>NC_045548.1:57711032-58066032 GCF_009769535.1 Thamnophis elegans | reverse complement strand
AGGACAAGGAAAATGTCTGCCTAAGAGCAGTTCATAACTTCTTGGTTTTATTCCATTTTCAGGTCATCAAGTGTTTGCCCCATGGAAAAACAGAGAATTGTGGATCTGAAACCTAAATAAGTTCAGCAATCCACATATAAGTGAACAGCAACAATCATTTTTTTTCACTTTTATTTTGCTCTCTCAGTGTTCATATCTACAAAAGCCTCTAACCAGTAGTCAAGATAAGTGTTAAACTGAGAAGTATTGATCTAGGAATAGCAGTTCAAGCTTTGACGGTGAGTCCTTAACCCTCCAGACATAATGTCATAGCCTCTTATCCTCTCCTCTTAACATTACCTGCCTATCTCCTCAGAGCTGTCACCTATGGTAATACAGTTCCAAAAGCTTTCTAATCATTACTCATTCAGGCAGCATTTATTCTGTAGCCAGCAAGAAAAGTTTAGGTATTGCTCAGAGTTCTGAAAGAGAAGGAGGGATTTCTTTACAATTCGTCTTTCGTTCATGTAATAGCACTGCAAAATGTGAAGAGAGCTTTAAAATAACATATGAAACATATTGAAAAGCCAGTTTTTATGATGATGCACAAGTGTTCATTAGGGGCAGCAAGCCACTAAAAAAGATCTAGAATCCAGGCTCTCCACATATAGCACTTCTAGACAAAATGGATCCAGAAGGTCTCGAAACAAGAGGAGAAAAATATCAGGACACCAACCTCGAAGCATCAATGGGTAGCAAATAAAAGGCCTTTATAGAGATTTTTTAAAAATGAAATTAAGAACTGCAAATCAGGTACATTTGCTTTTACTCTAATGATGATACCATTTCAATTTAATGCCATTCCCCCCATCCCCAGCTGATTAAAAACAAGGTTTCTATTGCATTTAAAACATTCTCTCCCCCTGCAAGCAGTGGTGTGTCCTTTGGGGGGGAGTGCAACTCCAATAACTGAACTTCTGCTGCATTTTATATCAAGGGATTGTAATGAAGAGGAGATGGGGGCACTGGTCAAGCCAAAACCAGCATGCAAAGAAAGACAACTGAAGGACGCAGTCACTAATTTCCCGGGGTTAAGGAACTGGAGACACAGATATGCAAGGTCTCAAGTCAGATGAGAATAATTTAAATACCTGACTTAGTATAACTGAAAAAACATCCCAATATTAAACCCCCCCCCCCCCATTGATTGTTCTTGATTCGCTTCCTGGTTTGTTTAGCATTATGTGCAAGCAAGGATCATTGAACGATGCTTTGTGCAACAAATCGGACTCGTAAACTGAAGTTGTGGGATTCACTCAGTTTATAACAATAAGCTGAGTTCTGAGCAAACTGGCTTTGGGTTTTATTTTTAAAAGAAGCTTCTAAGAATTCTCAAGATCTTGTGGGAAACAGAGATTGCCTACAGAAACTGCTTGGTATCCTTCACCCTGCCTTCCTTGTAGACTGGAGAGGAACTGATTTTAAGAACGCAAACAGTCACACAATGGGAAATACCTCGTGCTGTTTACATAGGGTATTCATAGCTACAAGTATCAATGCATTGCTTTTGAAGTGTACTCCTCATTGTGTGTCTGCTTACTCTCTTACAATCCTTCCCGTCCAATATTTCCTTTGTCTAGTGGAGGAAAACAAATGAAAAACAACAGGTCAGGTATAAGGTAACAAATGATGACTATAATGGTGATCAGGTGACTAAGGGGTATTGTGAAGGTTGTAGGTGTGGGCATTGGTCATAAACTTATTTTTTTCAGCACTATTGTAACTTTCAATGGTCACTGAAAGAAGCTGTTGGTAACTAATGATTTTATAATTTTGCCTATTTATCCCAGCCCAACTATATCCCTATAGTTAATTACTGTAAAGTAATTCATTTTCTTTTTGACACAAAAGACCATACTAAACCTATTGTACAGTAATATAGAGCGCTTCTCTCATGAATTCCAGATAGCCAATCAACTCCTCTTTCCAATCCCTGTTTCTCTTTGGTCATTTGTCTGGTCTTGTTCAACAACTTTTATTTTTAAGTTTAATTTTTTTCCCTTTCAATTGCCAGCTTCCAGAGACAATTATGAGTTTGACTACGTGTCTGAACTATATCCACTTTCATGGATGCTCCTACTAGTATCCTTCCTTCCTCTCTCCCTTCCTCAAAATGTAGGTCTAGCTTGTTGGTCCTTTCCTTTGTGATGGTGTGACTTTCCATCAAAATACACTTTTGGGTAAGGGGCAATTAGGTGAATATTCAATTGACATGCATTTGGCGAGTATAGTTAATTATTTATTATTTGTCATCATTTTTCAAACTGACTGGCATTTATAAAATCTACTCTTACCTTCAATAAGTGATTTATAAAGGCAGGCTGGCCACACTTGCAATTAGTCATGTTAGGACTATATTATTTCTTATAGGATAATTAAATTTAATCATATGTATTTCATAAAGAAAAGACAGGCAAATTCATGCATTAATTTGACCAGAAATACCCATAGTAGTTTACCATCTGTTGACTATGAATTTATCTATTGGACCCACCACTAATATTAATCCTAATTAATTTTACTTCATTAATAATTTATCAAATGTGTTGTCTATATTATGGTTTTCTAAAATCTGGATTTTGAACATTATTCCAAAGAAGAGGAACAAACAATAATAATGACATCCATGTATAAATATACATACATTATTTTCCATTCTTTCCACAGTACTTGAAAATGAAAAAAAAGCTTTTTTAAAAAAAGCTGTCTGTCTATCTATCTATATAGCTAAATGCTTTTAAAGATTTCAACATTTCAATAACAGTTTTGCACATGCTTCACATCTCTAGAATGACTTATCTAAACAGTAGGTTCGTTTGGATGTTTACTAAGAAACATTCTTAAACCTCCATAATGCTCTGAACTTTCTGCTATAAATCTGAAGATCTTTTTAGTAAGAGCAGTTGTTTGTCAGTACAGGTGATAAATTAGCCCATGAAAACAGACTCTATCACTATAAAAGTGTATAGGGCAAGTTCCCCTAAGTCAGTGGGTCTCAACCTTCCTAATGCCGTGACCCTTTAATACAGTTCCTTATGTTGTGGTCACCCCCAACCATAAAATTATTTTATGTTTTCTGTATTTTTTCAAAAATATGTGTTTTCCGATGGTCTTAGGAGACCCCTGTGAAAGAGTCGGTCAACCCCCAAAGGAGTCCCGACCTACAGGTTGACAACCACTGCCCTAAGTGAAAGTTTAATCAAATGAACATATCTTTGTTTTGTGAAAGCAGTGATGGAAAATGAGGCGATCTGAACTGTTTTGAAACATTCATTTGTGGTCATCATAGTTTAATTGTATCTCAGTGGAAATATATATTTCAGCATCAAATTCAGGAAGAAGTATTACTAACTCCATGTTCATTTTTTGGGCTTCTGATATGCCTGTGTGATAAGCCATGACTAAAACAAACCCAAAGCACAAAACAATGTTCCCCAAGAGCTTTCAGAAGAGTAAATTCAGAAAAATCACTTCTATTGTTGCTGTTTAGATTGGGAAAAGCCAAAATTTTCTGGAAAAACTATAATTAAAAAAAGAATGATTAATAAATATTAACTACAATTAAGCTATAATTACCTATAATTTGAAATAATTCCCTTAATAATTCTATTAAACAGGAATATTTTCTCTGGTTCTAGCATCAGTCACAGTCTTAGGACGTACAAATAAGTATTTCAGATTCTGAAACTTCAATGGAATTATTTTTGTCAGTTATCAAAATGTGAATATTCTATATTATATTTTTCAATGGAAAAATATCATACATGAAAGAATATGCACATAAGCACGTATGCATACACAGACATCCACAATAAAATGAAATTAAATAATTGAGCTATAGCAAAAGGTATCTTTATTTGTAGCAGCTTGAGATATTCAAATGAAACAAGCAAAACGTTAAAAAATTATATTTATGTAGTTACTTACTAAGCACATCTAAATTATATTAAAGTAACCAAAATATCTTTACAATCCTCAAGGCATGTCTCACCTCTGATCACCCCTAATGTTTGGAAATTGAAAGTTGAAATATTTTACATGCCTTATCTGTGACAATATCTCTAAAACCATTAAACAACATCTGCTTATCCCGAGGACCTTCAGAAGAACTTGATAGACAGATAAAAATGCCAAATGAAGTCTAAATATATGGCTGACTGCAGAATGAACCATAATAACAATTAACATAATTAATTAACACTTAGGTTTAAAGAGTGAAGTCCAATTGTGCTAAAAGTTAATAATATAACAGGTAAATCCATCTTGTTCTCCAATCAATAGAAAAAACCAAACTTTTGAAGTTTTTTTTAAAAACCCAACAACTTAAAGAATAGAATTAAAACTATGATAACTCCTACTTCATAATAAAATTGGTAAAGATAAAAAAAAATCATTGGGGACATTTCAGTAAATATTTTTCTCTTTAATGAGAAGAACAATTTGGGACATTCCATTGCAGATAGAAGGTAGATACAGCATTAGGGATGACCTCTCCTTCTCCACTTTCCTGAAGGTCATCAAAACATCATTTGAGACAAGGTCTTCGGTTGAAGGGTAGATCTCTCCATTCTGCAGCATCTGCACAGATTGCACAGATGCTGTAATGACGAAATGATATTTGGGAAGAAAATCTGATACCAACACTAATTTGAAGCCTGTTGCATACTGAAAAAGATTGCTTAATAATAGATGGTCAAACTGAGCAATAGAGAGAAATGTTTCTTCATAATTTGGGCCCCTAGAGAATCACTGTGGATGAGAGAAAATAAAATCTCTCTCTCTCTCTCTCTCCCCCCCCCTCTCTCTCTCTCACAGACACACACACACACACACACACACACACACACACACACACAAGATAGAGTTTGGTTTTCTTTGCTGCAAAAGAACCAAACTCTTTGCTGTAGAAGAATTGGATATAGCACTTTCAAATATATAATTAGCACTAAAAAAAATCCTGGAATGAACACTTTGCTGAAACCCAAAATTTAAATCTGCAGCCGGTTCATTTTAACAGGGGTCCCCAATATGTGGGCCGTGAGAGGTTTATAACTGTGCTGTGGAAACGACTGAAGAGTACATGCACATCCTTACTTGCATGAGCAGGCATTCAATATTCATTACGACAGTCAAAATCCAGTCATTAATATTAATCAAAAACTTCCAGTATTGCATTTAGGAGTTGACATATTTGCATCTTTCTCATGAGTTATTTAGTACTTTGTAGTTTGTACATTTATTTGCCTATATAATTAGCTATACAAAATGTGTACATTGCCTCCTTCAAGTGACTGAAGGTAATTTACAAGCATATGACAAATAGGCCCAAACAACTAGATCCAGGGACAACAATTCCACAGAGTCCATAATTCAGTCCCATACAAAGTCCCATATCTAGAAGAGTTCAGGAAGCCCACTTCATGTAGGATCTTCTGAACCTGCAACTCTACCATGTCTCCCAAAAGAAATACTGGAGATTGACTGGCTAGCATTCCAAATGTTCTGAATCTAGATATGGTCTTTTCATGAATGGATGCATATTCTCCCAGAAGAATGATTAACCACATCCCAAATCCAACCATAAACAAACACCCTGTCCAGTCACTCAAATAGGCCAGATGGTACATCAATCCAACCTAATCATGTGGCAGAAAAACTTTATTTATAACTTTGGTCTCCACATGCTCAAAAAATAATAATCTCAGATTGCCTTGCAAAACATTGTCCAAATCAACTTGCTGGCCTCTGCCCAAGCAGCATCCAACTCGGAGTGAATATGAATGACTTTATCTGCAAAGAAAGTTGTCAGCATATCACAGAGGCCTAAAAAGAATCTTTACTCCATCCTTTCTTAAAAGATAGTGGCTAAATTTGAATAGAGCTGCTGGAGGCAAGTCTGCAGATATACTGAGAGAAGTAACTCGCTATAGGTGACAAAAAGAACTATGATGTTAACAGCAAAACCCATATTGTATGTTTTCCCTTTCATAATATAAATATTCTGTGTTGACACTATGCATTTAAATAGATGTCAGGACACAATTTGGATTCTTCTTCCAAGCTGTACAACAATATTCTATCTGACTAATGGAAAATAAGGCCGAATTTAGCCTCCAAACCATCATCTCCAAAATCACCAGCCATAAAATTCAGCTCTGAATGCAGGCTGTTATTTCAGTATTTGCAACTAATACAGGTTAAGTCTTAGGGTCAAGTCAATAAAATACTTTCCCTGCTCAGCCTTCAAATTATACTGCTGAAGAAATATCAACAGAGGTAACATTTTAAAATCAGAAAATTGAAGAGAAAAAGACAGAAAAATGAGTAAATACAAAATATCCTCTAGCACATAATCAGAGAACAAAGTATGGAAGACGTAGAACTGAAAAAGGTACCGGTACGTGGAATATTTTTTCCCCCAACATAGGTATGGAAAACTATTTCCCAGGGAGGGTGTATTTCCTCTAAAGGAAATCTATGGAGAAATCTGTCTCTAGAGTTACATTAAAAAAAATAGAAATTCTTCCATGCTCAGAATCAAATTGAAAGTAGTGACAACCCAACATCTTTTATCAAGGCAAGGTTGTTTCGGAGGTCATTGGTGGCCTTCTTGTGCATTTTATAAACCAGTCCAAGTCAACTGTGCAATTATATCCAGACACTTGAACATGACAGGCTGTCTGCTAATAATATTGTCTTATTCTTTTCCTTCAACCTCTGCTTATTCTCATCTTCCTTTTTTCTGTACATATTGTTCTACTTACCCATCTTTATCTTTCTATTCCTCAGCCTTCCTACTTGAGTTTGTCTTTAAATCTACTTCTCTTTGTTTCTCACTTGTTTCATCTATTTGTTCTTCATTTCTTTCCCTGTAACTTTTTCACACTCTCGGTGTCTCAGACAGAAAAAAGGAAAGTACAGAGTATTTACAAATGTGTGAGTAGTCCAGCCTCTGAAAACAGCCAACTTGTGGCTGAGCATATTCCTACCTCAATTTTAATGCCCACAATATCCCTGATATATTCTCAGTCAGGAACCATTGAGAAATGTCAGATATAGTTTGTTTCTTGATTTCAATGCATCACATGGCATATGGGTAACAGCATAGGTTTTGACCCATTAATGAAGATAACATTAATAACATTAATAACATTAATGAAGATCCAGATTGCTGGGGGCAATATGCTAACATTTGTAAACTGTTCAGAGAGTGCTGTAAAGGATTACGGAGCAGTACAGAGGTGGTATTCTGCTGGTTCGGACTAGTTCGCCCAAACCGAAGCAGAAATCGTGGGTAGGCCCATCCTTGCACACATTTGCAAACGGTAGGGAAGGTAAGTGAAAACCACAGCTGGAGCAGCGTATAAGTCTAAGTGCTATTGCTATTAAAATATATAAGATAAGGTAACCTTCATTGTCACTTCTCTGTCTACCCAATGGCACCCCATTAAAACAAAATACAAGGTTGATATTATATGGTACAAACTATTACAGAATCTAGTTGTTCTGTTTTGGATACCATGAACCCTTCCTTCCATGAAGAAGGAAACAAAGAAAATTGGTCAGAAAATCGGAGAGGATGTGTAGCATCCCTGACAATACTGCAGACTCTGGTTCAGCAGTGCTTATATGCCATATTCTGGATAGAAGGAAATCAAGAACTTTTTCCGTCATAAATGGCTGTCACTTTATTGGACATTTATCTCTACCATGCTTTCAGTGCCCTGGTGGTGCAGTGGTTAGAATGTAATACTGCAGGCTAACTCTGCCAACAGTCTGGAGTTTGAACCTGATTGGACACTACGTCAACTTAGTCTTCCATCCTTCTGAGTTCGGTAAAATGGGAACCCAGATTGTTGGGGGGGAGGCAATATGCTGACATTGTAAACTGTTCAGAGAGAGCTGTAAAGAACAATGGAACAGTATATAAGTCTAAATGCTATTGCTATGTGACCAGGGCAGCCTTAATATTTATCAACCACAATGTCTCAAGAAATACTTCTGCTTCTTTTTTCCTTGAAGCTACTTTTGATTTCAGCTCATCAAACATTTAAAATGCAAGACTGGATCACTGTGAAAATGTCCTAGAAATTAGGCACCAAAACCTGATAAAAATGTAGAAATTACCAATTTAGAGATCTGGCTAAGTATTCGTTCCTAAACTAAGGATAAAGTAACTTTAAAGCTCATGCCACTGGTTGCCATGCAACCTGTTATAGTATTATAGCGTAAATAAGCTGTGCTTGAATTTTCCATGCCTTCTCGCTCAGTCAATGTTGTGATACTCTAATGCTTCTCAACTAACTTCCATTAAGTAGGTTTTTTTTCCTGTGGGGTAGAATTCCAAGGTTAAAATGATTAAATAACTTTTATGGTTGAACAAATATAAGCCTTTATTATACACAGTAGGCAAAACCATACATTTTAATTACTTCACTATCAAAGATCTGTGTATTTACATTTCAATTTTTCACTTATAATTCTGAATTTATTTGACCTTCAAATAGCTCCATCCTAACCCAATATTTTTGTCTTATCACAGTATTTTTCCATAAACAACAACAATTCCTAAGGGCATTCTCATATTTCTATTAATATAAAACTATTTACACTTATTGTTTTGTATTCTTAGACATATGCTTTAATCTTATTTAAACACGTTTACTTGGTAAAATATTTGATTAGTATAATGTGCATTGGAATTATATTTCTACTTTTGTAGTTATACAGAAAGTAAAATGAACTAATCAATATCTGACTATTTTTTATAGTCTTATATTTAAACTTCTTTTTTCCCCTCCATTTGATTTAACACTGTTGTAGACTTCCTTGAAAACATTCTTTAAAAAAACATAAGGTGCAGTTTGAAGATATGATTTTTTAAAAAAACTTTTGTCTATAATATTTTCCCAGTAATTACAGCCTATATATATATATTATTACTCTATATTTATTAAATCCATCTTGTATTTTAAGCAATCTATTGTTGTTGCATTTTTTATTTCTTAAATTATTATTCATGGAAAAATATCACAAGGAATATATGACTTCATAAGTATCTTAAACATTCATTTATTATAAAAAAATGTAATACAATTTAAAATCTTCCCATTAACCTTTAACATGTATGCAAAAGGAGATATATTAGAATAGGATAGAAACATCATTTTGTTAATTTACGCTATAAATATTTCAGAATGAAAATATACTACCTTGTCATTATTAAAAAAGATAATATGACAATTTTGCTTTCATATTACTGGCAGAAAAATTTAACCAGTGGATAATTCTTAAAATGAAAGTAAAAACTATATCCTTGCATATGAAGAGATTAATTGTATAAAATAAATAATTTTTGTACTACCGCTACACTATGAACATTAGGTAGTGAGTTACATTATAGCTATATTAGTGAATGCTATTTTTCTATATGTCTGGGTATAATTATATGTCAACGTACATGCACATCACTATCAATGGACAAAGCATGTTATAGGAAATCATATAGATACTGATATAAAAATTAAGAGAATCATAAAAATAATCTATATATTATTTTACACATTATACACGTTTGAAGATCAAAAATTGGAAATTGGAAGATAAAAATTATGTACATGTAATTGTATTATTACTGTGAGCACTGTGTAATAAATATGTTAACCCAGTCATTACACTGTTCCCAAAAAATGTTGGTTGTTAAAGAAAAACTGCAAATAAAACATAATAAACAAACAAACAAAAATAGTATATAATTGTATTTAGCATAAGAATATATATTTCATATTTTTTAAATACATAAACTATGGATGTTCTCTAGACTAGAGCTCTAAAATCCTGTGCTAATAATAATAACATAAAATTAGAAGGTATAATTATATTTCTGTTTCTTTTCTTTTTTTTTAATTGCATGGATGCTCATATGTGGCTGCTTATTTTCAAGCCTACAGCCTTTGCATCTGTACACTATAGCATTTCTGCTAGGCTGGTTTTCTATTTTTTAATTCTAATGTTCCATACAGCACTTGACATCAGTTTCAACATAAGCTCTTTGTGGCTGTATATGTGTACATACTCTCACATTTTAATAAAGACAAATATCAGCAAACATGTTATTCAGAGTACTTTTATGAAAAAAAACACCCCTATATTTTAAACAAAATTCTTGAGCCATTTTAAAGGAAGATTGGAACAAGAGCAGATGGCATGTTGAATGACACATTGTCTTGTGTTTTCGGAGACAGATGGGGACACCATCCAAGATGCTCAAACAATTTCATTTACAAAACATGATAATCACAGCTCACTTCAAGGAAGAACACAGTGGTATGAACACTGAACGTTGATTTGAGACATTTATAATTAGCAATGTTTAAAATGCAAAGATTTAGTTACTCCTGCAAGGCATTTAGGTAATGCTACCAAAAGCGCAGACCAGAACTTAGAAATCATTGTGTAAGCTCAGGTTTGTCTGAAGGCCACATTTCAATTTCTTCGACATACGCATTTTAAACCTTCTGGCGAACTTTACCATATTAAAAAGAACCCCGTATAACATAAAGGTAAATATAAAATAGAAACTCTTTTAAAAAGAAAAAGTGTAAAGGACCTTTCATTGAAAATTAACACAGGTCTTTTTACAGCTGTAGCTAAATTGCTGTAGTTCTTGATGCGTTTTGCTCCTCAGAGCAATTGAAAGCATATGTAATTTAACAGCATGCTTCAATCCTTTAATAAGCTGTCTTTAAACTATCTTACATGGATTACCTATCTGTAAATCTGCTTTCCATGCAGAATGTGACAGCATTATGGAAATTTTGAGTTCGGTAAAGATGGCTTCTACCAACGAAAGCCACATCTGCACACTGTAAGATTGTACCAAAATTGGAAGTAATTTTTAGTAATTTATAATACTGTGGAATGCATAATTAAGATTAAAATCTAGTTTGCCTTATATCTCAACGTACCTCTTTTAGAAAATTAAATAAAAAGGGAAAAAAACTTATTGCAAACCTATTTATTGAAAAACAACATTGAGATCTATCAGCCTCAAAAGAGACATAATGCAATATGGAAAGCAATAATCAAATTCAGGCAAAAAGGAAATTGTATACCATTTATAAATGGAAAAAAATGTTTCACAAGGGAAAACCCTACTGCGGTATGCTGCAATAACTAGACGTTTTTACACACTATTAGCCAAATGCAACATCTAACTGAAAATTGGAATCTGGAATCTATCAAATTTCTATCAATAGGAACTGTAGCAGGATACCATGTTGCAATGAAGAAACCTAGATTTCCTCCAGTATTAAGTAGCTGGCTGTTTAGAAGGCCAGATCTTGAAGATGAAAGTAAAATACTTTGGCCACCTAATGAGAAGGAAGGACTCACTGGAGAAAAGCCTAAAGATTGAGGGCAAAAGAAGAATGGGAGGACAGAGAAGGAGGTGGCTGGATGGAGTCACCAAAACAGTAGGCGTCAGCTTAAATGGACTCCAGAAAATGGAGGAGGCATATTGTCCATGGGGTTGCGATGGGTCGGACACGACTTATAACAACAACTAATAGCAACTAATAACAACAACAAATCCTTAAAACAGGTGTGTATTTTATCAGTCCTTAGACTCTATCTAACCCCTATACCATACATTCCAAGTGATGTAGACTGGAATGGATGGCTCTAGACTGACTGAGCAGTTCAAAGTATAAGAACTAGATTTTTAAAAAAATGTCCATGGGGTCGCGGTGGATCGGACACGACTTTGCAACAAACAACAAGGATATGGGAGCCACAAATTCCAAGTCTACACTTTACTATGGAAGATGATGGGGTCTTCTGTGTGCCATTTGCTCTGTCCTAGCCCAGTCACCCTCACTGGACTTTCCGGGGGAACTGGATGAGCAATTGGTGTACATTCTGTCTTGAACTCTGGAGATGGGTAGACACACAAATCAAATCTAATCAAATCAAATCAATAAATAAAAGCAGTGAGTACCATGCAAGTGGAGAAGTGTTGAGTCAGTCTCTTTACTGAAAAGAACTTTTTCTGAGCTGCTATTTGAGGCATCTCAAAGTAATCATACAGAATACAGATTCTGAAAATGATTTTGTAATCTCAAAGTATAAAGGACTTTGTAAAGTTCATATATACTCACTGAACTCAGCCGGAAATAACTAGGCTCTAAGGAAGATCATATGGAATGTGTGTAATATGTTTTAATATCCAGTTCCAGTCAATATTTATAGTGCAGTTTTTATACTCACCTGGAGTATAAAACCTGGACTGGAGACCTTCACATATACTTCTACTAAAAGAAAACAAAAGTTGTAATGGTTGTTATGGCATTTAATGCAAGCTTGGGAACAGACTAATTTTGTTTTCTGACATAGAATTTCTATTAAGAGATGGCTTTTCAATGGCTATCTTTATATATAAAAGAAATGCAAAACAATATATTACGCAGATGTACAGTAATTCGAATTATCTTGAAAAAGACACACACAATGAGAATGGAATAGATTGGGAAGACAAGAAAGAGAAACAAATAACACTAACTTTATGATATCATCTGGAATCATGGAATTGTAATAACTTTGAGTAGATTTTGTTTACTACCTGGTTTGTTATGTTTTAAATGGCTTGCTCTTCCTAGTTATATGTAGGAAATAAGAACACATGAAACTTGCTGTTCTTAAGAGTGGATGTTACATAAAATATGTTAAATAGAATATGTATTTCATTCTTTCAAATCATGTTCAAAAACAGACATGCCCTCCACAAGCCTATTAGAACCTCCTCTGATTATCTTTATTGAAAACTAACAGTAGCTTGTCCAGAATGACGTCAGTTCTCTTCTAACATGAACAACGCATTATTCATAAACATATGAAGATGTGAAACCGTAAGCCTCTTCAGGATGATCTGTAATATAACCTCAGTGTCTTCTTCATAAAATAAAGTAACCCTTCCTCTACCTCTTCATGCTTGCTTTTTCCTTATTATTGTTTTTAATATTTTGCCATTTAAGGATGATTCCTATTTAAAAAATGTAGAGTGTTATTTTCTTGAAGTCAAAGTAGGACAGCAGGAACGTTTTAGAATAAGAAACGTACGCAATACAAGCACAAGCCCCAATAAAACACATTTGGAAAACAAATAAGCAGTTAGTTGCTCAAGAAAATATAGGGAAAGAGATCATCATACTTAGGGGAAGTTAATGTCTTTTGCCTAGAAACAATCAATTCCATTTTCCTCATGTGTGCATAAATTATATGTGTGTTTATTTGCAAGGGTAGGAAGAGGGAAGCCATGTGAAAAGTCATAATTTAAGAACAAAGGCTGGGGCATTGTTTTAATTTTTCTATATGATATAGTTATCCTTGTCAGAAAAAATAATTTTCAATGTTTCCATTGAACAGAGAGAAACTTGTAGTGAACTAGCAAGTTTATTTGCTTCACTGAATACTAATGATTTAGCAAATCATTGGAGAGTCACTAGTCTTTATGCACGTCACACTATTACACCATGCATTTGGATGAAGTATTATACAATCCAAGCCAATCTTTATACTGACTTTCTTTTTAAAAATTAGTCCATCAATAAATAGCATACAGGTAGTCCTCCATTTACAACAGTTTGCTTAGTGACTCACGTTACAGCAGCACTGAAAAAGTGACATGACCATTTTTCACACTTATGACTGTTGCAACATCCCCATGGCCACATGATTTACATTCGAGTGCTTGACAACTGACTCGTATTTATGATGGTTGCAGTGTCCCGAGATCATTTGATCACCTTTTGCAACCTTCTGATAAAGCAAAGTCAATGGAGAAACCAGATTCACTTAACAGCTGTGTTATTAATTTAATAACTGCAGTGATTCACTTAACAAATGTGGCAAGAAAAGTCGCAAAATGGGGAAAAACTCACTTAACAAATTTCTCAGTTACGTAAATTTTGGGCTCAATTGTGGTCATAAATTGAGGACTACCTGCATTTTTTCAAAAATACTAAAGAGATATAATAAAACAAAAAATAGTTGATATTTGCTTTTGCTTGCTTCTATCTATCACTTTAGCATACATTTTAGCTGCTAAGCAAAAAGTGGTATGCATTCTGCGATTTCAAAACGGCTTTCCCCAAATCCACAGGGACAGAATGCTGCCTCTTAAAAATCATAAATTTAATTTGTAAAATACAGTGTTATGATTTACCAATGGCAAATTGTGGCCTGAATGCCGGTAAATTGGAATAATTATGTATACCTGTCTGTTTTGTGTGCTTATGCAAATAGACAGTCTGATATATAAACAGGCAGAAATACTGAAAACTGGTGTGCTGAAATGATATTGAAGCTGCAGAAGAGTGGGTTTTTTTCCACATCGTGAAGTTCTCGCGCAAGTAAAAAGCTTCTTGGTAGGAAGGCCATAGGAATTCTCTGCTTACATTTTATGGGTATCCCTATTTATTTATCATTATCAAGCCAGAGGGCTTAGCATCTTGCAGAATTTTGTATTAATGGGATTATGTTCACAATTCTCAGAAGATTGTAACAAATAACAATGCAATCCTACTCATATGCATAAAAGTGAGACCCACAGAGTTCCACAGTTCCAGCTGTTAAACACCTGAAGAACTAAAAATTAATTCAAAAGCATTCCACAGTTTCTCAGTTTTGGGAATATTGGTCATAGTCTACTGCTTATCTATTAGCAACATTTTTCTAGCAGGAAGTTCATGTTTTGCTAAATAGGGAATACCTTGGGGTGGATTTATTAGCTTTTCTTTTCAGCTCATAATGGCTTCCAACCCTATAGATTACCATAAGGAGTAAGCAAGGAAAAATAAAAAAAGAAAAGCACAACTAGTAGCATCACACTTGCATTTCTTATTTTTTCTGCAATTTAAGTCTATATTCCACTATAAAACATGTCCGTCCTGTGTATTTATAATCTGCACAATGTTTGTGTACTTTGCCAAGGGCCAAACAAAAAGGAATTTAAGGCAGCATTTCTTAATGACAAAATAATAGTGATATACAGGTAGTCCTCCATTGAGTCCAAAATTTATGTTGCTGAGTGAAACACTTGTTAAGTGAGTTTTGCCCCATTTTATGACCTTTCTTATCACTGCAGTGAATCACTGCAGTTGTTAAGTTAGTAACAACATAATACGGTTGTTAAGTGAGTCTGGCTTCCCCTACTAACTTAGCTTGTCAGAGGTTCACAAAAGGTCATGATGAAGGAATAGAAGGGGAACTCGTCAAATTTGCAGATGACATTAAGATGGCAGGAATAGCCAATACCCCAGAAGACAGGCTCAGGATCCAAAAGGATCTTGACAGACTTGAACAATGGGCCCTATCCAACAACATGAAATTTAGTGTGGAGAAGAGCAACTAAGATAATTAAAGGCCTGGAGACAAAAACATATGAAAAATGGCTGCAGCACTTGGGTTTGGCTATTCTAGAGAAAAGAAGGACTAGTGGGGGACATGATAGTAGTATTTGAGTATTTGAGAGGTTGCCACAAAGAAGATGAGTTCAACATTTTCCAAAGGCAAGAGAAGAACCAATGGCTGGAAACTAATCAGGGAGACAAGCAACCTGGAATTAAGGAGAAACTTCCTAACAGTGAAAACCACTAACCAGTGGAACAGCTTGCCTTCAGAAGTTGTAGGTGCTTCACCACTGCAGGTTTTTAAGAAAAGACTGGACAGCCACCCATGTGAAATGATATAGGGTCTCCTGCTTGAGCAGGGAGTTTCCTTCCAGCTCTATTCTGATTGACCTACACGGCTTCTTTCAGTGGTTCATTATGTCAACCAAGGTCAGAGCAAACCCCCAAATTTGAAAGCTGGCATTGCTGGCATAATCCTCATTATTTTCAGGAGTTTTGTTCCATTCTAATAATTGTGATTAATGGAACTGGAGAGAATCTAGTTGTTCTGCCGTTTTGTCCCTGTGTAAAAGACAGAAAACATTTCAGAATCCTCCTTCCAATAGAATCATACTCAAAACAGAGAATCAGTCTACAAACCATAATTGCTTGCTATGTATTAAGATTTTACCTCTGTGTATTTAACTGCAGATGTGTGAAAGGTAAAAGTAATGTAATTACAAATAAGGCCAGCTGTTCCAGAATGTGTTTTAACTTTTTGTAGTCATTTATGTATAGAACATTTACAACAGTCTCTGATCTTACTCTTTTTCTTTTTTTGCTTCTTCCTCTTTTTGTATGCAAAAGTGCAAGAAGCTTCAGAATACTAAATAGCAAAAAAATGTGGTCATTTTATCAAGGTCACAGGACTTATTGACTTGCTAGAAGGAGCTTCTTCAGAAGACTGAACATGTGAAAAATTTTGTTTAGCCCCAGTAAATCTCTCTCGGTTCTATGAAAATTAGCACAGCTAAACTGGAATATCCAAAGGGCTGTTTATTATTGTTGTTTAGCGGAAGAGCTTTCAAAGGTTCATCACTACCTCCGTAAAAGTTTGAAATGATGGAGGTTTCTAAGATAAACAACAATGTGGAGGATAGAAAAAAGATTCCCCTGCTTTCACACAAGTGGTGAGGAAAGCAATCAAAAGCACCTCTGCCTTGAATATTTTTGGAGATTCTCAGCCATCCAGGCCATAGTTGTCTCAAAGATGCTTTTCCAAAAGTCAAGTGGACTGTTTTTCCTTTGAGGAAAACATTTCACTTCTCATTCAAGAAGCTTCATCCTGCCAGAACTGATGAAACTTCTTGGATGAGAAGCGAAATTTCTTCCTCAAAAGAAAAAAAAAACAGTACAGTTGCTTTTGAAAAAAACTTTGAGTCTACCTTCAATAGTCTTTCTGCAAGAGATGCTTGCATCCAATGAAATATGCTTTGGCCATGAAAGCAGAGGTGTCACTAAATGTGGTGCTAAACTTTAAAAAAATAAATTTAGGAGAACTGTGTGATTTTCTTTCTTTATTTTTTTGATCTAACACAGGGGTGTCAAACTCAAGGCCCGGGGTCAGATCCGGCCTCCAGGTTGCTTAGATCTGGCCCATGGGGCCGCCTTGGAAACAGAGAAGGACCAGCCCGTGGTGCCTCTGCCAGTGAAAATGGAGCTCGGGAGGGCTGCATCCGGCCCTCGTGAGCTCCGTTTTAGCTGGCAGTGGGTTGCAGGAAACCATGCCAGTTGTGAATGAAGATCAAATGAAGATCAAGAGCCTGTTTTTGCAAAGCGCTTGGGCCAATACAGGTGCCCCTGACATCAAGTTGGCCACACCCATCCTGGCCACAGGTCAAACACAATCCTGATGCGGCCCTCAGTGAAATCGAGTTTGACACCCCTGCCCTAACAGATTGATAGAGCAACCATTTAGATCAATGCTTCTCAAACATGGCACCTCTAAGATTTGTGTGAACTTCAACTTAAGGCTGGTACAGGAATTGTGGGAGTTGAAGCCCACACATCTTCAAGTGCCCAGGTTTGAGAAACACTAAACTAGATGCTGTGTCAGAACCGTGATTCCTTTTACTGTCCTCCCTTTAAAAGTTGAGGATGCATTTTTAAAAGAAATGGTGGAGACAAGGTCATTCTCCCAATTATCCCCTCTTCTCTTCAGGCTTGGTCTTGTTGCAAAAGAAATCTGAAATATTAAATCGAGCTTTTATCTCCAACCGCATTTTGAAAAAAAAGTTTGATGAATTCCTTTGTTCCCCTCACCCCTCTCCCATGTCTCTGCCAATAACTTCAGAGCTTTGTACACTGTGCCTTGTGTTTGTAACTTTAACTGTCCAATAGATTTTAACAACTCTGGGTGAATGAGGCGGAACAATATTAAGATATTATAAAAACACCATGCAGAGCTAAGCTGGCAAGCTGTTTACAGCAGTGACTCTAGGAGCAAGCTTGCTATTCTGAAACGGCAGAACGAACCTCTGGTGTTTGGAAGTGGATAGGCTTTACACATGGGTGTTGCTATGGGCACCAGAGCAGATGAGCCAACCACAAAAGGAGACCGCTGGAGGGAAACAAAGAAAGGGAAAAAAAATCTCAAGGATATAAATGGATAGTGGCCAATTAAAATTACAATGCTGCAATTTTGTTAGTTATCAGTGACAGACTAAAGTACACAGCGGCTAAACAGGAGAGAAAGACTTTTGGGGGGCACAGATGTAACCTAGAGATCACTGACTTTAGCACGCTGAGTCCAGCTGGTACTTTTTTCCCCTGCATGTTGTGATCAAGAGCCATAAAGAGCATTTCTAACACAGTAGTAGAGAAAGCGAGCACATATCAAAGAGAAATACAAAGCCATTTTATGACTGCCTTAAAGGGCTACTGGTAACCTTTCCGCAAAGGTGCAGAGTGTGATGGAAGGTTTTCTTTAAAAGGCAGCACTTCCCACTGCAGTTAGGGATTGTTTGTACAACTGTTTAGGCTATTTTGGTGGAATAAAATGTGCTTTATTTACAAAGTTTAAAGAAAGAATCGTCATGGCACCAACCTGCTTAATATTCATTATTTTGTATTCACATAATGCTACTCTTTGGTATCCTAAATAATAATCTGAAAATCTGCCCTTCCTTCCTTCCTTCTTCTCATCTCTTTCTCCTTCCTTCCTTCCTTCCTTCCTTCTTTCCTTCCTTCCTTCCTTCCTTCTTTCCTTCCTTCCATCCTTCCTTTCCTCCCTCCCTCCCATATTATTTATTTTTCAGTGTAGCAAAACACTTGCAATTGGTTTACAATGCAAGCCTAAAGATAAAAACTTCAAGTTACACAGTTGAAGGCACACACAGGCACACATACCCTTCAAAAAAAGGACAATGAAACAAAAAAAAAAATAAGGCTACTCAGAGACAGCTTGAACTTGAAGTCTCGGCTATTTATGCAGGATTTTATAGAGCCACCTCTTTACCATACCCACTCCAAAAGGAGCACTTTAAAAAGCTTACTTTTTAAATCTGGAAATATAATAATTTTGGAAGTGTTCCCAGTTTTTGGCAGTGAAATAATAATGTTGGGCATATCATTTTAAAGTGGAATCTCACGGAAGTTAATTCAGATGACAAGGACACTTTTAGACACTTTTTCCCTTATGGTTTGGGCTGAACATAATTCCCAAATCCTATTATTTGAAGCATGGATACTTACCATGTCAATCCATGCTTCCTCTCAGAGATGGAATTCTTTTTTAAAAGAGCACTTTCATTCACAGGTTGCTCATTGCACACACAGACACAGAAAATTCTAAGCAACAGAATGAGATGAAAGATAATGGCTTATATAGGAAGCATATTCATACTAAGGCCCTTTAAACATTATTTTAAAGCATTATGCTGCAAGTTACAGAGGCAACAAAACAATTATATCCGGCATCAAACAATCGGTGAAAATAATAAGACGCAGATAAACATTTGACATGCTACAACTTGAAGAGCAACTTCAACCCAGGCTTTCTAGAACACCCCATGTGTGTGTGTGTGTGTGTGTTTTTCAAAAGGCAACTAGACTTTTTTTTTTTTTTTTTTTTACTTGAAGATATTTCACATCTCAACCAAGAAGCTTCTTCTTGGATGAAAAGTGAAACGTCTTCAAGCAAAACAAAGAAAGTTCAGCTGCCTTTTGAAAAAGTATCTTTGGAACAACCATGACCTGGATCACTGAGAATCTCCGTAGACCTCTTCCTTAAATTTCTGTCTCTTGGAATTCAAGTAGCTTAATTAACTTTCTCCCTTTATGTTAGCTTCCCACAGTACCAATGTCTCCTTCCCTTCCCTTATGCCACCTTATGCATCTGCTCCAACAAACATTTTGTATTTTCATCAGCATTTTCATCTCACAAACTTCTTCCTTGCTTTGTCACTTAATCCTATTAGTTGTGGGAATAGTTTGTGCCTATACGAGAACATACCCTCAGTTTCTGAAACCCAGTAAAATCCTCTTGCAAATAGCAAGTAGACAATCACAGCTAACAGGATATCAGGATCATCAGTTTAAATGATTGTGACAGGATGTAAGAATATATGTCCAGGGAGGACAGGTCTCCTTACAATCTCCATCTCTAGTAGGCCAACCTGGATAGGTGACTGCATCCATATGCAGGACCTGTAATATATTGTAAAAAGTGGGGTTGACATTAATTGATTCTTCTTATGTTGCCACCATCTATCATAGACTGGGCACAATCTTTATTTAGATATATTTATGAAAAATGGACATTTCTAAATTTATCTTTTCTATTCTCTTGTTCTGGTTTCAGGTACCCATTACAAAACTTAAGAGAAGAGAACCAAATAATTAGTCCTATAATATAGGAATTATAATTGTATTTATATTTTGAAGAAATTTTTTGGTTCACCAGTCAAATGTAGTATAACCCAAGAGTTCTCCTAGAATTCCACCACCCATATCTAAAGTGGATACTGATAAAATATGAGTGTGTTTGCTTGTACCTATATATCTGTTTTACTGTGTCTATATTTTCCTATCTTGGAATACCATTACCCTAAATAATTTCCAACGTCATTATCTTTATCTTTCAAAATAAAAAAATAGGAATTTTAATTTAATTTGTATTTTAAGACTGTTCAACTCTACAAGAATCCTGGGTAGATTACAATAGAAAAAGACATAACATAAAATAACAAGTGAAAGAAAAGGAAAAGGACACGAAGAATCAATAAGATATTAAACTTTGCCTTGATTCTGGATTTTCCTGATCTGAGTGTGTCTCAAGTATTATCACAATATTATTTCTTTTCAGGCACTGGTTACAGAACAACAAGCTTTTTTTTAAAAAAAAATCAAGTATAATTGTGTTGACAGTTAAGATTAAATGAATTTTCTTATTATCTAAACAGTCAAACTACCTATGTGCCTCCTTACCTTACCTCTGACCTGGATCTACTTGTTCTCAAAAATTATTCCTTGGTGGTGTGTGTATGCCGAGAGTCTCACTGATTCAGATGTACATTTTTAGTAATATTTTCACATAGTTAAACTTTCAACATAAATTTCATCCCAGCAGAAATGACTGGAATTCATCTTGATTTCTCATTGTAAAGGATCTTGGATTACAACACGGCTTACTTTATAAAATTAAATTTTGCTATTATGGGCAGGAGCTCATGCCTGCA
The DNA here is from genome assembly GCF_009769535.1 of Thamnophis elegans. NCBI lineage: Eukaryota > Metazoa > Chordata > Lepidosauria > Squamata > Natricidae > Thamnophis > Thamnophis elegans. Next base: position 58,044,869 of record NC_045548.1, on the reverse strand, counting down.
ATTATTTGAATGCACTTTTCAGCCTGTGTGTCTTATGCAAACCGTCTCTTCCATATGCAGGTCATTTCATAAGAAGTGGAAGAGCTTGAACAACTTTGTGTGACCTTGCATTGAATAACATGGAAAATTGATTTGGCTCGAGTAATAAAAGACCGTCTGCATTATCTGCATTCTAATTATAATTAATATAACCAGGATAACTGCTGTATTATTTACGATTAGGGCTATGGTGAGCTCAGTGTAATAATAATCTGCTACATAATTTTTTATTGATCTGATGGCTTTATTGCAGAAAAAAAACAAAATGCTAAACCACTCTAGAACTAAAATTGCCTTTCTTGACATGCATGTTTAGAAAAACAAAATTCCATTTAACATTTCTTTTATCTATCCAGTATGCATGCATGCACGAGTGCGGGCGCACACACACACACACACGGGTCTTAACATTTTTCCTGTTTAAAAGCATGAAGAAAGCGAGTTGATTCATGCACACCATTTTCCCCATTGTTCATTTCCTGGGTATAAGTCATTCCTTAGTGCCAGCAATTTCAGCAGATTTCATTACCAACATTGCACTGTGCCCTGGGAATATACAGTGCTCCACTTTAATGGGCTGTCATCCCACTCAAAATAAAAGAACCCTTTGAAAAGTAGTTCAAATGTGTCAGAAGGTCAGGATTTCTCTGAAGAATCCATACCACCACTCAAACAACAAAATACATGAACTTAAACTTCTAGACACTTGGGTACAGATAAAGCTATGACCCATGTCTCCAATTTTGATGTGTTAAATCTGTGTGTGAACAGACAAGCCAGAGAAAAATGTAGAGGGAAAATTTAGAGCTACATTAATGTAGCTGTTATCTGCTGGCCAATGAGACTTCTAAAGGGGGGAATTGAATTCACCCTGATTGGCCAGTGACCTGTCAAATATCCTTGAAACCAATCCAATGTGTTTTAACCCTTAAAATTGAACAGACAAACATTTTCCTCTAGTATTACTTTCTTTTTTTATCATAAAAGCATGCAAAAGATATGGATAGTGATGAATTGGTATAACAAGAGAGGGGTGGTGAATTTTTGGCTTTTCTCCCCAAATTTTAGTTGGGGAAGGGAAGCTTGGAACTTTATATTTTACAACAACAAGAATGACAAAAATCCCCACACCACTTAAAGGCACTATTTATCTACTAAATTTTGGCAGGAGGAAGGAGGCTCTAATGTCCCAGCTAGAGACTGCCTCTAAGTACATAAATATAGCAAGAGAAAAGAAGCTTCCCATACAGCAGTCTCATTATTATCATTAAATGCTGCAATGTAGAACTTCGTTTGAAACACGAACAGCTCAGTCGGTATTAGGTATTAGGTATTTTTGGCTTAAAATACCTCGGCTTAAATAGGGGTTGTTAAAAGGCTATATATAGTCAATTTGGACAGACATCTGGAGTCTCGCTCAAACAATAAGGAAGATTTTACAGGCAAAGACTAATAATAAGGATGTGGATTTATATCCTGCTTTTTTTCCCTAAGAGTTCAAGGTAGCTTCCATGAAGATCAAATTCCCCAGTTCTTGTCCAAGCTCCTCTCAATCATATTAGCTTTCTGGGTATACATTTGTTTCTCCTAGTTTATTCCCATGATGTAACTTTCTATTGACATTCACTATTAAATAGCCTGTGTACTTTTCTACAACATCACTACAAACCATCACCACCTCCCACCCCGAAATTCTTGGGTAAGATTCAAGGACAAGAATTGTAGATGACTTGGAAGCTACTGAGCAGATACTTGTATTTTTTTTCAAAAATCACTTCATACTGATTTTCATGATGTGAATTTTTTTTCTCAAGAGAGAAAAACCATTAAAGTGATGGTCCTTAAGATTCCTTATAATCATAACAAACATTTCCCTCTATAACCTCAATGGAAGTAAAATGCTTTTTCTATCACAGTTCTATTGGTTGCTGTGCTGACATAATTTAATTTTGGAAATTGTGCTCAATATAATAATATTTCACATATGTGCAATATTGTCTTATTTTAGACAAAGGCCAAATAATGAACAGAGAGAAATTATAATCTTCCTTTAGTTACAGGCAAGCCGAGGTAGTCACTTAAGTTATAGAAACATAAGAATAAGGAATGTTCTCTGAATAGATCACCATGGCTCTGTTTATCAGTAGGTAATGAGAATATCTTAAGATTGTGTCCCGTGGTCTTCATCCAAACAGAAATAATGGATGAACTGATTATATCTCTTGCCTCCTGCATGTTCCCCAAATCTACTCTGGGTTTGCGGGATTTTTCAGAGCTGATTTGACAGGTACATAGGGGAACAATAGGGAAAGAGACATTGCCATTATGCAAGCAAAAAGTTACTCGATCATTTTGCTGGTTGTCACTACTTTTATTCAGGGAATCCAATATATTTGCTTCCAAGGGATATTTTTTTGGAAGTTTTGCAAGGCAGTTTTTGAAATGAATCACAATGCCAATTCCAGTTATTTGACTGCTTTTTTCCAAGACATTTTACCATATGTGCATCTTGGGCAAAATTCAACCTCCTCTTACAGTTATAGTCTATTCATGAACTGTGATAGTGAAATCTAATCCCTGTCCTGGAATATTTTGGGGAATAAAGCAGCCAATATTCTTAAATCCACTATGCTTAAATCATCAGATCTTGGCAGGAAAAAAGTCCTGGTTTTTTTTTTAGGTATGAGAATAACTTTTTTGTTGAGCATTGTACCTTAGATACATTAACTAAATTTATCAGTACATAATTTTCTCCCTGTATGAAATGGCAAAGGATGAAAATTCTCAAAATTAAAATGACCAACATTCAAAGGATAGTATTGGCTTTTTTTCATTTTGAAAATCATCCCATTGCCAGATATCAAAAAACCTAAAACCTGCTGCAAAAATTGTTTAGATAGAAAATGTGCTGGTTTAAATATTCACTTGCTCAGAAAAAAGAAGTAGAATAGAATAGAAAAACAGAGTTGGAAGGTACCTTGGAGGTCTTCTATCCAACCCCCTGCCTAGGCAGGAAACCCTACACCACTTCAGAAAAATGGTTATCCAACATATGACAGACCTATGGATTATAATTATGCCCAAGGAAATTCCAAACTGTAGGTAATACCTTAAGCAAAAACTGCATGTGAGCCTATTTAACAGACCCTATATCAGTGAGGGAGAACCTTTTTTGTGTGCCATAAGGGGGGAGTGCAGGGAGATCCTGTGTGGGTATGCAGCACCCATAATGCAATGTGTGACACCCCCATGTGCATGCACGCATGAGAAGCGCTGCCCCCCCATTTTTGCATGCTTTTTTTCACCCTTCCCAGGCTCCAGAGGCTTTATAGGAGCCTGGGGAGGATGAAAACAGCCTCCTCCATCCCCCTGGAGGCCCCGCGGAGGCTTCAGGGACCTTCAGGAGGCTTTCCTGAAGCCGCTGGAAGGCTTAAACCAATCCTATGAGCAAACTGGAAGTCCATTCTCAAACTTCCTATTTGCCGATAGGGCCAGTTTTTTGCGCTCCGGAGGTTTCAGGGAAGCTCCTGAAGCTTCCGGAGAGCCTCCGGGGGGAGCAGGGGAGGCTCTTTTCAACCTCCCTAGGCTCTTATAAAGCCTCTGGAGCCTGGGGAGGGCAAAAAATGGTTTTAAAAAAGTTGAACCCAGGTGACAGGGCAACACCTCGCATGCCTTGACAAATGGCCATGCCATAGGTTCGCCATCCTGGCCCTATATACAAGTTGTAACTGCCATTTCCTATCCCATATTCCTATCCAGTGTCTTCATCATACAATGCTTAACAGAATAACAGAGTTGAAAGGGACCTTGGAGGTTTTCTAATCCAATCCCCTGCTCAAGTAGGAGACCTTATATCATTTCAGACAAATAGTTGTCCAATCTCTTCTTTAAAATCTCCAGTGTTGGAGCATTCACAACTTCTCGAGGAAAGTTGTTCCACTGATGAATTGTTCTAACTGTCAGGAAATTTCTCCTCAGTTCTAAGTTGCTTCTCTCCTTGATTAGTTTCCACCCACTGCTTCTTGTTCTGCCCTCACGTGCTTTGGAGAATAGTTTGACTCCCTCTTCTTTGTGGCAACCCTTGAGATATTGGAACACTGCTATCATGTCTCCCCTAGTCCTTCTTTTCATTAAACTAGACATACCCAGTTCCTGCAACTGTTCTTCATATGTTTTAGCTTCCAGTCTCCTCAACATCTTTGTTGCTCTTCTCTGCACTCTTTCTAGAGTCTCAGCATCTTTTCTACATCGTGGCAACAAAAACTGGATGCAGTATTCCAAGTGTGGCCTTACCAAGGCATTATAAAGTAGTATTAACACTTCACGTGATCTTGATTCTATCTCTCTGTTTATGCAGCCTAGAATTGTGTTGGCTTTTTTGGCAGCTGCTGCATACTGCTGGGTCATATTTAAGTGGTTGTCCACTAGGACTCCAAGATCCCCCTCACAGTTACTACTATTGAGCAAGGTACTACCTATACTGTACCTGTGTATTTTGTTTTTCTTGCTTAAATGTAGAACCTTACTTTTTTCAACACTGAATTTCATTTAGTTAGATAGCACTCCCCCCCCCCCCCAAAAAGCCAGTCTGGTGTGGTGGTTAAAGGCATTCGGGCTGGAAACCAGGAGACTGTGAGTTCTAGAACTGCCATGGGCACAAACCAGTTGGGCCACATTGGGTCAGTCGCTCCTTCTCAGTATTAGGAAGAAGGCAAACCAGTTCTGTAAATCTTGCCAAGAAAACAGTGTGGATATGTCTGGATGGTTGAAGGAGTCGATAATGACTCAAAGGCACCAATAAATAAATAAATCAGAAAGAACTTGGAAGAAAACATTCCCTGATATTTTGCCTGCTTTGCAATGCACATGATAAAACAGTCAATGTATGCAAAGGGAGAAGGGCCATCATGCTGGTTTAATCTCAAAGGTTATTTATTCACCTGTGAGCTTTTGTTCATTTTGGATTGGGGAACAACTGCTGGTATCTCTTTTCTCCTTAAGTAAATTTATCTGCAGGCATACGAAGCAAGGACTTGCTGCCTAAGGAGTATGTTCATTGAGCAAGAAACATCACAAACTGGCAGTGCTAAAGAGCATGTTCTAATTCCATGCTCAAGAACCAAAAGTGGGATTTCACAGTCTTTTGTTGCCCATGCTTCCTACTACCTCTCTGCAGCTGTAACAAAAAGCTGTTTCAGAAATATGTGCACAGAATCTTCCTTCGGGTTTTTTTTTTTTTTTTTTACAATTGCAGCTAGTTTGAATGAATGGATCCTGTTCAGGATTTGTACAGCAATGAGGTGCCTTGGTGCTGTTTCGCCCCCTTTTTTTACTTGAATAAACAAAGAAGCTCTTTCTAAGGGAACAACACAAGGAATAAAATGCCCAGCAAAGTGGCCCTGCGGGACATAAGGATGTCACAAACCCATCACAAACTCATAGCTAGTAAAGATAAAGTTTTCTGATTGAGGCAACCATTTAAGATGACATTCTCCCCCTCTTCCCTGCTTACTGCATTGTCTTCATAGTTGCAGAAACTGCATTGGAGCTCTAAGAACCGTGGTGGCGCAGTGGTTAGAATGCAGTACTGCAGACTAATTCTGCTGCCTACCAACTGCTAGCAGTTCATCAGTTCGACTCTCACTGGCTCAAGGTTGACTCAGCCTTCCATCCTTCCGGGGTCAGTAAAATGAGGACCCAGCTTGTTGGTGGCAATATGATGATTTTGTAAACTGCTTTGAGAGAGCTGCAAAGCACCGTGAAGCAGTATATAAGTCTAAGTACTATTGCTGAGGTACTTACAAGATATTTAAAAAAAAACTGTGGGAAGAAAATTTTGGCATGCATATTATTTTTCAAATATTGTAGCCCAATAGACAACATCCACACTAAAATGTGTATCCAAATCTAGATATATATGTATTCAAGTGTTCATACATTATATGTTGACATGTGCATACATCCAAGGCAATGTCAAAACCTCCTTGTAAACCTTCTTGATTTGAAAAGGCCTTCCTTGGATCAGATTATATGAGCAACTATTGTCATGTCCCCAATCGCCTCTTTTTAGAAAAAGTTCATGAGAAGATAGAAAGGGCATTGTTACTCTGGACAGAACCTTTGTTGAGGACTGGATAGGTGGAATCCACAATACTGGAACCTTTGTTCAGTACTGTCCAAGTGTTATCAAGCACTCCCTAAAAATGAGCCCCTTGAACTACAAGGCGATCAAATCGGACAGTCCTAGAGGAGATTAACCAGATCCTGAGGATGAGACTCAAATACTTGGCCATCTAATGAGAAGGAAGGACTCACTGGAGAAGAGCCTAATACTGGAAAGATTGAGGGCAACGGAAGAAGGGGATGGCAGAGGATGAGGTGGCTGGATGGAGTCACTGAAGCAGTAGACATGAGCTTAAATGGACTCGAGGATGGTAGAGGTCAGGAAGGCCTGGAGGAATGTTGTCCATGGGTTCGCAATGGGTCGGACAACTAACAACAACAACAACAATCACAGAATCTGTGGCCTTTTTTCTTTTAACTGTGAAGTTAGAAATCAATCTCTAAGAAAAATAATAATAAGGGCATATCTGAACACAAACATATTTGAAAACAGTATCATGAGTTCAGTATTAAGTTATCAGAATGCAGTATTCAGAATATAAGTAATCAGAATACAGACCAGAAGTGGCCCGATTCCTGCCGCTTTATAAAGAAATAAAAAGTAAAAATAGGCGATTACATCTCTCTTCATATGCATATTCTATTTTTAAGAGTTTGGGATGCTGTCTCTCCACCACACCCTCATTATAATTACAGGACTATTTTGGTGGGGAGAATATAATGCGGCATTGAAAGAGGGAAGTGCTTTATCATGGCATGTATTGCGAGAGTGTTTAAAATGAGGAAAAGAGAATCCCTGTTTAAATCACTCCGAAACTGTTTCTGTGAATGACGAAATAGGAAGGTTTTGCAAATGGTTGCATAAACAGGAAAGCTGTATAAATGATCCAGTGACATATCACTCCTGCCACTTGTCTATCCCTCTGGCTGCATTTTAAGACCCACTAGAAGGAATAAACTCTCCATAGTTAAAGTTTAATAGGCTGAGGCTTATAGGGAAAGTATTACTTTCTCCCTGACGGTGTCGAAGTCTATTTTTATGGCAAGCCTCGGGGAACAAAGATATATCAAAAAAATAAGTCCTGCATTACAGCAGCATCGTTACCTCCCCTGCAACTTTATCCACCTCCCCGGATGCACAGAACTATTTTATTCCGTTTTTGCAACTGTACACACAGGCACGCACATACACAAACACCAGCCCAAATGTCATTAGCCATCTCTTCCTTAATCCCTCTCAGAGCCACCGGAGTGTTTGTCTAGAAATCCTAACTCTGGAATCAGCTGCTGCGTTGCCCGTTGCTCTTCCTCTTCATTCCATCCACCAAGCCTCCCGGCCTCCTCCATCACATGTGTTGTTTCTCATTTAAATGAACAGTTGGATTCTTTTATTTCTTACAAGTGCTGGATTCGCCTTATCGCCCTCATTCCTTTGGGGGTTGCCAATTGGTTTTATCCACGGATGTATCATTTCTCATGCTTCCTTTTTTTTCTTACAAAGAGAAAGAACTACTTCGTCAACAAGCCTCTCCGGAGTGGAAGATTAAAAACCTAGACATCACCTACCTTGCAGCTCTACTCCCAACTGGGTTGTGTAAAACTCAATTAAACTTGTCCCTATTGAATTCTGCATTACAGTACATTAAACAGAAAATTCTTCAAGCGTGATGACAAAGCTTGAAACCTTGCCTCAAAGCTGTTCCTTGTAGCTTTCTTTAACATTTCTGACTTTATGGTGCAAGCCTCCCGTTGACACAACTCTAGTCCAGCTAAGAAAAATCACACAGCCTCACAGGGATTAAAAGAAGAAAAAAATGGGGGGGAGGGAAGAGGGGGGGAGGAATCTGTTGAAAGCTAAGGCTTGGTATTTCTCTTCTCTTAGTACATCTATTGAAATTATTTTGCCAGCAGACTAGAACCTGAGATGCGCTATAGAAAAGTGTAATCTAACAATTTCAATTGCAAGAATACGCTCATTTTGTTCAGAGGCTTTCATGCATGTTCCATTTTTTTTCAGGGGAGTAGAGTGGTTCACAATATCTCCTATTAGTACATTATATATGTTGCCTGAGGATTTCATCAGCTGAGGGAACTGAAAAAGGCACCAACCTTTCTCTGCCCCGAGCTTCATCATGAGCAATTTGAATAACAACAGCTTATACGAAAAATTGGATTTTGAACCCCTAAGTTTTAACAAAAAAAAAAGTGAATGGTAGGCAAGTTAGCATTAGATCAACATCTAGATTCTTAGCACCAGTGGCTCAAAACACACGGTAGGGCCATTTTCTGCTCCTCTATTTAAAAAATAAAGGAAACAAGAGAAGCCAGATTCAGCCATACAACATTATTAATGTCAGGCAAATTCCCAAAATTGTATGCTTCCAAAAAAATAAAACTGGGAAGTGTGCAAAACTATTGACACATTTCTCCCACATCCTACTGCTGCTCCTATTTTACCGATGATTTCTGTGTGAAGAAAAGTGAGCATAAAGAAGACAAGATACATAAATTAGGGCCTGGATGGAAGCAGATAATTTTGTAATAAAATTGTTGATAAGAAGTGAGACAGCAGTAAGTAAATATGGTAAAAGATATTCTATGTATCCTTCTTTAATTCATTTTCTATTCACTCTATTAAAAAGGACTGTTCAATGCCAAACAAAGAAATGGTTTGGACTGGTTCTTTACATAGAATAGTGCTGGCCAACATTTTTTAAAAAAAATAATAATTATCAAGATGAATGGACATTAAAATATATGAACTAAAATTACTATTACTAATAACAGTTGGACTTATATCTACGATGCATCACAAAGAAGCAGAGACGGGAATAAACTAAGCAACAATGTGTGCCTTATTTTCAATTGTGCATATTAGAATTTGTTAAGAAAAGCAGGCTCAGTTCTTCCTGATCTCTTCTGATTTCTTAGACTACCATCCTCTTATCAGCAAAGCTCCCTCTTGCTGAGGATGATGGGACATGTAATCAAATGGTTCTGAAAGATGAGAAAACCAGCATAGAAAAGATGACTTACTTTTTTTCCCTTCAAAAGATGGTGATAAGTTAATACAATACAATAGCAGAGTTGGAAGGGACCTTGGAGGTCCTCTAGTTCAGCCCCCTGCCTAGGCAGGAAACCCTATACCATTTCAGACAAATGGCTATCCAACATCTTCTTAAAAACTTCCAGTGTTGGGACATTCGCAACTTCTGGAGGTAAGCTGTTCCACTGATTAATTGTTCTAACTGTCAGGAAATTTCTCCTCAGCAATAAGTTGCTAAGTTATTGATGTTGATTATACTTGCTTGGGAGGAAGAAGGAAGTTTCTTCTTTTATTTTGTACTTTTTAATTTTTCCCCTTTCCTTTTTTATATTGTTTAATCTATGTAGAGTGCATTAGTTTTATTTGTAGAACATCATCTTTAATAAAATTATTAACACAGACAGGGAAGACAGGCTTTGTTCTTCAAATCATTTCAAGCATGTATGGAGGTTGCCTTAACTGGCATTACCTATAAAGGATCTACTCCAGGACAATCAAACTTGCGGCCCACAGGCCAGATGCATCACACACTGGTTTAGTAAAGGGGTGGAAAGTCGCGATATGTCACATGATGGTGCCGTGACGACACAAATTTGACACTCCTGGCCTATTTCATTACCTTGAGGAAGAGGCAATTTATTCATTTCTCAGCCTGCACCCCTCTCAAAGTCTGGCAAACAAAATGGCTGCTAAAGAGGGTCAGAATTCATAGCTATCTTTTCAGGTGTATTTCTTGATTGGGAAGAAACCTACTTAGAGAGTTCTTAGAAATCTACTTAGAGAGTTCTTGGAATAGAGGTAATCCAGGTTTGCTATATATACTGACTAGTCTCAAGTCCTGTGTGTTTTAATACCATATTGATCTCCCAAAGACTTACGAACCCAACTACTAGAAACATGGTGGTGCAGTGATTAGAATGCAGCATTGCAGACTAACTCTGCCCACTACCAGAAGTTTGATCCTAACTGGCTCGAGATTGATTCAGCCTTCCATCTTTCTGAGATTGATAAAATGAGGACCCAAGTGTTGGGGACAATATGCTGACTCTCTAAACTGCTTATAGAGGGCTGTATAGCTGTATAGCACACTGAAATAAGTATGTAAGTCTAAGTGTTATTGGTACTAAAAGTATGTAAAAACCTACCTTTCCATGCAGTATGGAAGGTAAACTGGTTATCAGAAGTTTAAATACTTCAACTGTGTTTCAATATCACAGTGTTTCCATTCAGAGATAAAGCCCTTCTTACAGATGCCACACACCACCACTGAAAGAGTTGACAGCCGAGTTTTATTTTGCTCTGCCAGACAACTGCTGTTGGTGCTAGACATGTAATATGAGAGCTTCTTGAATGCTTCTAATAAGGACACACAAATGGTTGATGGAAAAAGAACTACTAATGTTTTGTTATGAGGGATATTGCTGTCTACATACCTAAACCGCTTTTGTGGCTTTTCTGTTTTAAGTTGTAAGCTGACCGGAGTCAGGCAGCCCATACATCAAATAAATAATGGATAAAAATATTTCTTCTGCCTGCACGCAGGATAAGTAGCTCCACCTGAGAATCATTGTGGGTTGGTAGCAAAGAGAGAGAGAGAGAAAGAGATCTGCATTTCTTTCTTTTCTAGAATACAAGCTATCTTTATATTTCATGTATAATCAGAAGAGAAGGGATGGTAGCTCAACACAGCAATAATCTATAAAATATTGTGTAAGCTTGCTCCTTTGATTTCTCATTATCTCATTATATACGTAAGACAAATAGAAAGAAAGGAGAGTTTCTAGTAATTGGGAAGGAGACGTGGCTGGATATATGCCTTTGAGTCAGTACTGACTCTTGGTAAGTTCCTGGGAAGGTGCTTGCAATTTTATTGGTAAGATTTCAGAAATGGTTTTGCCAATGCTTCCTTCATAGGGCTGAGAGAAAGTGACTGGCCTAAGGTTACTCAACTGGCTTTGTGCCTGTAGAGAAGGCATGGGCAATTAATTTTCCCATGGGACCACAGGGACTATTGTGGAGGGCTCCACTCCTGCCACTGCCCCTCCCCTCCTGCCCCACCACCCACCTCCATCCACCACCATTGCGATAGGCCAGACAGAGACAGCTGAAGGATTGGATGTGACCATGGGCCATAAAAGGTTCAGGTCTGCTATAGGGAGACTAGAACTTACTGTCTCCTGGTTTCTGGTCCAGTGCCTTCTGCTGTATCAAACTGGCTCTCAATTGTGGAGTATTCCATCTTTTTTTAAAAAAATGGTAATGCCTTTTTTCCCTAGAAGACAATTCAACATGGATACCATGTCCATAAACAAATGGTCTTTTGAAACTGTTTGTGCAAAAAATGCTTTTAATTTGTAAAGTTAATTTTTTTTACCAATGTGTAGGCTTTATTAGAATTTAATTTTAGATTCTAATATTTTAAAAGTGAATAATTGAATAAACCTTACTTATTTTGTAAAAGTGATTTTAATTATATTCGTATCTACCTTAACAACTCTTGGCACTCTTGGAAGAATCATGTTTCCAGGAGAAGAAAATGCTGTTATTTATAAAAGGGGACTTGGTGGCTCAGTGGCTAAGATGCTGAGCATGTCCATCAGAAAGGTTGGCAGTTTGGTGGTTTGAACCCCTAGCGCCGTGTAACGGAGTGAGCTCCCGTTACTTCTCCCAGCTTCTGCCAGCCTAGCAGTTTGATAGCATGTAAAAATGCTAGGAGAAAAATAGGGACCACCTTGGTGGAAACGTAACAGCGTTCCGTGCGCCTTTGGCATTTAGTCATGATCACAGAATTGTCATCCGACAGTGCTGGCTCTTTGGCTTAGAAATGGGGATCAGCACCGCCCCCTAGAGTTGGGAATGACTAGCATGTATATGCGAGGGGGGAACCTTTATAAAAGAGAGTTTTGTTCTGGACACACTGCAGCAAAACCCTATTACCTTTTCCGGACACATATGAACTGCCTGTGGACATCACACACTTCCATTGTCCTTGTTATTTTTGTTCTTTAAAGATCCTGTTCCCTTCCTCACCTCTCATACGCTTCCGTTCCAACATTTCTGAATGTTTGTTTTGTGTAACAAATCAGCCCCATTATGTTCATCACTGTTGCAGAGTTGAAGGTTAGGGCATATCAGTCAATTGTTCCTGTGAATGATCCTTGTGCATATGTGTCGTGTCTTGCTTTAAACAGAGACAAATCTTTGTTCTGATCTTCATTCAAGTGTTTAGTTTCCTATCTGCAATCCATTCAATAACGTCTGCACAGAGAAGCACTGTGTGGCATTGTCATTTGGGAAGATTATGCTATAAACCTTTATATTATCAGAGTTCATTCTTGAATGATTTAAAACAGGGCAGCTAAAATTCCCATAAAATCCTTTTACCCAAGGAACAAGCAAGCTTCTTCCATATTTTAGCTGTGTAAACCATGCATCTTTATTACCAATCTTTAGCTTTTCACGCAGTTCCTCCTGAACTGCTCTAGAGCATTCAATTGTATAATTTTCCTATTTTTCCTGTAATGATCTGCATTTTGTTTTTGTCAAGATTAGATGCTATAGAATGATGGTAGTGGTGACAGGGGCAATGATGATGATAGAAGACCCAGTTCAAATCAAGATTTGAAGAACACTTAATGGAACCAACTATGACAATGCTATTAATATTAAGAAATTACCCAATGCAAATAAATGCATTATAAATTGCATAATAAAAAGTTTTAAGCATCAGAATGAATATGCATCTAAATGAAATGAAACAGATAGAAAAATGAGAACTGGATGATGCGGAAACTATTACTTTGATTACAGTTAACATATTTATAGTTGTACTAAATAATATTATACCCTGAAGACAATGCCGTATGGCTTGATAAGTGTCAAAAACTCATAACCTAATGTCGTGATGTTGAGTCATCTTCTTTGATATTAGAAAACCTACAGATTGTCACACCAGTATTTTCTGTATTTTTATGATCCAAGATTCTATTTAGTATTGACCTTCGTTGCAGAAGTGAGCAAAACATGAGTGACAGCCCAATCCAGGCCCACGTTAAGCTAAGGTAATTGAACTTGAACAAGTTTATTGCATTGATTTCAGTGCAATTCAATCAGCTTAAATACTAATACTTCTGCTTAACTGAGAAATAAACTGAGATTATAAAACTATAATCAACAATATATTTACTCCATATAGACCTCTGATCTAAAGGATGGGTTATATATGAACAAAATAAAACTTTCTTAGCTGTGCAAAGTATACTAAGTGTGTAATATTATACTACAATATTATATGTTCTGCAGTGCTTATTCTCAAGTGAATAAGTATTGAACTGTAGACTAAGAGATCGCTATCTTATTCCTATCCCCTTCATTTTACTTAGGCAAAAATAAATGGGGCATTAGGATTTCAGCTTTAGTTATGTTTTAATCAATCTATACACTACTGAATGTAACATTGATTGGTAGTTAATTCTTTGTTACATAACAGGTTGTAAGCCCCAGTCATTCCATTTAATTCTTACTGATCAGAACTAAATGTGAAGTGTCTTTTTTGCTTATTTGTAATCAGTATTAACTATTTTATGTCATAATTACTCTGTACATAATTGACATTATCAGGTCCCCTAGAGGGAAACTGCAGCTTTATACTATTTAATATAAAATACTATAGCGAAAGTTCAACTGCTTGTTTTATGAAAAACTCTACATGTTTTGGTCACAGAAAATTGGCATTTTAGAATGACAATAGAACCTATATGTTCTACATATGTATTTCCAGCTATTCTGTTTCTATAGCAGACTGAATACAATTTGTCCTCTTACAAATTTGTTAATTTCTAGAATATTTTTGGCTCTTTAAAACATTAAATATCAAAGCACTTTCTCCAGAGGGAAACCATGTAAATCAACCTTTTTTTTCCTTGGAGATCTATAATCAGAGACCACATATATGCAACAAGAATTTGAATATTTTGTTCCATATACTTGTTTAGGTGCTTGTCTCCAACATTGGACTACTTTACAATATTGTTCATTGTCAGGGACAAATAATATTCTAAAATACAAGATGCTGATGTGCATATTAGGTAAAGTGGGCAAACTGAAACTGACAGACAATTCTGTAGGGGAAGGGGACAGGTTGTTACAAAAGCCAGGTTGCTGTCTTTTCCATGAGATGAAGGAATCAATATATAGATCCAATAAAGAATGCTATTTATGACAGAAGTTGCTACTATCAAGAGAAAGGGCAGGCTTGGTGTCTCTTTAGAGGAACAGAACATAGAAGCAGCCCATCATAAGGGCACCCCATGTTGATATCAGAACCTACATTCTTGTAGTAAAAGTTATTTTAAAATTTACACACTTTGTAAATCCTATGTATCAGGATATATAGTCTGTAATCTTATGGGCTTCGGGGGTCTTTTAAATCCCTTTAGTGAAGTGTCCAGTGATGACTATAGTTGTGTACGCCAATAAAAAGTATTTTGTGACATCAATCTGGCTCCTAGAAGTGGGTATTTTCTCAACAGCATCATTCATCTTCTTTGGAAATTAGCAGTGGCTTATACGTATAATGACCAAGTAATTATTTTAATTATTAAAATCAAGAGCAGGCAATGTAATAGATCAGTGGTTCCCAAACTTGGCAACTTTAAGACTTGTGGACTTCAATTCCCAGAATTCTCCAGCCAGCTCTGCTTCTGGGAGTTGAAGTCCACAAGTCTTAAAGTTGCCAAGTTTGGGAACCATTGTAATAGATATAGAAATAGATTTAAAAAATCTATGCAGAAATAGATTTAAAACTTAGGTTTCTATCATCAGAGGAGAGTAAGTCCTCGAATGTGGTCCTTTTCATTATTATTCTTTTACAAAATATATTGGCTAACATCCATGTCCTCTTATGTCATAAACTAAGAGTGGGAGCATTTGACAGGAATCACTATAAAATAAGTTATGGGTAAATTCTTCCTTGTTTCTTTTCATGCAGACCTTTTTGCTCTCTATTCCAATGGGGCTGTTTGAAAAGAACAACCTAGGTTTGATATTAGGCACCTAGGTCATGGTTTAACCTTGACAATAGCTCTTTCATTTCAAGCAGTAACATTTGCCAGGATCCCTAAGGTGTTTTCCTTTTTGTCAAATCCTAGCTTTTCTTAAAGAAAAAAAACCAGCTATGAGAAAGAAGGGGATTGAGGGGGGGGGGGGAAGAAGATAAATCTTAATTCACAAGCCGCAGGACTATCTCTATGTTTTCAGCACAAAACTTCAAATTCAATCCAAAAAGTGGATGTGTATTAGAAGGTGCAGATTTAAACCTTGTCCACCATGATCAAACTGGATTTATGGAGCATCATAACTCTCCAGACACCATCCAGCAGCTTATTAATTTAATAGACTCCTGTCCATTCCATGATGTTCCTGCCCTGACAGTCTCTCAAGATAAGGCGAAAACCTTTTGACAGGACCGAGTGCATATATATTTTCTTCTGTTTTCTTGGGTATGGGGTTGTCGACAACTTGAAATCTGTGGCTCAGCAAATTTGTGATTTCTTTTCTTATTAAGCTCGCACCAAAAACAACAGCAGCAACTTTTCTGTAAAGTTGGCTTCCTCAGATATAAATGAATGTTATTGACTCAAAACAGCTTAACTGTATTTTAAGAATTAAAAAAAAACAACCCATCAGTTTTTAATAGGTAAATGGTCTATTCCAGGATTTCCTTATCAAAATGTAACACCAAAGTTTGCCTAAAATGAAAGATTGAGGTTAATGGAAAAGTTCCTATGTCTGTGAAACATTCAAGGAATCCTTCAAGTTTAAGGAAGGAACAGTAGTTTTGTAATATAAAATAAAATTTAACTGAAACTGAACTATAGTTTGGCCAAATGTCAAAAAAGATGAGTATATATTTCAAGATTGAAGGTCCGTAAGTAAGAGTTTCATAGTTTCTCCTTTACTCTGACAGGAACAACAGAAATCTTTCAAAATAGATTGTTTCATGAACTACAGCAGTTGTTTATTTTGGCTTCTCCAGTGTGTATGGTTCCAAAGGAACAAGGCCCTATTTAAAGTTTTCCCCTGTGGCTGATTATCAAAAATAAGAGGGTGTGCCTTTCTTTTGCTGTCAAATGATTTGCCCAATATCTAAAATATTTCCTAAAGGTGCAAACTTGAATATTTCATATAAGGCTTGCATGTTAAATCTTGGAAAGAGATTACATTAAAGAGCACTATTGTGTGTGTGTTAATTTGTGGTTATAATTTTACAATTCAGCACCATCTTACCATACCTTACTGAGATATAATTTACATGCTTGTTATATGCTTTTTCATTGATATTATCTAAAATTTATCTCCACCTACATGCATCCTTCAAAGTCTGAGATGTCACTTATGTCCACGATTCTTTTAAATACCAACCATATTGCTGAGAAATTTCCTTTATGTTCTTCCTCTTCTAATATTTATCTAGTACTAAAGTCTGCTGGGAAATGAAGTTTCTTTATTTTGTTTTTGGATTTGAAAACGATTAAAACTCTGAGGTTACAAAATTCCTAAAGAAAAATTCATTTCTCTTGAAATAAATTGATTCAGAGGGGAAGAAAATAGCCATTTTTTTGCTATAGCCATCCCAATGATTATTTCAAGTTTTATTTCAGCTAATTTCCACTGCAGCAATTGCAATCTGTAACAAGATGTAATATAATATACAATTTAATCATTTTTAATTTATCAAAAAACAGTGCTTGCAGGCATTATAAAAAGGCTCAATAGTATAAAAAGGATTGTTGACAAGGAAGACAGAACTAATACATTAGGAGATTCTGGAAAATAGTCTACAGAGACTAAAAACCCCAGGGGCTTCTTGTTTACAAAATTAATATTTAATATATATTGAATATAAAATGTATATTTTTTTAAAAAAAATGAAAACAATTGTCATAATATTTGCTTAGGACCATCACCTTTCCAAAAGGACAATTTGTGGACAACTGTAACCCATAACAACTGTTGGAAGATTTCTGGCCCTTTGGCATGCTATCGGATTTGCAATAATAGCAGTCCATTCAATGGGAAAAAGAAAGTGTGTTTAGATTTCAGACAGATTGTAGATTTATATCAAGACTTACTTGCTATCTTGCACCAATATAGCACAAAGCACAATGTAACCTGGCAGCCTACTGAAGGTGAAGGCATTCTGCACCAATGAATGCAAGAGACTTAGTTAAATTAGTCAGATCTGTCCTATTACAGAAAGCAGTTTGCCCACAGTTCTTATGATGCCATTTTACCAGTGCCAGTATCTATATAACACACTATACCCCAAATTTAAGATAATAAATCCCAGTTTCTCATTACCTGTTGTGGCCAAATAAATTAATCATATTATATATAAAACAATGTCCTGCCTGATTTACATGCTCAGACAATGTCTGGGTTTTGCTAAGTGCTAAACTGCAAACTACCCAGCTCCATCGAGTTTGGGTTATGTGTGTTAATCCAATCATAGAGTAACAAGAGTATAACATTCTTCATCTGGAATTTGATAGGATTCCATCTGAGTTAGTCCTTGTTTGACAAGCTATAATGGCTAAAGAAATATCAAGCTGCAAAATGAACAGGAGCAAAGTATGTAGCAAAAGCATATGAAATAATAAAAACATATGAAGCACATATGTGCATATCCTCACGTGTGTGCGTATTTGTGTATATGTATGTATGTGTGTGTATGTGTGTGTATGTGTGTGTATGTGTGTGTGTGTACCCCATATTTGGGCATACCAGGGGTTGTGACTTTAAATATATACCTCTCACCCTGGCTGGCTGATAAGGAGTCGAGCTTTGTAGCTCAATGGTTAACACATCTGCCTGAGAGGCAATAGAGCACAGGTTCGATTCCCAACAAGGGTGTGGCTAGCTGATGACAGCTAAATAGCTTGAAATAGATCTATACTAGTCTCCCTTTATTTATTTATCAGCATAAATATAACATATATATATATATATATATATATATATATATATATATATATATATATGTGTGTGTGTGTGTGTGTGTGTGTGTGTGTGTGTGTGTGTGTGTGTGTGTGTATATATATACCCTATATATATAGGGTTCATGTAAAATATTTAGCAGTGGGAATTATAAAATCATAAGGAGATTAAGTTAGCTAGTTGTGAAATTCTAATATTGCTTTTTAAATGACTTCAGGACATAGGAGGTGCTAAGGTTATTATCTGTTATCAGGAATACAGTGGAATTGTATAACTGGATAATAACTAAACAACTGACACAATGTAAAATTACATTATCAGTGTGTTAAAACAAAATTGCACCCTAAAGGAGTCTACATGCCAGCTCAGAGCTGCAGTGTAATTATGCTTAACTCTGATAATTAAAATACAACGGAGATCAACAGAATCATTTTCATTAAGAAAATTATTAATGATGGTGGTATAATGGTAATTGATTGCAGAGCACCACAGGATAACGCCATGCAGTATAAACCAACATGTTTTAATAATATGTCTGAGACTGTTTTGATATGGCGCATACGGTTGAGAATGTTTGAAATTAAGATAGAAGCAGTGAGATATATTAAAAATGGGAAACCATAAAGTGGCTGTTTTTATAATATTTCATTTAAAAAAAATACAAATCCCAAAGTATTTGAAGACTAGATTGCATTATGGATCGATGTGTGCTGCAATAAAAATAGCCATTTGCAGCATCAATTATACAGCCGAAGTAAACGGAACAAATATTTCTCAAGCCTTCTGTCATTTCATTTCATGTTCCGCATTGATCGTTTTTACATTTGTGACCATGATTAACTGATATTACTTTGTTTTCTATCTAGCTGCACCAAGTACTTTTAGCCTTCATTATTGAGATGATGCAGAAAACAGCATTGGTGCTCTTCAATGCATGCTTAATGAAATGTGAGGGGATAATTTTATGTAAATAATAATTGATAATTGACTCAGCAGTTACAATTTATGCGTGATCTCATGTGCTGTAAAATGTCCAGGTCCTCTTCATCTGAAAACTGATGTCTCTGCCTGTTTGAACTTTTAAATAAAACAATGATTTTGTTCAGTATGTGTACATTTTCAACAATGCACGTCTTTTCCCTGATTTTCTTTTTTCTTTTGCTTACATCTTATTCCTTAATTAAATTGTAAAGTGTACTTTGGCTACTCAGTTTTATTCCATGACCACAACATATAAACAGCAATTTGAGAATACTCCCTTTTTTACAATCCTGTAATTCTTTAATTTAGGATAAATTCAGGGCATTTGCTGGCCAGATGCCCTTCCTGATGCCATGTGGAGTTCACAGAAGATATTTTTCTTTGTGCCCTAGGAGAGAAACATCTACTGCTACCTAGGATTGAACTCTCAACCTTCCGAATGGGAGGTGAGAGTCTTCACCACTATGCTACCATGCCATTCAACTTGATAATATATCATCATCATCATACTAAGAACAGTAGTAAACCGAAATGTGAATTAAATTCATGTCAAAGAGAATTTCTATAGTAAAAATGAAAAATACCCAAATGACTGTACTTTCCGACAGAAACAATGTATAAGAAAGTGCGGGCCAAGTAAATAGAGGACTTATTAATTTGCACCAAAATAAAATTTTCATTACATGTGAGATAACTACATTAAAAGTCATATTTAGTGACATCTGTTAGCATCATCCTTTGACAGCATATCTATCTCTCTGTCCATCCATCCATCCATCCATCCTCTACCTTAGATCTGAATGAGCATGAAATCAACATATGATCCTGGGTGGGCAGTGAACACCAAATTGATTTCTACATGGAGCTGCCCTTCTGGAATATCTAAAAGCACCAACCGGTATAAAATGCAGCAGTGCAGACGGTTATGTCTGCTCCTAGAACAACCAATGTTACACTTCTGCTCTATAAACTGCATTGGTTGCCAGTTTGCTTCCAATTCAAGGTACTGCTTTTGCCCTTTAAAGCCCTTCAAGACATGGGGCTGGTTTATTTGAGGGATCATCTCTTTTCCATTACATCTGCTCATCTCTTCAGATCTGGCAAAAGTGGCACACTGTATGTCCCATTCCTCAAGGAACTAAACTTGGCAGGTCCAAATAGGTAGGAACATGTCTTCTGTTTCACCTGCCTTATGGAACATTCTTCCCCCTGAAGTGAGGTCATCCCTGTCCCTCCATATTTTCCAGAAGCCTAAAGATTTGGCTTTATCATCAGGCCTTGGGCTTCCAGGAAACTGGTGAGATATTGAGGTTGTTCCATTGCTGATCAAATCATCTGTATGTGTGTGGATGTTTGCGTTTTATGCGTTTCTTGTTTTTAAACTTTTTTTTAATGTATGCCACTCAGAATCACTTCTTATGAGTTGAGTAACTATATAATTTTGATAAACAAATAAATTTAAAACAATAAAAATATCAACAAAATCAGAAATACATCACACACTGATGACCTTTTTTTTTGTTCAGACATATTAGAAAAGAGTTTCTAAAGTTGCTTAAACTAAACAAGAAAATCTAGGCTAAGTATTTTTGTTACTATATAATAAAAAAATTGAATGGTTTTACTGTGAAACACATCCTATATGTAACTAGTACTTTTCATTAAAAATATTTTGGTATTTTCAAAGAACTAAGCATGTACTGCATTTTTAGAATACAGGATCACAACCTCATTGCAATTAGCAATGACTGAATCACATCCAACTTCCATATTTGTTAGCTATGATAATCCTTTTCCTTTAAAAAAAATCATTTTTATTCAGCATTCTTAAATTAAAATCACAATTACATTTTTATAGCTTTCCACTATTGGCATTCTTTATTCTAATTTATAATTTTCCATTCTACTGCCTATTGTTTCATACATAAATACTCCTGGTCTCATGATTAATATTTTTAGAATGTATATTTTAGAATATACAACGTGATAAACCTTTTCCTGAAAGACTTTTATCCAAAATAAAGTTTCAGGTTTCTTCAGTGAACAGCAATAGAATTCAAGAAAGAATATACTGTCACCTACAGTCTATTTTCAACAGGACAAAAATGGTTAGAATGCTTACTGAAAGCAGACACATATTATGCAGATCGGGTTGTTGTTGTTTTGTTGTTGTTGTTGTTGTTGTTGTTATTATTATTATTTATTGCTAAGCAACTTGAAAGGGCTTCCAGAACAGCATGAATACATAGTGGAGATTGTTTTCCCTAAACAGATGGAAACCTTCTATTTAGGATCTAAATCTAATCTAATTTCTAGATGAATCAAATGATACAAATTTCATTTTGAGGATCCCATTAGTATCATTATGTGTATTAGACAATATATGATCAAAATTTAAAAGCATAAGAACAGCCTTATGAAATCGGACCAAATTCCATAAAGTGCAGCATTTTATGTTCCACAAGAAAAAGTCTATTCATCCCGGAAACCGTAAAATATCATCATCCTTATAATACTCCAAATTGCCCCATCATCGTTTAAATTCTAAAATAATTGAGTCCAAATCTAGTGATTCACTTATATTTTACTAATTTAAATTTGATTACCTAGCAGGAATGTCAAAACTATCCAATGCAGCCGTTGCCACCATATCCAATTGCACTGAATTTTGCTATGACTTACTAGGAAATTTGATTTTTCAGCGTTTTCCAATTTTATTGAATCGGGCACAAAAGCGATGATCCATTCAGTCTTACTATCAGTTAGTGAAACATGTTCATTAATATTATTTCAGGCTGCATTTTAACCAAATAAAAAACAATGTACATATAATAATGCTGAAGTTAAAATGAAATGTTCATTTTTATTCAGAAAGAATTTTCACACTCATTTAACAATAAAATATTTCGTCAACCTTAAGTGGTACAATCTAAGAGTGATTTTATCACATTATCTGCCTTAGAGATACAGTATATTAAAAATTGTCAGCCTTATCACTACTGAGTCAGATTTTAAGAAGCAACAGTATTAAAAAAAATCAAACAGGACTAGATAGATGTAAGAGAAAAAAATTCAGAAATCTGCTAGTGAAATTTTTCATCTGTGAACAACTATGTGGCTTACCATTTATTTTAGAACAGTTGTAGCAAAAGTTTTAGATAAACTGTCATCAATCATTTATTTAGAAATATAAAGATGCATACTAAAATATGTGCTAATATTGTATTTTATTTTATTTTTATTAAGTATGGTTTTCTGCTGTTAAAGTAATGCTTCATAGCAGACTTGAGAAATATATGTATTGCTTCTTTTTGTGTTCCCTTAATTAAATATTTCCAGGTTACAAACTGTGTGCATGCCTGTTTTATATAATTATATAAAAATACGTAAGATTCTAATGTACAACTACTCAAGCAAATTCTGTTTTCAATGTTTCAGTTTTCGAAAGCTTGTTCTGTTCTAAAAGAAATCTTATTTAAAATATACCATTTGCAATGATTATAAAAACAAGGTATAATTGTTTCTAGTAAGTTTTAATAGTTCTTGATGTTATGATTGACTTTGAATGTTAATATAGTAATATAGGTCCTTATGTGCCTGAACATTGTACACTGAAATGGTCACAAGGTTGTTACAATGAAGAAATATTTCACTCTTGTAGAGGTTTTGGTTAGGAATGTTTAAAAGACAACTTAAGAAATATCAAAGAAGTCTTTATTTTCAGAAGTAACGCTGAGACTATAAATTTATAGCACTTGAAATGTGACAGTAATTGAAAATATTAAAAGTTAAGAAAGAAAGAAAATATATATTAGAAACATAGAATAGGAAAGTTTAGACACAACACTGGAGAACATCTCGTCCAATTCCCTTTGTCATGCATAAATTCACTACTCATTCAAGTGTCATAGATCTGTATTATATAGTTCATATTCATATTAAATCTGCATTGTTTTTTCTAAAACATGGGCGCAACAAATCTGATAAGGGTGAAAATAAAATTCAATTTAGTGAAGATTAATTCCTGGTTTTATCCCATTGTTTACCAATGATTTGCTTTTGTTCCAAATGGTCTTTTCCCCAATAGCATGTTAACTCAGAATTCCTGTTAATTATTCATTCCCACATAAATCTCAATGTATAGAATCTCAGCATTCTGAAATCCCTTTGAGGTTACAATACAATTGTAAAATTATATCTAACATTTGGTATACCTACTTAAAACCTCATTCTTCTTTTGACCACTCATTTTGGAAATTTACCCAGTTATACGTAAGCATTCTAAAAAGTGGTATGATATTCCTTTACACATGATAAGTCATATACTCAGCAAGCCAAAGCTTAATCAATCCAATCTTTCAGTTTTCAGAACCTTCGAAATCACAGTTCTCACAATCATCTTCTCCAAAACAACATGGGTGTTTCCAATGGATTTTTATTTACTTGTCACAAGCAGTGATATTTTTTTTCTTTATTTCTATTAGGTTAAAACTGCAATTGGGTGAGCCTCTTTTAAAAAAAAAACCTCAAAGGAATGTTCACAATATATTCATGGCTTAATACAATGCAGTAATTTTATCTTAGGTTGGAAAAAAAGAAGAATGAAAAAGCTGCTGCGTTTAAAACAGACACACTTGAAATCAAAGATCTGGGAAGTAGGAGGATAGCTTTTCACGTTGCAAGTGAAGTAAGCAAGCCTTTTAAATCAGAAATGCATCAGGTAGAAGAAAGATCTATACCTTTAAAATATTCTGTTTGAACGCTGAATAATATATGTCTCTGTTTCATGCTCATGAATAAAACCCTTCTCTCTTTCTTAAGGTGGTAATTAACAAATGTGAGTTACTCATCTCTGCTGCCTGTATTTGCTGTCTATTATCAACTAGCAAGTTTCTCCAGCACTGGGTTAATTCCTTACCAAGAAAGAGGAAGAGAAACTAGCTTGGATTTACCTTTGCTGTACACAATGCAGTTGTTTTTGTTGTCTTCTACTCCTTGCCAAGTCATATCCAGCAACCACTTGGGGCCAGCGGTCAACACCATAGGGAGTGGGGCCTTTGGCTTCTGAGGGGGGAAAAAGGCAACAAACATAGCCCAGTAAGCTTGTGTTGATTAAGAATTTAAACAAAACCAGTAGCAATAACTTTATTTGCAAACTAATTTGATCTCTAAATCGAGAAACCTTATTCCCTGACTGATGGAGAAAGGCAAGAGGAAGAAGAGCGGGAGGAGAAGGAGAAGAAGGAAGAGGGTTAGTGCTTTGATAAAAAATGAATGGCAGAATTATTATTGAGGATTTTTTTCTGAATGATAGCACTGGATCAGATCTCCAAGATTAGACACATCTCTAGTGGCTTTGAATTATAAAGGGAATGTAGGTGACTTTCACAGCAAAAAGCCAAGTGTTTAGAAATGAACTTTAGACACATTGTACTTCGTTATCAACAGGATCTCTATTTCCTGAAACAGACAGGAAAGAATTTAAAGAATCGGTATCCATTTCAAAGCCCAAGTAACATTTATGTTTCGTGGGAAATTATTCTGAATGGATAATGTATTTTCTCCCCACCCCCACCCACCCCTTTTTCCTTTGATGGCTGTTGATGAGCTTGCTTTATTGTTGCTGAAATAATAATGATTATGAACTCCAAAAGGGAAAGGAAAATTAGCAGCCAAAATAAATTTGGGTGACCAAATCAGAGAAAAATGCATGATACATAACCTGATTCACAAAAGATTAAGAAACACACAGGTCATTTTAAATACCATTTCTAAAACATTTCCCATGGAGCAAGTTAGGACAGAAACATTCAAATTACTTTTGCTCAAGTTCCCTGCTAAATCTAAATGCAAGGAATGAACTGATCCTCAATTTAGAAAGTCTTATCCCTAGGTTTTTTTTTTTTTTTACAATGATTGGTAGTCAAATGCTATTTAGACAGTTATCATTAATCATTCCTTGTTCTGCATATCAAACATCTTGAAACTATAACTCAAAGTGCAAAGTACATTGAAAAGACTCTCTAGAAAATAATCTAATGGGCTTCTTTATTTTTTATTTTAATATAGATAGGGTGTTTTTCCAGAAGCTCCAGACTTGTCTTAGAAATACTGTTGCAGTTTCTATCCCTGATCTAGAAGTCAGAAGCATAAAGTTAAAGCTGTGAGGCCACTGTACCAGCAAAGAGAGCTGAGCAGTGACTTGCTATAACCATACTTCTGTCCTAATGCTAAATCTTTAGTCAGAGATGGCTAACCTTTTCCGGACCAGGTGCCCAAAGCACGCACACCCCCAAAATGCAATGTGTGTGCAGCCTCCGTGCATGTGCCCTGCGCCCATGCATGCATGCCCTACCCTCGCATGAGCCCCACCCCAACACATGCATCTGCAGCTCCACATACGCACCATGTCGCCCGCTCATGTGTGCAGGTCCCCTCTGCAGGCCCTGCACATTTGCAGCAGAGACCCGAAGACTATCTGGCCAGCGGGAGGCACACATGCAGGTGCTAGCATGCCCACAGAGAGGGTGGTTCGCCACCACGGCTTTAGGTAATGGACCTCTGCCATTATCATAGCAGGATATATGTAAGGACATGGAGATCTGTTCAGTTTTTGCTACTTGGAACTTTTATTATTACAATTAGTCCTCAAGTTGCAACCACAGTTGGGATCAGAATTGCCATTGCTAAGCAAGGCAGTTTTAAGTGAATCATGCCCAAGACTTTTGGCTATAGCTGATAAACAAATCATTGCAGTTGTTAAATGAATCATCATGTTGTTAAGCAAATCTGGCTCCTGCCATTGACTTTGCTTGTCTGTAGCTGGCTGGAAAGGTTGCAATTGGAGATCACATTACCCCGGAACACACTATCAGTTATAAATACATGTCTGTTGGCAAACCACTGAATTTCAATCAAATGATCGTAGGGTGGATGCAACAGTCATAATTTTGAAGCCCGGTCGTAAGTGCCTTATCAGTGCCACTGTAACTTTGAATGGTCGCTAAACAAATGGTTGTAAGTCAAGGACCACCTGTATTTCAATTTTAGCCTTCAGTGGGGCTAACAAAAAAATAAACACACAAAAGCAAGTGTAAAACAATTAAAAATTAATTGAACCACAAAAGCAGATAAATTGAAAAAAGAAAATACTAGGAGATGACCAGGCTGAGCCTGAGGGAAGGGTAAAATGCATCGTAAGTCACCAGTCCCTGTGCGCTCCCAAGTTCAGCCCACCTTGAATGCCTCTCTTATATTCTGTACATTTTTCCTTGACTGACAGTCGGTCAGATTCTTCCTTTGAAATGCCTAAATTTCTGCAGCGCTTGACAAAAAAAATCAACCCAACCTTAAGGCCAAATGAAGAGAGGTAGTTCAGAAAAAGACTTTTCTACAGGTAGTCCTCGACTTACAACAGTTCATTTCATGACCATTCGAAGTTACGCCAGTGAAAAAAGTGACTTATGAGCGTTTTTACACTTTCAACAATTATAGCATCCTCATGGTTACAAATCAAAATTTGGATACTTGGCAACTGGTTGATATTTATGACGGTTGCAGTGTTCCTGGGGTCATGCGAAGGTTACCTTTGGTAACCTTCTGACAAGCAAAGTCAATGGGAAAGCCAGATTCACTTAACAACTGTGTAAGTAACTTATCAACTGCACTGATTCACTTAACAAATTTGGAAAGAAAGGTGAGGCAAAATTCACTTAACAAATGTCTCACTTAACAACAGAAAATTTGGGCTCGATTGTGGTCGTAAGTCAAGGACTACTTGTTATGGCAGCTAAAAGCATGCCAAAAGGCTTGGAAATAGGCATCCAAGGGAGAAAGAGGAGGAAAAATCAAGAATGGTGGCTGTGGCCTCCTGCTCTTTACAGAGTGTTGATTGGACTTTGACTATACATAGTAATTGATGTCATCTCAACTTTTGACTTCCCTCTAAAGATGCTTCAGCTTGGAAGTGATGCAAAAGAAGGCTTGCCATCCCGCACTTAAGAAATGAGATTCTAAAATCTTTCTTCTGCATTCATTCAAAAGAAAAGCAAGTTTTAGCTTCTAATCTTTTATTTTAAAAGTGGGAGGATCATCCTAAATTCACTGAGAATATAGTAAGTGAAGCTGCCAATTCTTTTGAATGGAGGGGGTCAACTTAAATTCAGAGTCCTCTCCTTCCTGATAAATACAGCATTTCTATCTTTTATAATGTCCAATATAATATTCTCTCCCTGGGCATTAAATAAAGCTAGTATTATCATATTTTCAGCATTACTGGAATTTAACATTTTAACATTCACTTGTGGCAATGGAAAGAAAGGAAGTGTTTTACCATTATGAGTCGGTTGATAAAAAGCTCATGTTACCAGAGGTTTATAAATCAGACTTCCATGATTAATAATTTCTTTAGTAACAGAATTCTAATACATAAGTCTTGATGTATTCATTTAAAAGGAGGGAACAAATCCACATATGTGCAGATGTGTTATCACGTTTGAAATGAATGAGTTTCATTTTACTTTTGTAAACTAATTTAACACATTTGCACTTCCTAAATCAATACACTAATTAGAACACAGTTAAGTTTTGGGCAATTGCGCTCAGAATTTTGCAGTAAAATAATCTAGGACTTTGCAGCTCTTTAAAAAAAAGCATGCAGGAATGCAAATGAAACATCAGTTTCTGAATTGTTAAAGAGGTCGCTGCAACCATGTAATCTAAACCCTGCCCTTTTTAAAAAAATGTCTTATGCATGTAACCAATATAAAAGGGCTTCTGTGTAGTCACTAATTTGCCTTTTTTAAAAACCTTTCACTGGATTTCCCTTTAGCTGCATCTTTTTCGAAGTTCCAACAGATGTTTAGAAATCACTTTTGGCTTCCCTTTGTCCTTCTCTTTCACAAAATTTGCAAATTCCTACTACTTTGCAAACTAACTGATCACAAAAACGTGTATCCAAGATAAATGCATACACAAAGAGGCACATAGAAAACAACCATATATAATATATTATAATTAGACATAACAATAATTATTTTTAATGACCCTGTAATCCCTTTCACAGTAACAGAATAGAACTGAGCATTTACTGGCCAGATGCCCTCCCTGATGCCTACACAGAGGTCACAGCAGATATTTTCCCTCTGTGCCCAGAGAGAGAAATATCTGTCACTACCCAGGATCGAACTCACAGCCTCCAGATTGTGAGGTGAAAGCTCCACCTCTAGGCCACCACACTGCTCATAGTTTATATATATATATACATACATATATACATACATACATACATACATACATACATACATACATACATACATACATATATATATATATATTCCACATTAAATGAAAAATGTAAAAAAATAAAAATATTTTTAAATTCATTTGAGGCTTTTTTGCATATTTAAAAAAATAACATGCTTTGTTTAAGGGAGGACTCCTTTAAGTTTTATTTCCATTTAAGCTTACCATTTTCTAATATAGTGTGCATGAAGAAGGCAGAATGGTGTAGCAGGCAAAAGTCGGTACTTAGAAGTTAAATTTCAACCTACCAGATGACTTTCAAAGATAGGTTGGATTGAGTGGGTAAAGGAAGAAAAATAATTAAAGATTTTAGGATTTAAGATTTCTTTTAAAATATTCCCCATACTGGTTCTGACTTTGGGACTGGGAAAGCTAATTAACCAGTAAGATTTGCTTTTTCCTCCCATTCATCAATCTTCATGTATTTTCCTCCTAACTCAAACTGAGCATCTACCTTTAGAAAACCCACTAATATACTACTTCTGGTTTTCACTACATGGAGCAAAGCTCGGTGTTATTTGGGCTGTGGGGAAATAAAAGTTTGAGCACTAATGTTGTAATATCCAAGGGGATCTGGGCTATTCTTTCATCTTATTGTGGTAAAGGTTAGCTGGTCATTTCTAGCACTCATTGTGACATTTGCTGCTGGAATTATCTTTATGTTAGGATCTGTTCTTTTCAAAGGAGATCAAGACTATAGACAACATAACCTGGACAACTTATTCTCATGTTCAGCAACATGATTAAGAAAATAAAGTCTTACTCTATTGTTACTCAAATATAGACATAATATCCACAGGTTTGATTGTGGCCTCCATGTCAAATGCACATGTATTCAAGTTAGTAACAAATCTCAGCAATCAACTTCACTGTCCTGATGGAGAAAAAAAAATTCAGTTTAAAAGAACCCTAAAAAACTGGTTATTCCCTCAAATTAAGGTGTTTGATAAGTCCTTTAGGTTGAGGATGATGTGTGAGAATGCAATTAATTAATTAATTATTAATTCAATTTTTTAAATTATCTCTCTTAAATCTTCTTCTCTTTACAACATTCTAATGTATTTTTCAGTGTAACCTTTCCTGTAATAAATGCAAAATCCTCAAAATAAGAGCATACTTTTAAAAAATTATAAAAGAGCTAACAACCTCTAATCCAAATTTTCTATGACATAATTTTACTCTAATCTTAACGAAATCAGAACATTGTAAAAAAAAAAAAACCCAACCCAGCAACAGATATCAAATACTGAGAAAAGAGCATAAAAGTGACACATGTCTTCTAAATATTAATCTAAGGTAACAAACCTCTGATCTTTAGTGCTTCATGTAACAAAACCAGAAAATATTTCAGTATTTTTCAATTATTCAATTTCAGGATCAGGCCAATGGGAACAAGGCACACGAGGCCAAAAGTGGATCTCTTAGGGAGCAATTAGAATCTGCTAATGAGGATAAAAGAGGTTAAGCAGATACCTGCTTTTTACCAGCCTTTCAAGTAATTCAGCAAACAAGTGAGGTAACCGAAAGGGCTGTTTATGAAGACTCAAAAGGTTAATGAAGATAAAAATAGCCATTGACCATTCTTTCGTGTTTTAACTTAAAAGGAATTGTTCATAATTCAGTCATCTTAGATAAATTGTACATCTTGTTATTCATGATTCTTTGAGTGCAACATCACAGTTTTCTTGGCAGCAATATCAATTAGTCTGCCACTACTCTAGAAAGAGTGCAGAGAAGAGCAACAAAGACGATTAGCTAAAACATACAAAGAATGGTTGCAGGAACAGGGTATGTCTAGTTTGATGAAAAGAAGGACTGGGGGGACATGGTAGCAGTGTTCCGATATCTCAGGGGTTGCCACAAAGAAGAGGGAGTCAAACTATTCTCCAAGGCACCTGAGGGTAGAACAAGAAGCAATGGGTGGAAACTAATCAAGGAGAGAAGCAACTTAGAACTAAGGAGAAATTCCCTGACACTTAGAACAATTAATCAATGGAATAACTTGCCTCTAGAAGTTGTGAATGCTCCAACACTGGACGTTTTTAAGAAGATGTTGGATACCCATTTGTCTGAAGTGGTGCAGGCTTTCCTGCCTAAGCAGGGGATTGGGCTAGAAGACCTTCAATGTCCCTTCCAACTATTATTCTATTCTATTCTATTCTATTCTTCCATATTTTTCAAACTATTTCTTTTCCTATGGACTTTGTCTCTTCTGGGTCTCTTATTCAAGTAGGAACCAAGTATCCACGCTTAGCCATGGCTCATTAAACGTAGCTACATTGACCCAAAATGTATTCCTGACATTAGGGAAATTATAGCAGTTTATTCTTCACAGAATCAACTAAAATTCCTCTACCTGACAAGAGCAGAGTTACTCACTTTCCCTTTTCAAAATGGCATCCTCAGAAGTAGTCAGTCTTACCAGAGTATAAAGAACTGGTATGAATATTTCAGGCAATGTTAAAAGGAAAAGCATAACTTGGAGCCAGAATAAAATCTAAATTTGACTTAATTTAGAAGTAATTAAAATAGTAAGCTTACAAATAATTAAAATTAATGAAATACAATGAATATTATCTATTTCAATGCTTTTATAACCTTACCAGTTACTTGACCTACTGAAAATTATAATCTAATGATAATTTTTGAAGGCAATTGGAGAGGTTGAGGTCTCTACATCCAGCTCTATGGTCGACAGAAAACAAAAGACTGATACTTAAAAATCAAACTTGTTCTATCGTAATATTCAATGCATTCCAACTATTGGCATTACAAGTGTGCAGAAGTCTTTTTATTTTAATATCTTATTTAAGAAATCTTATTCCAGAGCATCATTTTTAGAAGTGTACATACTCATTAGCAAATTGTTTAGCCGAACTTTCAGGATAAGACACATAAAAAGCTATTGTCCTTATGCACCAAGCAATCTCAGTGAAACTATTCATAATATTCAGGAATCAAACTAAGATTTGATTATTCCTTTGCCCTTCTGTCTGTTCATCTTTGGTACCCTCCCTTTCTAATGGTTCAGAGAGGAACACTTTGTTTTCCTCCTTCTATATCTGTTTTTGCCATGAAAGATAATTCTATATTTGGCTAAGGCCTGAAAAAGAAAACATAGTTTAAAAACTGCTGATTTGTATATTCTAAAATCATCTTCATTATTTATTCATTAGTATTTACAGAAAAAGAAAAGCACACGGGAATGCATCATGCTTGAATAAATTGCTGCCAGACTTGGGGTGGGAGTGGGGGGGGGGACACGGAGAAGTAACGAATGGAAAATAGAAATGAGTATTCACAGATGGAATCCCATATGACAGCTGGGCTTCCCTGAAACTAGAGAAACCCAACTGTTTACCCCAGGAGATGATCACTAGAAAAACAACACACCGTTCCCACACTTGACAGACTTCCACAAGCTTATAACAAAGGCAATTTGAAGAAAGGGAAGGAGAAAAGGAATGTATATTCAAACTGTACCTCTATAAATGCAAATACAATTTGCAATAGTATTTTTTTTACCTATTAAGGGTTCTAAACTACTGCAAATAATCAAAACTTTCAGCTGTCCCTATGATCTATATCAAGACAGGACAATATGGGCATAACTTTGTTATGCAGTATGTATCAGTGAAAAATCCACAAGAGATATAGGTTCATCTCACACATCTGTGCTAGTTGTTTCAAACACCAGGGGGTGTCATCTCCGTTTCAAAGCCGAAGAGCCAGCACTGTCCGAAGACGTCTCCGTGGTCATGTGGCCGGCATGACTAAATGCCAAAGGCACACAGAACACTGTTACTTTCCATCAAAGGTGGTCCCTATTTTTCTACTTGCATTTTTTACATGCTTTCGAACTGCTTGATTGGCAGAAACTGGGACAAGTAATGGGAGCTCACTCCATTTTGCAGGGCTAGGGATTCGAACTGCCGAACTTCTGATTGACAAGCTTAGTGTCTTAGCCACTGAGCCATTGCATCCTTCAATAAAAGTAATACTTGTTACTTTAATGTTGTTCTTGTTGTAAAGCAATTAGTCTTTGCAGAAGAATTCAACTTAATTGTAATAATGAAGAAATTTTGATAGAAAAAAATCAGACGGGAAAATCTGATAAGATCCAAAATCTTTTGGCTGTTTCACAAAATACTCTGAAATAAATGGTCTAGCTAGCTCATCCACTTCCTGAGTCCAGGAATCTAAATTCTAAAGCATTCCCAGTTGATGGCTTTCCTGCTGGATATCCTGTTCTCCAAGAAATATAATTATCTATTTTCTATCTCTTCTGTCTATGGATACCGGTATCCAACTGCTATTTTTTTCCCTATGGAAAAAATAATGCAAGACTGTACATTTGGAGCAGTGGTGGGTTGCAGGTCATACACCCTGTATGGGTGTACCGGGGCCTGCCAGGAGCACCGGATACTGTTCCGGTGTGGTGCTCTGGAGAACCCACCCACACGCCCACCATGCTTACCTGTATTTGAGCTCTTCAGCGCTTCCACACACATGCACAAAGCGTATGGCATCTGCGCAATGCTCCACCAAGCAGCTGGAGTGTCACAGAGACATCATGGAGTGTCACAGAAGGTAAGAATGCATGCGCACACTGTGCGCATTCAGGTGGCCCCCAGGCCCTGTTGCACTGTACCAGTCAAAATGTTGGTAAAAAAAACAGGGATGGGTAATCTTTTCCAAATAAAAAGAAATGAAAAGATCATTTCACTTTTTTAAGAAGATGAAGGTACTACTAGACAAAGAGCAAGGACTCACATTCAAACTCTTTGCCAAACACATAATAGCCCTCTCCACTTAGATGAAGAACCACTTATAAGTATTCTCTGAGTATGATTCTCAAGCAAGTTGTGAATCCAACTATATCACCTAATCAATCACTGATATGATAAGATCTGCCTTTGACACAACCATGTTAATCATTACATTAAGATCTTCTACCAATTCATCTTTATTTTCATTTGTTCCTCACCAATCCATCTTTAAAATTGTTTCCTTCTTTAGTCGATCTTCAAAATAAGTGGTTCATATCACAATCCATGTTTAAAATAAATGCTCCCACATCTGTATCTGTTTCATTTTTTATTGATGTGGTTGCAAAATAACCATCCAGTTCTCTCGCAATAGAAACCTCAAATCTGCTGATAGATGCTTGGATATTCAGGAAGGGATCAGGAAGAAGGTTGTTAGCAATCAGGAAGAATGGAAAGTGATCTTAGTTGCAACTGGATTAGCAGCAAAATCTAAATCAACAAAGATGGCTAAATAGGAGAATGGAAAAGGTGTTCTGAACTCACACTCAATTATTTGGGACTCTGATTCAAGCAGTTGGAATATCTGCAGATATCCAGATAACTTACAGATGTACTATTGGAATCCACTCACAGAAGATTTCAGGAATGTTGCAAATTACTGAAGGACAATTATTTCCCTATAAATTCTGGTGCATTGGGTGCATTGTATGCATCTGAATGGTCTGCATTGTTATAGATGACATAAGAAAATCACATTATCTTGCAGCCAGCTCGTATCTGAATAGTCCTCTATGCCAAAATTTGCTTACAAATGGAAAACTGGCAAAGCTTATAATTCAACTACTAAAATATTCATTTCCACTTTTCTCGATATACAGTACATCAATGAAATAAAACAGACATAAACAGCCATTGATTACATCAACGATTAGAAATTATTACTAACTCAAACAAATCCTCTATATTTTACAAATCATTTCTTACAGTGAAAAGACTTGGAACTGAAAAACAACCTGAAATGATACTCCAGTTGGCTACTTTATTTCTACCACATCCTGCTGCATGTGTGGACCAAGCCTGAAATATTTCTTAATACCTGTAGTACAATGTACACGACTGAACTGTTCCTAAATGATGAACCTTATGGCCATCTGTATAATTAATATGATAGCTTTGCTTGGTTCATATTTGTTTTGTCCACATGGATTCCTATGAGCAGAACAGCATGAATAGAAAATAAATCAGGTGTGAGCCCACTGTAGATGCCTCCTCAGTTTAGAAATAATAATTATTTTTTAGATTGAGTATATTTACCGTCAGCTATGGGTCATATAATTCGCATCAGTTCGGCTGTTCAAATCTCACCGGCTCAGGGTTGATTCAGCCTTCCATCCTTCCGAGGTGGGTAAAATGAGGACCCGGATTGTTGGGGGCAATATGCTGACTCTGTAAACTGCTTAGAGAGGGCTGAAAGCCCTATGAAGCGGTATATAAGTCTAACTGCTATTGCTATTGCATCAGATTTTGAGACACCCCCACCCCCACAACCAAATAACACTCTCAATCTCAATATCTCACACACAAAATAATGTCTGAATTCATAAACTGATTATTTTCAAGAAAGAATGAATAAGAACTGATGGCGTAGGGGGAAATATACTTGTGATTATATTGAATTTAAAGAAAAACTGTGAATAAAACTGTGGTTACAGCTTACAGCTTACAGCTTAATATGAAAGGTCCCTTCAGATAACTTCAAACCAGGTGATGTGTCCACTGTCACTTTAGCATCACTTAAAAAAAAAAAAAAAAAAACTAGCCGGAAAGATAATTTCAATCACAGGAAAATATATTCCATGGAATGATACATTTGGTAAGAGAATATACTGAGTAAACATAGTGTTTTAACAGAGAAATAGCTTTAAACTACAGAGATTGTAATTACGGTGATCAGGTAGAAGAAAAATCACATGTACTCTGATGCAAAAATGTATCTGCTATTGTAATTTAACTATTCTTTCAACAGACTTTAGTAATTATTATCCTCTGAAACAAAATCAATAATTTATAACTGAAATAAATGTAAACTTATCCCTGCTCGTGTTCTGCCTCATTCTTCCACCTGTTTCTAATATTAATTCACCTATGCACTGGGACTCATTTCTTTACATAAATAGTCACTGTAGACACTCCTTTCTTCAAAATCCATCAGAAAACTGAAAACAAGACATATTAAAAGAAAAGAAGAAATAGTGTCCAGGACTCTGGGGTAGAAAGCAAAGGCAGAGATGTCAAAACTGGGGTGTTGTGCAACCCACAGAAAAGAGAGTTGGGGTTTGCATCAAGCATTCTCAACTCCTATCTTTGACTTTTGGATGCTAGTCAGTACAGATGTTGTTCTCATGTTCCTACAGCTTCAAAATTCAGTAGTACGATTTCGAATCTATTCTTCTCCTTACTCAGACAATGTCTAAGACAGGAATCCCAACCTTTTGGGCACCAGGGACCAGTTCTGTGAAGAGAGGCTTTTCCGCGGGCCAAAGGGAGGGTGATTTCGTGTACTGCCTGCATCCCGAAGATAGGGCTTTGCTTGTTTACATGGACTGGTTTCCGACATGCCACGGACCAGGGTTTGGGAACCCCTAGTCTAAGAGGCTTCATGTGTGAACATGACTTTGGGTTCTTGAAGAGTAAGAGATACTGCATATGCCCCAGGCAAGTGAACACATAGAAGCCTATTTAATTCAAGATGATTAACAATCTTAGAACATTCTTCTCCAAGGTAGATCTTACGCACATAAGGTCTTTGAGGCAGCATAATGCAATCCAGATCCCACTAAAAACTGCCCCACCCTATTAGTAGCATTCAGGCTTGCTATTTGCTGGAAGACCAAACTAAATCTATTTGAATTCAAGCTTTAAAGTTTCCACCCAAAACTCAGCTTTGGATCTGCATTCTCTCAAAAGAAAGGGTTTCCAAAAAGCACAACAAAAACCAGGACATCATGTCAGAGTTTTCATGGAATTTTTCTTACTTCGGCAGCGTTAGAGAAATGAATCTTATTCTGTTTTTACTCAGAAAACTTTATCGAGCAATCAAGGCAGATATATAATAAGCTAAGCTACTCTGTAAATCTAAACATTTCCCCCAAATAGAAAAGATACAGCTTGAGCTCACTGATTGTTACCATGGCAACTATCTAAAATGAAAATCTGTTTAACCCTTTCTCTCTTGTAACCACCCATGTACCAATGTTAGCTGACTTTCATGCACTTATCTTCACCTTTTCCCCTCTCTCTAGAAATTCATAATTTGGTTGCTTCTCAATAGTTATGCTCCAGTTATCCTATCTTGGCCTCAGAGAACTGCGATGGGTGGAGAGTTTCAAAATGTGGTTGCTTATTGGTGCCTTACTGGAACTATAAGGTAGGAAGTAAATTCTTAAAATGCCAAAACAAACCTTAGTTTACTGCTTGAAAGACTACAGCTGCTACTAAACCCTGACCGAGGAATAACTTTAAACACGGTCATACTTGCACTTCATTCTTCAAAAGGGCAGAATGTTTCCTTCAAGTGCTGGACATTAATGCCACTTCTTTATTCTGCATTTCAACTGAACTTGCTTTTTATTGATTTGATTATCTTTTAATTTATGGAATTTTTTTTCTATATTTCAATCGGTTCAGGCGGTATATAAAATAAACAAAAACAGAGAACCGCAGCATCAGTTACCATATTTTTCGGACTATAAGATGCACCAGTGTATAAGACGCACCAAGATTTCAAAGAGGTAAGTAAGAAAAAAAGATTTTGCCTTCCCTCAGCCCCCAGCAGCACTCTGCAGGCTTCAGCAGGGTTGAGGCAAGGCAAAAACGTTCCCTGCTGAAGCTTGCCAAGTGCTGCTGGGGGCTGAGGTAAGGCAAAAAAGCCTCTGTTTTTGCGAAAAATGGCCTGGTTTTGTTTTTTTGTTTTTTTGTGTGTGTGGTAAAAATAGGATGTGGGGGCGAAGCTTCAGGAGGCCAAAAATGACTATATTCGATGTATAAGACGCACCAACATTTCTATACTCTTTTAGGGGGAGAGAAGATGCGTCTTATACTCCAAAAAATATGATATCTATAAATTGTGTTTTGCCACGATTCGGCCTGCTGGCTGGGGAATTCTGGGAGTAATGTCCACAGAACCTGAGGCTGGGAAACAATGATCTGTCCACCAACATGCCCAAATTGAACATCCCCCAAACCTTCCCAAATCTTGATCCAAGTTTTTACATCCCTGCAATAACTCATCAATGAGTAGTACTTGTGTATGAGGAGAAACTGTTCCTCAGGAGAAGACAGACCACTGAGAAGACCAGTGAAACGATCCTCTGAAGATGGAACTCTTTGGGAATGAAATTCTTAGCAGGATTTCTCTCTCTGATTGTTTTACACTTATCTGTCGAATACATTTTTACATACCTGTATTTTTTGGAGTATAAGACACATTGGAGTATAAGACGCACCAAGGTTTTGAAGAGGCAATTTTTTCGAAAAAGTAGGTAGTTAGATAGAGGAATAGAGAGGGAGAGAAAGAGAGAGAAATACAGTAGGTAGGCAGGGAGAGAGAGAGAGTAGTTGGGTAGGTAGATAAAGGCATAGAGAGAGAGACAGAGAAATACAATAGGGGAGGGAGGGAGAGAGTGTAGGTAGGTAGGTAGGTAGAGGGATAGAGAGAGAGAAATAGAAAGAGAGAGAGAGAAATACAGTAGATAGGTAGGGAGACAGAGAGAGAAAGAAAGTAGGTCGGTAGGTAGATGTTTCCAGGTGTATTTATCCATGTGCTGGAGAAGTAAATTTCTGACAATCTGCAGCACCTGACTTTGTTTCTGCTGGCAAAGTACTTGATCAATGTCATTCTCATCAATCAGTTAAAGAGCTTTTCAAAAGGAAAAAAGGGGGTTTGCACTCTGCAAACCTCCCAAAACCGGCTTATTTTTTGCAAAAACGGGCGTGTTTCCCCCCCCAAAAAAGCATGAATAGCGTTTGGGGGTGGCTTGCAGAGTGCTCGGGGAAGGGGGTAAAAATGAGCAAAAAATGGCCCGTTTTTCATGAAAACGGAGCCATTTTTGTCAAAACAAATTGTATGCATAGCCTTATGGAGGCTTAGAGAGTGCTGCTGGGGGCTGGGGGGGCAAAAACGGCCCATTGTTTGCTCATTTCTGCCCTCCCCAGCTCCCAGGAGCTCTCTGAAAGCCTCCATAAGGGTATGCATGGCCATTTTGGTGACGGGGGTAGGGCTTCGGGAGGCAAAAAATGCTGTATTCGATGTATAAAATGCAGCCAGTTTTTCAGCCTCTTTTTTGAGGCAAAAAGGTGTGTCTTATACGCCAAAAAATATGGTAGATCTTGTCAAAGAAAATATTCCATACCATAGAAAGCATTTAGTCAGAAATATCACTAAGATCACTAATAGTATATCCTATTTCAAATTTCAACTTCCTTCCTAGCTTATAGTAGGGTAGAACATTAAACCTAGTGCCATTTATAAACATTAAAGATGGTAGTCTTTTATTCAATTTGGGAGTGAGGAATTATTTTTTTGAATTCTGCAATTTTTGTCTTCATTTTCCATCCTGCTGTATCATAACAAAAACCTAACTCCTTTTTTTTCCCTATTCAATCATGTCCAATTTTTAGAGACAGTCTGGAAAAGTCCCTGTAGTTTTCTTGGCAAGGTTTTTCAAGTTTTTTTTTAACCACCTTCCTAGACAATACCCTTAGGCTGGCATAAAATGAAAACCCAATCCTGGAGCATCGTAGGAGGATTAAAATTCCTTATATCTACAGCTATTATTATCCCACAGAAATGCTACAGATTTATTGCTTAAGCACTCTCTTACCACTGGAAAACTACAACATTGCTCTCTATATTATGGGCATTCACCTACCTCAGTATCACCGCCTTGACCCCTCAATCTTTTCCTATCTTCTCTTTTGTCTAGTTTGCAAAAACAAGGAGCAAAAATAATTCCTCTGCTTTTAGCTGCTGCAGATCTTGGAGAAATAAGAATTATTTGCATCCTTCCTAGTTCACGTCCTTGCTTTAAATCATGAACTTGATCGTGGATTTAGATATATACAGACATGCCCACACATGTGTGATTAGTTTTATTAGCAATTTCAAGTATGCTACATTATGAAAACAAATAAATTGAGCTTTTAAAGACATGGTGACATAGTGGAATCAGAGCGGCCCAGTACCGATTTCCAATTCATGTGTCACCCCCCCTCTCCTTACTTACTTACTTTATTCTTATCCCAGTCCAACCAATAATACTATTAGCTGATTACTAGATCATAAGTGTAATTCCAAATGCATTCACTTTTTTCCTTCAGTTTACTTTTGAATAAAATTGCTTATTGCACTGTTCAAACCTTCAATGGCAGGAACACATTTGATAAAGTTTAGCAAGCAATGCAACACTGAATCCCATTGCCCCATGATTCTTTTACAATTTATATATTAAAATAAGAGATAAAGTTAGCTCAATAAATGCTCAAGTGTCTGAAATAAACACTAGGATTCCTTTGGTGCATGCACTGCTCATAAAGAGTTCTGACATCATCATGAGTTGCTGATGGGGGCTCATGCCTAAGTAACTGCATTAAAGGAAGACCCCAGGTTACAAAGGAAATCTGCTCTTTAGTCTGTGTTTAAGTTGAATTTGTAGGTAAGCCAGATCAGATATATGTTTTTTTATTTAAAACCAGTTAGGCAATTGTTTGTAAATAGTATTTATATATATTTACCTATACTGCAAAGTTGACATCAAGGGAGGATTGTATAGAACTTTAAGTCCCTCTGTACAGCTGAATTTATCATACAGTTACATTATGTAGGAAAAAGTAGAAAACAAAAAATTGTCAAGTAACAGAGAACAAATTTCTCAATCTACTAAAGCATGGTACAGAGATTTTTCTGAGTAAAAGACATACTGCCCACATCCTCAAGTAGTAGGGAAAAACCCCTAAAGTTCATTTTCATTTATTTAAATTTTAATACAATTTATATGATTAATTTTAAATCATGCATTTGCGGATTTACACCTTCTATAGTGGTTAGAATGCAGTATTGCAACTAATTCTGCTAACTGCCGACTGCCAGCAGTTTGGCAGTTCTAGTCTCACTGGATCAAGGTTGACACAGGCTTCCATCCTTCCGAGGTCAATAAAATGAGGACCAAGCTTGTTGGGGGCAATATGCTGATTCTGTAAATGCTTAGAGAGGGCTGGAAAGCACTGTGAAGTGGTGTAAGTCTAAATACCATTGCTATTTTTGGAGTTATTGTGATGGCTTATATAATTTTTTCCTAAGCTTTGGAATTTGGGAGACACTTTCCTTA
This sequence comes from Thamnophis elegans, assembly GCF_009769535.1. NCBI lineage: Eukaryota > Metazoa > Chordata > Lepidosauria > Squamata > Natricidae > Thamnophis > Thamnophis elegans. The sequence goes on along the minus strand of NC_045548.1, from coordinate 58,004,226 downwards.
GGTGTTAAGAGTGAATACTAGGTAGTATAAAGCATTTTTCCACTTGCCCCTTCACTGTCGTTCCCCTTGTCTGGAACAGACAAACTTTTTTAATATAGGTTCGTGGCTTGGTGGGCATGGCATGGCTTGGCAGGCGTGGCTTGGCGGGCCTGGCAGGGAAAGATACTGTAAAATCTCTATTCACACCCCACTACAGAAGGATAGTGTAAAATCTCCATTCCCTCCCCACTCTAGGGGAAGGTTACTGCAAAATCCCCATTTCCTCCTGATCAGCTGGGACTCGGGAGGCAGAGAATAGATGGTGTGGGACCAGTCAGAAGTGGCATTTAGCGGTTCTTCGAACTACTTAAAATTTCTGCTACCAGTTGTCCAGAACAGGTCACCACCTCTGGTCTGGAATTATATTGACTGCACTGAAGTTCAATTTAGGATCATGACTAAGGTACACTAAACAACAGCCTAGAAGTTGGACTTCTAAGCCATTGCTAAATTTTATGGTTTAGTGTTTACAATCTAGGCTTCCAGATGTTTTGTCAGCAAGTGTTGTTCATATTTATAGGCAAGGTATTCTGTGTAGAAATTCATTGCTAATTAGGTTTTTTAATATTAATGGCATTTGGATTCTACATGGTATGAGAATGCATTTATAAAGGAGGAAATATATTTCCCCATATTCAACATCTTAGTTCCTGACAGTGGATATTTCATTGACTCTACATCTCCAATATTACATACACACATACATTTCAAATGCCACACAGAGGACTGTATTCAAGAAGCAAACATATTATTTTTCATAGTAGTATATTTCATGTTTAATAATATTATGATCACTCAATCAGACAGCCTTAGAGGCTCCCCAAATACCATGCTTACTTATCAGTTTTGGCAGATTTCCCAGGAGTAACTTCAAAATAGTCTTATTGCTGGCCAACACATTAAGCACGTACACAATTCTCTACTGCTGAATATTGCCAGACCAAGTGAATCTAAAAGGAAATAGGACTCAGAATTTTCATTCTCCTTTTTAAACAAGCCACCCAAATCCTTCAATAAACTCATCCTGCTACTCTGGAGTTACTGATTCTCTCAAAAGTACTGCAGTGGTTGAGTGGAGTGAGAAAATATTCACAGAGGGATGCAAATATGCACAGATGTGTACTTGTGCATGGATCTTAGAATGGTAATTTGTGCTGATGCTCATTTACTTCCAATGTCTACAGTGATTTACATCTACAGATGTGGGAAATGCTCTATAGAGATTGCTGGATTACAATCTCTGTCTTCTTAGTTAGCAAAGCTATTTATCCCCACCTCTTAAAGTGGCAGTGGGAAATTTGTTTGGGGGGAGGGGTTGCATTCTGATGTGTGCTAGTCTCAGTACTTGCCCACAGGAATATCCATATAATTTCCCTGATCCTGTCTGAAGAGAGACTACTAATCATTATCCAATGTAAGGGTCTGCATGCCTCCACCTGAATCTCAAATGTTCTTCTGTAGCTGAGAGGTCAAATTGACTTAAATTTCTCTAATATCCTCCTAAAAATGCTGTAGGTAAGCAAATTAGGACATGTTGATGGCCAGCGAGGAGACAGCATAAAATGACATGCTGCCAATCCTATAGCTGCATCTGGTTTGATGGATAGCCTGTGGGACCAGCTCTCTTTGTTGGGTCCCGGACATTACTCCTTTAGCAAGCCCTTGTTTCTGCAAGCCCCTCCCCTTAATTTTTTAAAATAGGTTGAGTGACTGAACACTGAATGCTCTGCAGAAGTGCTGGGGCGATCTGGGCCCATTCCAATCTCAGGATGACTGATTTGAAGGGCCTGTCGGGAAATACGGGGGCTATGGGGGTGGGTGGAGGGACTACGGACACGGGAGTGGGCCGGAGCATTACAGTCTTAACAGGGAGGGGCAGATATGGTGGGGACTTTAGGGCTGGCCATTACCGGGGAAGGAGGGCTCGCTACGTTACAGAGATCCCTCCTTCCGGCCCTATGAGTCCCACTCCAAGGCCAGATGGCGCGAGTAATCAGGACCCTGGTCTCAGGCTGCTGTCGCTAAATGCCAGGTCTGTAGTTCACAAAGCTCCCCTCGTCCGGGACCTAATATTAGACGAGAGGGCGGACCTGGCATGTATTACTGAAACCTGGCTGGGCCCGGAGGGAGGAGTCCCCCTCGTAGAGATGTGTCCAGAGTCCCCTTCGGGGGGAAAGGGCGGCATATAAATAAAATCAACATAACATAACATAACATATTTCATCACAGGGGTGTCAAACTGGCGGCCTCTGCAGGCAAAGCCCACCCAGCTCCATGAAGAGAAAAAACATCATGATACGTCACGTGATGGCAACATAATGCAGCAGGTTTGACACTCATGATCTAGAAAGTGTAGAGCTTTGAAACTGACTGCAGAAAAAAACAATTACTGCCAACCTGCCTTCCATTGAGGACCTGTACACTACACAAGTCAAAAAGCCAAGGTGGCGCAGTGGTTAAATGCAGCACTGCAGGCTACTGCTAGATCAGCAGGTCAGCGGTTCAAATCTCACCGGCTCAGGGTTGACTCAGCCTTCCATCCTTCCGAGGTGGGTAAAATGAGGACCCAGATTGTTGGGGGCAATATGCTGACTCTCTGTAAACCGCTTAGAGAGGCCTGAAAGGCCTATGAAGCGGTATATAAGTCTACTGCTATTGCTATTGCTATAAAAAGAGGCCGTGAAAATATTTGCAGACCCCTCGCATCCTGGACATAAATTGATTCAACTCCTACCTTCAAAACGACGCTATCGAGTACTGCACACCAAGACAGTTTTTCCCCAAACACCATCACTCTGCTAAATAAATAATCCCCTCATCACTGTCTAACCTTTCACTAAGGCTGCATTGCTATTACTATTAGTCTTCACATCATTCCTATCAGCTCTTCTACTTCTGTAGGGTTCTAGCAAGACTTTTTAGCCGGTGCTGCTCTTAGGAAAGCTCTGATTCTTTGCTTTCTCTTCTCATATTATCTTACAGCTTGCATACTTTTCCTTATTCCTATACCTGGCCTCAAACTCTAGCTCTTTAGCAGCACTTTTCTATTAGTTGTCTCTTAGCGGTGCAATTCCACATGACTGCTAGAAGACAGTCAAGATAGACAACACTTTGTTGCTTCCTAGTTGATCTTAGGTTTCATGAATTAAAAATAAAAATTATAATCAGAGTTTATGGTATAACCTACACATAAGGGAAGCTTTTCATATACTGGGTGATGTTGGGGAGAGCCTGGAATTCCATCTGAGGAAGCTACAAATAATGGCATTTAGAATGTTTTATGAAACAGCAGCACAGCAAGGACCCATTCCAAGGGCCTGATAAGGAGAAGCTGTGGGGGAAGATTTAGGGAGCCATGATTTCCTGCCAGCAACAGGATGGGAGGGAGGCACAGCAAAGCAATGTACAAGTTGTTCTTCGCTTACTTATTTGTAGGTTCAAAGTTACAATGGCCACATAACAAGTGATCTATGATCTGTCATCAAAGTTACAATTACTACACCATCCCTGCAGTCATGTGAACACAATTTGGGCCCTTGGCTGCAGTGTCTTGGAGTCATGTGGTAACCATCTGCAACCTTCTCAGTTGGTTTCTGACAAGCAAAGTCAATTGGGGAATCTGGATTTGCTCAACAGCCATGCAATTTGCCTAATGATTGGGATAAAATGTGTTATAAAATTGTGTCTGATCATGCAATGACTTGGTCAACAACCACACAATTCTTGTCCCAATTGTGGTTGTATGTCAAAACTACCTGTATGGACCTACTTCTTGTCATTTAGATTGCATTCCTTAAAGCTGGGGTGTCAAATTGGTTGCCTATGAGCTCGATGCATCACACACAGGCCATGCCCAGCCCAGCTCCACAAATGCAAAAAATGTTGCGATACGTCATGTGATGTGACACAATCAAGTTTGACACCGGTGCCTGAAAGCAATCCATTAGTCCAGCGGTATAATCCTGTGAAGTCTGCTACCGGTTCGGTGAGTCTGCTACTGAGCATGTGTTTTGCATGCGCATATGCGGCTGAGGTATGCCGGCACAGCGCTAAAAAAGGAACATTTTGAAGCTTTCTGAGTCTGCAAAGGTAAGTAAAACAGCGAGGGTGGGGGAATCCGCTGTGCCATACAATTTAAATTAGTTAGAAAGCAGGAAATCTGACAATTCTAGCTAATATAAATTGCGCATCATAGCCCAGCTGATCATCAGAAATACCAGTTTGCCCGAACTGGTAGCATTTTTTTCTACCTGTTTGGGCAAACCAGTCCGAACTGGTAGCATTTCACCTGTTAATTAGTCCCTTTGGCATTATCCCTGCTTATAGTGCTTCGAACTGGTATTCCAGAATATCTTCATTCAATAACTTCTACTACTTGATGATGGGAATCATTACCTATGTCTCTTGTTCTGGTCAAAAGCTTGGAAATAAATTCCCAGTGCGCTAAACTTTGAGGAGAAAATAATCCGAGACAAATTATTAATTAATGATTCTTACTATTATTTGCTCTCTTGTAACTCAGAAGGCATTCCTGTCACTTTCTTTACATATAAAGTTCTTAACATTACTTCTGAGAAAGTAGAATCATGAGCATAATTAATGCCTTGAATGAATAAAGCATGATATATAAGACCGTCTTCAATAGATCTTAACACAGGAAGTAGATATTCCTGAATTTTTTATAGCACGCCTCCAAAAAAGGCGTAAAAAGTTGAAAGCTTTCTTTTTATATTGTTTATTCCTGGACAGACTCTTTCAATCGAGCAGAAATTCACACAGCACTTTCTTTCATGGGATGCTAATTATTATGACTATTTATTACCACCTGCAGTCTCATCCTTGATTTGGCAGTAGGGATGTGCATCTTTCAAGTTCTTGGGATCTTATATAATCACAGCACCTCTTTACCTTTCATTAAAGCATGCTGAGTTTTTTTCAAGCTGCTTAGCAGTATGAATAGAAGACTATTTTAAAATTCCTTAGACTAAAAATAAACAAATCTTCATAGAACTGCCAAATTCTTATTCAAGGGCAGTCATGGGGCACAATATTATAAAAATCTAGGAAGATAATACATTACATAAAAAGTAAAGAATAAAAACTAGCAAATTTACATGTATGTAGATTAAGTAGCAGAGTTTTCTTCTTTCATATGAATACAGGTTTATTCAGTTCTCTGAAACTTAATCGACCAACATCTGCCCTACTTCTGCATGTGCCAAAAAAAAAGAACTCAAGCCAGAATTTATGAATAAACACATACAGGAGCAATCTTGGATCTTGTGAATGAGATAAACCGGGGCAACACACCAGTTTAGTATCACCATTCTGTAATGTACAGTTCCCACGTTCCCTATAATAATTCTTGGTTGTAACTTGTTGCAAGAAAAGGTAAAATGTTGCCTCTGAGGATGCTATTTCAGTAAAAAATATTGAGTAAAGATGCTCTGCAATTGAGTGTGTCAATTGTGGATAGAGAGTCCCTTTTCACCAAATATGCATGCATTACATCAGGCATGACAATCTCAATTTCATTGAGGGCTGCATCAAGGGTTGTGTTTGACCTTGGGGAGGAGTGCATGCCATGGTGGGTATGCCCAGCTTGACATCACTCATGTCAGGGGCGCCTGTGTTGACCCGAGCATTCTGCCAGCAAAAACGGGCTCCCGAGCTCCATTTTCGGCTGCGACGGCCTCCTGCAACCCTCTGCCAGCGAAAACGTAGATGTTTTCTCTGGCAGAGGCACTGCAGACTGGTCCTTTGCTGTTTCCAGGTTGGCCCCGTGGGCCAGATCTAAGCACCCCATAGGTTGGATCCGGCTCCCGGGCCTTGAGTTTGACACCTCTGCATTAGATGAATACGAATATACTTTTTGTTAGTAAAAGAGAGAAAGGGAGGACAACTATTTCCTTACTAAGCACTTCTTCATTTTACCAATATCCTGCAGTTGTGGGCCTCATATGCAGACCTATTTCCAGGTGGAAAAATAAATCCTGGAAGCCTTGCTTGCTTTAAGACCTCTTAAATGCAAAAAATAATCCCAGTCTGTACCAGCAAATAATTGGCTCAAAGGATTGCTTACATTTTATAGCTATGGATGTACAAATTTATATTTAAGGACCATCTGATTTCAAACTGCACGCTAAAAAAAAAAATCAACAGGAATGTACGATCCTAAATACTTAAGCAAAAACTCAGTAAAAGATACAGTGGGCAAACATTGTAGTCAGCTCAGCAGTGATTACCAACTCATGCTCCAAATTCACTATAAAATGAAAATCAATATTTCCACAAGTTCCTGCAACATAAAAGATAACCTTCATTGATTTTTCTAGACTTAGGCCGGTCTGATAAAATCTAATATAAATTTTCAACCACAAGGATTTGGATCAGAGCAGAGGTGATAAGTCCTGCACATCTCTTAAGAGGTGGAGAATTTTTTTTTTTTAAGTGCACGTTCATACTATTTATAATTTGCCCTGTGCTAGTGAAAGCTTTTCCACCGGTGCTATCAGAAATCTCTTCTAATTTTTATTACTGTGAGGCTAAAGCCTGTTCCAGATAATTTGGAAATTTCAGGGGAATTGTGATAGGGCTGATGGTGCAGCCCAGGCTGACTTGAGAAAAGAGCTAACCCGTAATAGCCTCCATGGCCGTGCTGATTAAATGTTGCCGTAGATGAAAGGGCTGCCATTGCTGCAATAAATTAACCAATCACACAAATCCCAAGTCAGTGCTAATCCTTCCTTGATACTCTGATCCTCTGATCAGCTCAAGGAGGTAAAGAAACTGGCTTGTGACGCTTGGAGTTCTAACCCCTGGATTTCATGTACACAACGAGCTAATGATATCTTGCTGACCAGTTCAATGGGATGAACTTCTCTCAGAACCTTTTGGGAACTCTGTGGCCTCTTTTTTTTAAAATAAAAATAAAAAAGTGACACGTACAGGGCAGTGTTTTTCTGAGAAACCACAGGAAAACTGAAACATCTGTGAATTAGCATAAGCAGCAGAAAATACCCAAATGTTGAAGATATTTACATCTCGGGAAAGTAGGTGATGACCAAGAAAGAACTGAGATATTAAAGGGAAGCTAAATCGTTCCTATGGAATTCTGCAACAATCATTCTGAAAAATAATTTTTTTCCTTTGCCTTAAGTGTTGGAGTGTGTGTGTGTGTGTGTGTGTGTGTGTGTGTTTGTAGATGTAGATTTTCACGGGTGTAGGTATGCTGGTCTTGTTGTATTTGGGTCTTTTCCCGTGTATTTGTTTTCGTAGATTTTCGTAGATGTTACATCTTGATTAGTTGATGGAGTTGATATATGCAGATTAGTCAGCTATTCTGTATGGCTGAGTTATGAAACAGCCGACTAATCTGCATACATCAACTCCATCAACTAATCAAGATGTAACAACACAGCCAACAAATCCGCTTACAGCAACAAAGCCAGCGTTCCACACACACACCAATATTTATAGAAAGATGGCAGCTCTGATCACACTTTGCTCACACAAGGACGAAGCCGAAGGTACCAGCCTGAAGAATATATATATATATATATATTGTAAAGAAAAGGGGATGCATATATTTGCACTCATGTAAGTTATACTGAGTGTGATTATAATTAAAGGTTAGACAACTTATTGGATCAATCAACAGAAAGTCTGAACACTGTTTTCCCACTTGAATTTCCCACTTTGAATGATGGGTTTCCAATACAAACAGTATATTTTATTGTACCTTCAGAAACTTTTTTTCAGTGTCTTAGTTAGTTGCTAGAAAAGAAGCATTCTTTGAGTTTTCTTCTGTAAGCGCTTCATTAAAACAGTTTTGGATGTTTTTCATTATGCCTCTTTGTCAGTTCTACAAAAGTAAAACTTATTTTTCTTCTTTTGTTTCCCAATAAGTCCCCACATTTAATTTTACAATATTTCCAGAATCAAACAAACCAGCTGCTTTTCTTTCTAAATTCCTAAGTGTAGTTTCTAGGTAATTTAGATAATATCATATAATATATTGAAATGTGGTACATAGTATCTAAATGAATCATGTTTTGCATCGGTGTTGCCATGCCAGAATCTTGTTGTACAGTGCATAACTTTGACAAGGTAGCTTGTTAAAGGAGACCAGCATAACTTCACACTTTTTCTTTGGAAAAAGAAAACACAAAGTTGTTGATGAATAAATCAGCCAAGAACCTACTTTCGCAAACTCAATCCTAACACCAAACTTGCTCAATATTGTACTGGATTCTAAAAGGTTTACTTAAATATCATTATAATCAGACTGTCAGCCAGCCACTACATATGTAATCCAGAAGTAATATTGCACTATACGTACTTAAAGAAAAGTTTTTGGCTTTGAATGTAGTGTGTTTGTACCATTGTTGGCTATCAAGCACCTGCCTCTTTCATTCTGCAGCTAAGTTTTAAAAATTATAAACTACAGAAAATTATAAACTACTTTTTGGCCTATAACAAAACCCATGAATGTGCATGCAAACACATACATAAACAGATGTATTTATTTATATTATTCATATACATAAAATATTCCTCCAAGCAGAATCAGAATCTAAAGACAAACTACCATCAATGACAAATATATGTTAAAGAACCTTCGTCCATTAATTATTGTTAATGTAACCAATAACAATACTCTACCAATAACTCAGGAGTGAAATGCTACCAGTTCGGACTGGTTCGCCTGAACTGGTAGTAAAAAAATGCTACCGGTTCGCTGAACTGGTATTTCCTATGATCAGCTGGAACGCGTGATTTATATTAGCACAGTGACACACACACCCTGCTGTCTACTTACCTTTGCAGACTTGGAAGGCTTCAAAATATTCCTTTTTTAGCGCTTTGCAGGAGCGCCTCAGGCACGCATGGATGCAAAGTGTGCAGGCCGGTGCAAAGCACATGCTCGGTAGCAAATTTACCAAACCGGTAGCAGACTTCAGAGGATTGCACTGCTGCAATAACTTGTACTTTGATAATGCTGGTATAGTCACTGCTACTACTTCTGATTATTATTATTATCATCATCATCATCATCATCATCATCATCATCATCATCATCATCATCACAACAACAGAATTGTATCACAGCGGCCGATTGTTTTGCCAGATTTGGCACTGATTACTAGTTGGGTCCCACCCAGGGGCCTAGGACGTCATAACGTATTTTCGTAATATGTGTGCAGATCCAAGCAGTGTGGCTTTTTGCATTTGACTGATGGTGATTTTTGTCAATTTTTAACTGTTTTAAATCTAATTCCAGTGCTTTTGGAATAGCACCCAGTGTGCCAATTACCACTGGAATTACCACTGCTGGTTTGAGCCATAATCGTTGAATTTTGATTTTTAAGTCCTGGTATTATTATTATTATCATCATCATCATCATTATAATCATCATCATCATCATCATCATCATCATCTATTGTTATTGCTGTGAAAGGTGCTTTTCAAAAGGCAATTGAACTTTCTTTGTGTTTCTTTACATTTAAGACTTTCTTTCTTTCTTTCTTTCTTTCTTTGAACTGAAGAAGTTTCTTGGAAATGTCTTCAAGGAATGTCTTTAGGGAAAAAGAAAAAAAAATGCCAGTTGCCTTTTGGAAAAGCACCTTTGGGACAGCTATGACCTGGATGACTGAGAATGTCCACAGAATTCCTATTGTTGTTCTAGTTTTCCATCTTTAGATGCTGGTCCTGAGGACTCAGTATTCCCTTTTGTATTTGGGGCACTGGAAAGGAATATCTTACTCTTGAATTTATAAAAAACATGAGAAAAACTTTTGCAGGAATCAATCAGACAATATTTCAGACTTATACAATGATCTCAGGAAAGATCTCAGGAAAGTTTCCATGATCAATATGATTTTGTTCAAAAACCTATTCATGAGGAATTAGTTTCATTAGTTTAGAAGTAGGTTAGAATAGTTTATTCACATTTTGAATTAATTATAAACCAATATGCCATCTTAACTCTAAACTGTTAGTAATTAATAAAGCTGGTTTCAAAAAATTATAAGCAAGAGGTTTATTTAGATTTGGAATACATTAAAATGGAATGGAATGGAATATTGCTTGTGAAGGCTTGTTGCTTGGAAAAACAACATATAATTCAAAAACAGCATATAATTCATGAATATAAGTAATATTGAATTGATTAATGATCTAAGCCAGGCAATAATTCCAAACTGATCTTGGCCATATCCACATAAGAGGAAAAAGGAAGGGGGGAAAAAGGAAGGGGGGAAATAAAATAATTCTAAATATCACTATGGTTGATCCCAATATTCTCCCTGTTCATTACACTCAACACTGTGAATGCAATGTTACTTAGAAATGAGATGAATATCTTATAGGAGACTAAAATATTAGCCAAATCTGTAACACATTATGCAGTATCAATTTAAGTTCTGTGCAAAACTTTCATCAAGGATTTTTGCTCATGAATTAAACACCTTTCTGGATCAGCTGCTTAAAGTCATAAGGCAGTTGCAGCCAATCAGTAAAGTTTCTTGAAGGACACATCAAGTTATTCAGAAGCTGATCTTAGAGTAAGCATTCCCAGAAAACTTTGGAAGAGCCTTGAAGCATCAATGTATAGCCTTCTTGCATGTATAGCTTTGGCTGATTCGTGGCTTTGAGGAGCAGATCCAACAGAATGAATTTTTTAGAGTCTTGCCATAGTTGTTCTTTCTTTTCTGGATACAAGACAAATAGCATATTGCCACAATATTTTTACAGAGGATACATTCTTGCTGAGCGAAGTATTTTAAGTACAAGAAATACTAATTTATCTTTTTTCTTAACAAAGAAATAATTTGTGGATTGTTATATGATGAATGTAATCCTATTACTGCTTTCTCAGTTTACTCTCATATGCGTCTTGTCATTATTATTGCTAGTCCAACTGGTCTTATTTCCTTCCAACTGGCTTAACTAGACAAGCAACAGTCAAAATGAGGCATCTTCCCTGTATGAGACCAAGCTTTGGAATATTGAGGTGGTTCAGAATATCAGACTAAATTACAACATTAAGAGCAACTAGTTATAATAAAATGTAATATAACCATGGTATCGAAGACATTACATGTCTGATAAATTCATCACTTCAGGCATGGTGAAAGAATAGGTTGGGAACAGTGATGGGATTCAAAACTTTTAACTATCGGTTCTGTGGGCATGGCTTAGTGGGTGTGACATGGCATGGATACTGTAAAATCTCCATTCTCACTCCAGGGAAAGGTTACTACAAAACCCACTTTTTAGGGGGGGTTAGAATAGATGGGATGGGGCCAATCAGAGGTGGTATTTACCGGTTCTCTGAACTATGCAAAATTTCCACAACTAGTTCTCCAGAACTCGTCAGAACCTGCTGAATACCACCTCTGGTTGGGAAGTGGTAGGAATGGAAACAACTGTTATACATTTTATGGCAATAAAATGAGCTACCAAAATGCAACTTACATCAGAAAGTCTGGACACACTGGTTTACCAGACATCCAGCAAAAGGACAACGTGTTCTCTTTTTTGTCTGTGTGTCCTCCATCTGCCAGGCATAGCCTTAAAAATCAAATATTGTTCAGCTTTTTGAATGTCTTGCTTATTGTTTTTTGGGAGGGGAGGATATTTTCATAAGAGTAGTCATTTAAACCTTTCCGTGTTTGTCCTTCTAAATTGTCTGCTTCTTTCTTTCCCTCATCAATCAATAGGATTGACAATGCCGTATTCCCTGATTCTAGCAATCAGTTTCAATTTATCCCCTGTAGTCTGTAGATTGCATGACTCAGGATACATTTCCGCAACAAAATTTCAAAAATGTGTGATCATTGATTCTATACTATTGCTAGCCAATGTTCTTGAAAATAAAATAAAAAATGTTGGAAAAATATTGCGATGGGAAAAAATCAGATTTTCTAATGCTAAAGAAAGTAATTTCATATACATTTTTGGCAATTTTCATTGTATTTTTGTCAACAATACCAAGAATGTTAAACAGTAACTATTTCCTCCTTTCCTTCCATTTTTCCTGATTCAAATTGTCTGGAGCCTCCTTTGTGTGTTCAGATATCGGTTAACCCCACATATACAAGACTGTAACAAAAAGAACCAGAGCAGAACTAAATTTGCCTTGTAAGAATACCACATGACTGGCAGATATTTGGTGTCCCTTCAACATAAGATTATTAGAGTGTTGTTAGTCTTGGAAGACATGATCAAACCAGTCATTTACTGTATATTATTATTACTGAGTTTTTTGACACAATTTAACTCCCTTTTATTTTAAAAAAGAACCATCTATATTACATAATTAACCCATGAATCATCATTATCATTTTAGCCATTGTCTATCCACTGCAAAATGAAGGCCTTTTCCGTGTGTTTCCAAGCAATATGGTCCTAAAAACAATGGATAATTAATCTATTTGCTCCTTAACACAAAGCTATCCAAGTTTCCTTCCAAAAATTATTTTGCATCAAATATTTTTTTCACGTGTTCACAAACAACTATAGTTCACAAACTATAAGGAAGTTCATAAGACTTGTCAACTGCAGTGCCATTGCATTATTCTAAAGGTCAATCTGATCATGACCTCGGAAAGCAGGTTACTGACGTAATCACATAACAGACCCAGAGATGCTTCGGAAGAAACAAGGTCAATTTCACCCTAACAGGGTTTCATGTTCACCCTGTTAGGGTGAAATTAACAGGACAAATGGATGCTTAAATATTTGACAAATAGTAACCTGCAAGAATAATTCATGTTTTGTTATTGCAAATATTAAAGCAAACAACTCATTATTAATATATTTATTTAGAGGGTAATCTAATACATATGCAATAAAGATATTATTTATATTTCTATCAAAATTTTGCATTGTATAAATTAAGTAGTCTGCCTTGCAAAATAGCATGTTGAAATTGTATTAGGTCAACCTGTTTTTTAAAGAATCTGAAGATGGGACAAAAAGAAATGGATGGAAACTAATCAAGGGGAGAAACAACCTAGGACTAAGGAGAAATTTTCTGACAGAACAATTAATCAGTGGAACAACTTGCCTCCAGAAATACTGGGTGCTCCATCACTATAGGTTTTTAAGAAGAGATTGGACAACTATTTGTCTGGAATGCTATAAGGTCTCCCACTTGAGCAGGGGATTGGATTAGAAAACCTCCAAGGTCCCTTTCAACTCTGTTATTCTGTTAAGCATTGCATGATGAAGACACTGGATAGAAATACTTTCTAATCGCAGTTACAACTTCTATATAGGGTCTGTTAAATAGGCTCACATGCAGTTTTTACTTAAGGCATCGCATACAGTTTGGAATTTCCTTGGGCATAATCATAACCCATAGGTCTGTCATTCATGACTCTTTAATGATGATTTACAAATTCAAAACAAAACATGTAGTGAAGTCCCATGTAGAGGATTAAAATTTGCCAACTTACCCGCAAAGATTCCCAAATATATTTTCATGTTTCATAAAGTAGTATTAATAAAAAATAAAAAAAAGCCTAAATGCCCTTGAGAAGACATGGTAAGACAGAAGATTTGGGACATTAGTTTCAAGTATGTTACAAATCTTTATTAATAAATACAATAAATCCCATTTTATTGCATAACGTCTTGTTAACATTTCATGAAAATGCCAGATAAAGTAATATTTTTCTTTCTAGAATTATATTCCTATTTCATTATATGTTCTATACTCTGTCCCATAGGTCAATTGCAGGATTTAAGCTTTCTGCCTCATTAAAAATCTGAGTAGTTAAAACATGGAGACAGAAGTTGGATAATTCCCTTTTTCAAAGTTATAATTAATGATTCTACCTGATTGCCGCATTTGTACAATCCATCTTAAAAAAAAATACTTCATGAAGATGGTCAAGGGGTCTAAATGTCCTAAACACAAAGCCTCTTTTATCTTTTTGTGCTTCAGTGGCTAAAAAAATGCAGGACTGCCCCTACCTTCTAGTTGAGCATTTCTAGCTAGAAGCTGCTATCAGAAACCTAAATAACAAAAATATGCAAACTTGCACACTAATTCCCTTTGGAGATAGATCTTGGCTGCAGCCCTGTCATAAATCAGAGAATTTCGATATGAAATGAGGCAAGCAGCTCTAATCATTTCTGCATTTCAAATTGGATCACTGGCTCAATCACGGGGCTTTTTAAACTGCTTGCCTAAGAGCAAATGTGAGGCGGGAGATAATTCTGAAGAAATCTCTTCTTTTGTGGCCATAGAACTCTTTTAACTGTTTCAAGACTGAAGGCCACATTCCAGTGATAATAACATATATCTGCTGGAAGAGATATGGATCCTTAAAGACATTTTCTTTCTCTTTCAACTCATAGAATTCCATCAATATCTGCATACATTATATTACATATATATGTTTGTGTGTGTCTGTGTGTATATATGTGTGTGTATGTGCGTGTGAAATTGTATGCATATGGATATTTATGTGCATCAAAAAGAGGGAGAGAAAAGAAGGGAAAAAACATTATGACATATAACCATCGCATATTTCCCCCTATAATTTTCTCCTTTCTGCTTTATTTGGTATTGCTTTCAAACGCTCTCTTCCTGGACAGTTAACTTTTGTGTGGGTTTTGCATGGAAGGGAAATGTATTTAAAGGTGGGATTATAATGTGAACAAAGTATTGGGGCAAGGTTTGCTTGGGGTGTTCTCTAACAATTGAGGGAAATTATTTTTCATGTGAATTTTGCTGCAGAAAAACAAAACAACACACCTGGAATCAAACCCATAGGGGGAAAAAAACCTCAAAATTGAAAATGTTCTTTATCAAACACACAGCAGGGTTGAAGTTCTTCTTCCTTAAAAGCACTGATTTTCTATTTTCATATCTTATCTGAACTCCTGGATATGATTTATCTGGGGAAAAATTAGCCTGGATGTCAATTACACTGTAAACAACATCTATCTTGATCCTCATTTTTTTTAGCAGTGAACATCTTTTATTTCTACAGCCCCATTGCAATTTCAGTGTCTTCACTACAGTGCTTCGAAATTGAATTTAACTCTATTATCAGCAGCCTTTTGTAATCTCATGTAAGCCTAATAGTGATCAGATAGAATTTTAAAGCTAAGCTTCCTGCATTTTAAGGACTAATTTAATGTTTATCAAATTTTTGCTTTAGAGAGTTAAAAAAAAATCCTTATCAGTTCCTTTTCGTCTCCTATTTTCACCACCCTAATGTCTACCGAATATTGTACTTCCTTCTGGGAACTTGCATTTTTCTCTGGGTTAGATAATTTATTTTTTCATTACTTTCATTTCCTTGTTTGGTTCATGTTTAGTGTACAACCAATGTGAGCGTGAGAGGCAGAAACACAGAGATATAATTTTAATTTTTACTTCATACTAATTACAACATGATAAATTATAACACCATGCATTTAAGGAAACTTTTCTTTCCAATGTATATCAAAATCAGCTTCATTTTACATTTTGGAAAAAAAAAGTTTACCATTCACATTTTTTCAGAAAAAATTATCTCAACACCAACCATGTACATGTGAACAAGGGATTACATTTATATGAAAAATGAACATGATAGCCATTAATATTGTTTCTAAAAACAGACTTATTTTCAATCATATTTTACTTCAGGAAAACAAACTGATTTTTATTTTGTTCTGTCACAAAGGCTGTAGGTCAGGAGTGTCAAATTTCGATTTCATTGAGGGTTGCCCCTCGGGGGGCTGGTGTGTGTGTGACCAGAGCAGACGTGATCAGCTGGGTGTCACTCATGTTGGGGACGTTATGGTGACCCAAGCACTTTGCCAGTGGCTCTTCTGAAGCTCTGTTTTCGCTGGAAGAGGCACCGCAGGCCTGTCCTTTGCTGCTTCCAGAGTGGCCCCACGGACCGGATGCGGCCTATGGGCCTTGAGTTTGACACTCCTGTTATAGGTTATTCTCACCAATTTAAAAACGAGAAACATTTACAATAGTCTCTAATTTAGGTATGTAATCAGAAGTTTGTGACCAGAATGGGATACAAGATATTTAAATGTGGTCAAATTTTTATTAATTCAATTGAAAGTGCCAAGAAGGTAGCAAGGAAAAACTGTCATTCAGATGCTCCCCTAGATATAAGGAAAACCAATAGGAAAGTGACTAGCAGAATGACTTTTTCCCTTGGCATCTTCTTGGCACCTGCAAATGGTTTAATGAAAGTTTGACCTACATTAGTTTACCTTTGACAAATTAGGCTACATTAGTCTATCTTTGACAAATATAATGAAAAGGAGTGTTATCATTAGAGGAAGTTATATTCCCATACAACTTGATTTTTGCCAGTACTGAAAAAGCAGATTCTATGCATTTAGCCTACTTATAACTATTAGAAAAAGGGTGTGTAAAAAGCTATTCTAAATGAATATTCTTCATGTTTTCAGAAAAAAAAACTGACTGTCCAAGAACAGATCACAAAGTTGGAAAAGGACATAATTAGAGATTCATAAGGAATTCTGCTGACCAATAACTAGCAATATATTTACAATACTACTTGGCAGCTACGTACAATGTTTGCTGTTTCCCACGTGCCAGTCTTTTTACTGAAAGCTGGAAAGAGACATTTTTCACTTTATTTTTATGATTGTGTGGGTTTCATAAAGAGAACAAGAGAATACTTCCAAAGATGTATTCTTTTTAAAATAAATAAGGAAATACTTGATTTGGCTCCTCCCCCCTTTTTTTGACATTTCTATAAATGCAAAAAGAAATCTCTAAAAGTTCAGCTTGGAGTTATATCTGCAAATTTAGTGAGCAAGATCCAAAGGAGGGGGCTGTGTTGCCCCTTATGCTCATCTAGCTATTATGGTTAAATACTTATGATAATGACATATTATCTTTCTAATCCTTTCCATTTTTACTTTGCTGGAAAAGACACAAAACTTCAATATCTCCACATGCAAAAGTAGGAGATCTTTTAATGTATAACATCAGCTGACACTTCTCCCTGAACTTCAGAGAACAGAGCAAAGTAATTAAGTAGATTTATTTAGCTGCTTCCTAGTTCAATTTGAAGAACAGAGATGGCATTTTAGAGATGCCACTACGTTTTCCAAAAACTTTTAAGATGTAACAGTGTTAAGCATGACAGGAGCACAGCTGCAATGGGTACAAATTTAACATATACATGAATAAATACAATTATAACTTTCAGGGGAAAATATAATTGTATCTATAGGCTGTCCAGAAAATTCTACATAATAATCCTTAGAGTAGGCATTTCTGTAGCATAATACCATAATAAATCTGCATTGAACTCCCAAAGCTTTTGCTGCAATTTCTGAACTGTGGGTGTGACTTGTTACCACGATCCTGAAGAGTTACCTGTCCTCCTTCTTCCCCATTTAAACATATGAATAAGTGGAAGAAATATATGTACAGAATAATTACAACATTCTGCTAAGACATCTGGTTAGAAACAGATATTCCTAATCATCACTAACAGTGGCATAGAAGCAGACAGATTTACACTTAGAATAGTCTGCCTGCTTTACAAGCAAAAATTAATTATATTTATCAATAATTCTCAATCAGAAAACGAGATTATTTACAAAAATATTTTGTTTAAAACCTACCTATGAGTAATCAAAACTAAGGTATACCATGTGTTTTAATCACAGTAAAAAGGCTGCAACATTCATGTTGCAATCCTAAGTATGCATATTCAAAATGAAGTCTTCTAATATTGAAGTCTCATTGTTATGTGTGCACAAGATGGTGACTAACATCAGTTAATTGTAAATATAAATGTTCACGCCTGGAGGTCTTTAAGTGATGAAAAAAAGAAGATTCTTTTAGCACATCACATGCTTGCAAGATAAATAAGCCATCTTTAGCTTAAACATCAATTTATACAGGACAAAAGGCTTACTTTAAAAAGACTATAGAACCTCAACAACAGTAGTGGAATTCAAAAAAATTATTACCAATTCTGTGGGCATGGCTTGGTGGTTGTGGCTTGTGGGCGTGGCAGGGGAAGGATATTATAAAATCTCCATTCCCACCCCACTCCAGGGAAAGGTTACTGCAAAATCCCTATTTCCTCCCTATCAGCTGGGACTCAGGAGGCAGAGAATAGATGGGGGCTGGGCGAGTCAGAGGTAGTATTTACCAGTTCTCCATACTACTCAAAATTTCAGCTGCTGGTTCTCCAGAACTAGTCAGAACCTGCTAAATACCACCTCTGCTCAGCGATTAAAAACACAAACACAAAAGAAAAGGAACAGAATCTGCAATAACAAAATCAGAGTAGAAACGTAAAATGCTTTGGGGAAGATGGTCAATTTCATACCAGGTCAGTTGTTCCTAGCTTGAAAACTCATTCTTGCCATCCCATAACAGATTTAAACTTTATACTACCCCCTCTATTTTCTTTCTCTTCTTTCTTTGTAAGTGCCAGATGCTTCTTTGCCATTCTACTTTTGCTTGTATGAGCCTGGAAAACATTGTGTCTCCTCTTCCATTTCTAGTTCTTCAGGTGTTGGGTGAGACAACATGTTGCCCCATTCGGGCCTCTCCACCATCCTTCTTCCCAATTTAGAATAACAGAAAGCAAAGGTGTGTGTGTGTGTGTGTGTGTGTGTTGTGTGTGTTTGCATGTGTGTATGTGTGTTCTACTTTTTCTTCAGCTGAAGTTGATAGGAGCTTCTTCAGGCCTTGCGTTAACTCCTTTTTTTTTTTTTTACAACAGACAATATGAAGTTTTCCCATCACTTGTCCTTTAACAGAAACTCTCCTCATTTCAGAAAAAGTGGCAGATATCTTATTCAATGTTTGGTTTTTTGTTGTTGTTAACCAGTTGTTTTGCTGGTAGTTTTCCCAACAATGAGGGTATTGCTATAAGGTGACATTCATTATGTTCCTTCATTTGACTAGAGGTGATGGACAGAGAATAGGTGGACTTTATATCCAACAATTAAAATTCACCATTCCCAAAAAATGTGCTGCAAATTGTGAACCTTTGTTAATGACTAAGCAAACTCTAGTTGCACAAAACTTAAATAGATGAGCTGTTTCACCAGCAAAGGGAAGCCAAGCAGAGAAACAAATGGACCATCTAAGAAGAGAGATCTACTATAATCAGAATGGCATTCATGTTTCTGACCTATGGTAGGTCAATTAACTGTCCAAAGAAATTTAATCCCAAGAATTCTGTAAGAATTGCTGGTTGAAGGCATGACATAGGATCTGATGTGGCAAAAGTAGGTTTTAAATGTGCTCTAATGTAAGACCCCAAGGGTCATAGAAATGAGATGGATCTTCTGAATAATCCAAAAAGCCTATGTAGCCAGCTATCATAACAGAAGTGTAACATTTCTTCCTTCAAGAGTGATATATGTAATTCAATTCCCCCAGTTCCAAGAAAACTATCTTTAAATTCTGGAATATATACTAAAAGCATAGAGGAGACAGTCCTTAGTAGCCACTAAGCGGAAAGCAGCATCCAGCCAATTACCTTAAAATCTTGAAAATCGTGAAAAGATAAGCAGAATTAGAAAAGCCATGCATAATACTTGAATGGAATAACATTAGAAAATTCCACATTTGTCAGATGAATGTGTTCAGAGAGAGGAATTCTGAATATCTATCCCTCTAATCCAGTGTTTCTCAGCCACTTTCACATATGTGGACTTCAACTCCCAGAATTACCAAGACAGTCATGCTTCACGTTTGCACATCTTTAAGCTGCTAAGGTTGAGAAACATTGTTCCAATCAAACTTACACAGATATGATCAATTAATATTTCATTTGAAACTTCTTTATACTTTCTTTCTGAAAAAATCAAAAATAACCCCATGGCTTGTTTTCTATCCCTGCATGTTTACTGGATCAAATATTCATTGCAAATTGGATTGTGCATAGTGGAGAGTTAAAATTTCTCAGATAGCAATGCAGGTATCTAATCAAAATTAAGTGTAGTGTCACACTCAGAATACAGCTAATTTGTTAGGAATGGCACATGTGTGAATTTAGCAAATAATAATATAGAGATACAATATTACTGGCCTCCACAATTGTTTAATGAATTCCCAACTTCCCTTTTGTTCCTTTCTGATCTTAAAGGATAATTGAGCCTAAAAAAATTTTAAAGTAAGTATTGAAGTATTTTAAAAATAATTCTTACTTCTGCTCTTTTTCTGTTATTAGAGATCATATTGCTTTAAATAAGAATCCTAAGCACTCTCTTATCCAAGCATTGATTGGCTCCAGATCTGCTTATTAGCTCACATAGCTTCAAAGGTAGAGAAAAATAAAGCCTTATACTTAGGCAAGAAAAACCAAAAGTACATGTACAGATTAGATTAGGTCAGGAGTGTTAAATTCAAGGTCCGTGGACTTCAGGGTGCTTAGATCTGGCCTGGAAATAGCAAAGGCCCGACCAACCGTGCCTCTGGCAGCCAAAATGGGACACGAAGGGGTCACACACAGTCCCCCTATACTCCCATTTTCAGCCTGGAGGGCCTCCTGCAGCATTCTGGCAACACAAACAAGGTATGAAGGGGGGGGGCTATTTTAGCCAGCAGAGTGCTGCAGGAGGCTGCGTTAGTATGATAGCAGTATTCCTATATTTGAGGGGCTGTCACAGAGAGGAGTGGGTCAACCTGTTCCCCAAAGCACCTGAAGGCCAGACAAGAATAATGTAAAGAAACTGGTCACGTAGAGATTCAACTTAGAAATAAGGAGGAATAAGGACAGCGAGAACAATTAACCAATGGAACAGCTTGACTTCAGAAGTTGCGGAAGCTTCATCACTGAAAGCTTTCAAGAAGAGACTGGATTTCCATCTGTCAGAAATGGTATAGGATCTCCTGTTTGGGCAAGGGGTTGGACTAGATGACCCACAAGGTTCCTTCCAACTCTGTTATTCTGTATCCCTTCTGTAAATCAGGCCTAAGAACAGAATGTTTTTCTGAATGCCTAAAAAGAATAACTGACATATAACTTATCACCATTTTACTTTTGATCCTGGTACTATCAGAATAACACCAAAAAGAATGTCTCCTGTTTTTTCCCTGATATCAAGAACATTTGTTCTTTCAGCAATTAAACTTTTAAGTTAGGAAACTAAGGCAATTGTTTAATGTTACAAATCCAATAAACTATAAGACTCGCGGCCAGCTTGTCCAAAAGCCACCAGATGACCATCCTCTGATCTAGGTGTTTGCTCAAGGACTATCTTAAATGGCATCCTGTTTCCAAGCACACTTCTACGTTAATCTGTGACAACAGGATATTCACATGTCAACAAGACAAATGCCTAATGGGGAATCCTACTACCAAGAAATAAAGTGCACCATTCAAACTGCCAATAAAAAAGAAATTTAGAAAAGATTGAAAGTTTGATTTCTGGCATCTTCATTTCCATTGAGAGTGAAATCAAACTAACAGTAAGTTTCAGGATTTCTTACACTTCCTCTTTCTGAGTCTGAAATGCACTTCATTCTTTCTTCTTTTTTTTTCCAAATAGAACAATTATACGGATACACATACAAATTTAGTATTGGGATCAAATCTACAATCTCCCTTAAATGTGACTGAATAAGATAGAGAAAAAGATAACAGATGAGCAAAATACTTTTCTTACTCATCTTTTACTACTTTAAGTCAATTCAATTGAAATTTGCCTATATAAATATAAATCATGCCATATAGAAAACCAATGTAGTTATGTCTTGGGCTTAGAATTTCTGTTGTGTGTAAATAAACAAATTTCCACATTAGGCATTAGCTAATGCTTTTTTTTTCCAATTCACCTTTTTCTGTTTTTTTTCCCCTTCTCTGCAAACTGTATCAGAGATGTAAGATTATTTTATTAAGATAAGCAGAATTTTTAAAAGTTACTCTAACTTCTCATTTTTAAAAATAAATTATCAGCTTTTATGGTACAAATTATTTAATATGGACAGAAATATTTTGAGATAAGCCATCTAAGCTCTCAACTTATTCTAAGACAAATAAAAACTGCAGAGTAGAAATGAGTTTTTTTTTTCAAATCTAACTTTTTTATGTCATTATCCTGCTATGTTTCATATAGCATGAATTTATAAAGAAAATATTGTAATATTATTTCAGGACTCTTGATTGGGAACATGAATGAAAGGGTACATTTTGTGTAAATATTACTTATTTATTCATTCATTGATTCTAAATGTTTCTATATCACTTCAAAGGTAGTGATTTCTCTGTAGCTATATTAGGTACTGCTATCTACTGAATTAGGCATAGCCTTATTATAGCCTATGCCTAATGCTTCAAAAGTTCCATAATAAAACAGGAAAATTACAGACAGGTTGGGCCAATTTCTGGAACTTAGCTAATACTCAATGACATCAGAATGGATTATGTATGACTTATTTACAGTTCTTATGGTACCAAAATAATGAATGATTTTAATTGTTCACCTATTGTGTTCATGGATTTTTTTAAAAAAATAAATAAAATGCTTCTTTTATTTCCAGGTCTCCAATAAAGAATCCTTTTTAAGTTGTGAATTTGTTTCTCTTATATTATCTTAAATATTTGGAAATTTCAACCAAGTAACAACAATTACAAACCAAAATAATCAACAAAAAAACCAAAGTAATCCATTATAGAATCTGACGCATAAAAATAATGAACACTATGTTAATACAAAAAAATGACACCGTACATGATTTCAAATGCTATTAGGCCTGAATAAAAAATGAACAGAACATCTCCCAACCTATACACCAATGTTTACAATTTTTGGCTCTTGTTCCTACTTCGCTCATTATGGTGGTAAAATCTCTCATCCAAAGAGTTTTGTTGACAGCAACTAAATTTGCACAGAGAAGTTCTCTCAATTTTTATTAACTAGCAACTCAGTTATCAATACTGTAGAATGCATTTGAAACCACTGAAATAAGTCCCCCAAATTCACAGGCAGAAAATAATATTGGTGGGCAAAAAAGGATCAAGAGACCAGCCTTTTAGTAGAATTTGTTTTTATTCATTAATTAAGACTTTTTTTGTCTATGAATAAAACTTCAGTTGAATAATCTACTGATTAAATCAATTAGCACCTGTATCAGTAATAATTATGCAGATTCTATGCAGTCATTAGCTTATCTAGTTTCCTTTAATGTGAATATTATTACCATTTATGTACAGCATCAACAGGAGAAATAATATTGTAAAAAGCTAGAAAGGGGTTTTTTTTTATAGCCCTTTTACGTATTTATTATTAACTGTTGGATTTAAAAATTATACACTGCTCTTTCCTGCAATTACAGTTACTTAATGATCTATTGTGCATGGAAGATATAATTATTCAAACACCCATAGGCATTGGAGAAAACTCTAAGACATGCCTCAATGCTAACAATAATTTCAGGCAGTATGTTGCAATGTTTGAAAAAAAAAGTGAAAATACATACATTTTCAATGCATTTTAATTTGTACAATTTCATATAAGTTGGTTCCCATTCATTGGAATTGCATTTGGAATTGCATTTGTGTATTCATTTTCCCACTGACTTCAGTACGAGACTTAGCCAGAGCTCTGCTGCCTTTAAATATTATGACATTTGAAAACAAATCTCTAAGGACACTAATTTGCAAAATGTAGATACATGGGAGGCACTCCTTGTTTTATAGTCAATATGAAAATGGGCATTTTGAAAACATCCAATTACTTTCTGTGTGATACTTTTAATTATTCAAATTCTGAACCCACTTGCATCATAGTCCACTAATTTCACCAGTCTATTCATCAGTAGATTCATCAGAAACCTATGATTTCTAGGTAATGTTTTGAATACCGTATATACTCGAGTATAGGCCGACCCGAATATAAGCCGAGGCACCTAATTTTACCACCAAAAAAACTGGAAAAGTTATTGACTCGAGTATAAGCCTAGGGTGGGAAATGCAGCAGCTACCGGTAAATTTCAAAAATAAAAATAGATATCAATAATGTTTTTGAATATTTATTTCAAAGAAAAACAGTAAACTAGCGGTGTATTCAATGAAATACTTCACTCACCTCATGATGCTGATGTCCCGCTGTGATGATGATGTCCCGTGCAGCCGCGGGAGCGATGTCCCGCCTCCTATGACACACGGCACAGTGATTCCTATCATTGGATCACTGTACCAGAGGAGGTGGGACATCGTTGCAGAGCGGCAGGAGGGGGAGGAAGGGGAATCGTAAGACAGCCCTGCATTACATTAGAACGTGAGGAGGGGGGATGGTGCGGTGCGCGCTGCGCGGCAAACTGACACAGAGGGAGGGGAAACTCACAGGGGCACTGGGCCGTTCACGAGTGTCACCCAGCGGCATGGCCCCGCCCCTTTTTCTCCTCCATTTCGGGCAAATTTTTTCACTGACTCGAGTATAAGCCGAGGCGGCTTTTTTCAGCCCAAAAAGTGGGCTGAAAAACTAGGCTTATACTCGAGTATATACAGTACTTCTAATGTGAAACCTGGCCTTTCAAACACTCCAGGGAAAAATTGCTTTTGAACTGCTACTAGCAAAAGAGAATGCTGCATGTTTTACCCTAGGAGGATCTGAAGAATAAAACGCCTCCTTTTTGAAATTGTAACAGACTTCTTTTATTGCAAAGTAAGAACATAGTCAAAGTTTAACTGCCTTCTCAACTAAATAGAGCTTTCCATTCTGTTAATCTTATTTCTCTTTATCTCTTCTCCTTCCTTCCTGTGACCTTTCTTTGAACTGTATGTAAAGCCTACTGAAGCCTACTTCAGTTGAAAGCAATGATTTAAATGCAATGCAATTATAAATGAAATTGAATTAATTTTAATTTTGTTTTCATCAATTTTGACTTCTTTCATTAAGAGCAGCTCACAAACATTGGAAAGACAGAACAATCCTTAAAATATACTTGAGACAATATACTCACCCTGTATGTATGTATGTATGTATGTATGTATGTATGTATGTATGTATGTATGTACGTACGTACGTATAAAAGGCAACAGTACAAATGCAACAGTAAAAATATTGGGTTTCTGTCGTGATGGACTCTTGTGACGAGCCGATTGACAGATGTTGGAAGCAGTTAGCTTCCTCCCATAATTGGGGCTTACCAGGGGTTGTGACACTAATATATACATACATATATATATGTACACACATATGTATATATACATACATACATACATACATACATACATACATATATCAATGCATATATCAATATAAAAATCACAGTGCCACTGAGCAGGGAAGCTTTCTTGTGTTCTACCTCGGGGAGAGTTTATTGGAACGATCTCCCTGTTGAGATCCGGACCCTTACCACCCTTCCGGCTTTCCACAAAGCTACTAAGACCTGGCTGTTCTGGCAGGCCTTGGGCAGTTAAATCTTTCAGCCCCAGCCGAGGTTACGACTGTTGTGTGTTTTTAAACTGTTTGTCTTTTTATTTTTATTTTGTACCCCCCCTTCTCCTTTCTGATTGTTAGCCGCCCTGAGGAATAGGGCGGCATACAAACTGAATAAAATCTTAAATTGTGAAGAAACACAAGAAAGGCCCTTCTTGGCAGAGGCACGGAAAGCAACACCTGGAAATTAGATTGACACACATTTAGTTTCAGCACAAGGTAGAAATATGTTATTTTCCCAAGTTCTAGATCTCAATTAAAGTTTACACTGTGGTTTTATAAAGGCTGTTTTTGTGTTACTGTTTTTACTGATTATATTGCAACAGAGTTCTGTTGACATAGATAGATAATATACATTTATTGTATATATTGAAATATAACATACAAATAAAACACTCCACGCTGTCCTCTATGGCTGGACATCACAATAGAAAGTTAGGTAAAGGTAAAGGTTCCCCCGCACATGCGTGCAAGTTGTTTCCGGCTCCATTTGTAAGTAAGTTGAAGAGCCAGCGCACTCTGAAGAAGTCTCCATGGTCATGTGGCTGGCATGATTATACACTGAAGCTGCATAGAACGCTTTTACCTTCCCACCAAAGGGGTCCCTATGTTTCTACTTGCTTTTTTTATGTGCTTTCGAACTGCTTAGGTTGGCAGAAGCTGGGACAAGTAATGGGAGTTCACCCCATTACTTGGCGCTAGGCATTCAAACTGCTGAAATGCCGACCTTCTGATCAACAAGCTCAGCCTCTTAGCCACCGAGACACCACATCCTGTGGAAAGTTAGCCAAATTTAATAATCTAACCCTCAAATACATTGGTCTATTCAAATGGATTTCTATTTATCTATTTAGAATCTATTTATGATTCTAAGGAACTCGAAGTGCCTACTAAGCATCACATCAGATTGATTACCAAAACCAATATTCATATTTGTGGGGGGATCCATTACAAATGTTATGTAACTGTGTGATTTCTCTTTCAGTATCACCTGAAAAGTCTACTCTGGCTGACAAGATGAAGTTGTACAATCTCATTCAACAAAATGATCTTGCTGTTGACCCTTGTCCTAACTTTGCTATTAAGCAAAAACAAGCACATTTTCAAATATTGATCCCAACTAATGTCTGATCCTAACAGGCATGATCGTATCAATGCTCCAGTATAATAGAAGGAGTGTCAGAGTTAAACAGAATAGCTTTAGATAAGATCACAATCTTCCTCACAATGATGCGATGGCATCAAGGACTTGGTATAGCGTTCGGGGTAATTATCATTAATAGATATTGGCAAACAGGCAAGAACAGCTGCTACCAAGACATAAACAAATTTCACGAGGATAGAATAAAACAAGTTTTATCAAGGTTGCGGCAATAAGACACAAGATATATAAGACAGGGAAGAGTCAGCATGTTCATTCTTCAAATTTCAAAGAATCAGTATTTAGTCAGAAGGAGGAAATCCTGAAGGAAAACCTCAGCGGTAAGTATCAAAAGCCCTATTCCTTTCGTGTGGGAAATTTACCACAGCCATCTCGCTATGGACAATTTAACAATTCTATTTAATTATTTAAAGTAAAAAAATATTTAAAATTTTTGCCATTCACATTTCATTCTGTCCCTCCTTTTGTATCCTTTTTTAAATTATTCTATTAGACCATTTCTTTGATATTAATGTAATTTTTGGGCTGCAACGAGTTGTCCTGTGGCGAGTTGTCCATAGCAAGTTATCATACAGTGAGATGGCTGTGTGAGCTGGCCATGGCAAGTTGTCCACAATAAATTGTCATAGACTCTTTCATGTGTATGTTGATGCCAGACATATATTCAAAGAAAGAGGGGCTTTGATCATGATTTGCATTAAAGGTTATCACCTTCAAGTCCTGCGTGGCACAGGGTCTTTCCCTGAGGGTATCTGCCCATTCCTCTAGGCTAGATAGATAGATAAATGGGTGTGCTCCCCTGGAAACATAAGCTGGCTTCATATTCACACTCTGTGCCATTTTTAATATCAATCCAAGCCACAGTGGCACAGGGGTTAGAAGGCAGTACTTGTAACCCACCAGTGGCAAGTGGAGCTGGTGGCAGACTCAGACAATGAGGAGGTTGGGGAGGATCATGAGCCAGTCCTGGAGTCTGGGAAGGCTCTGATGAGTGCTCTGTGTCAGAGGCAGAGATGGGGCCCGGGCCATCTGACAGTTATCAGCTGCCTTCAGAATCAGATATCAGTGGGGCAGAAGAACAGTTGGAGCCTATTCCTGATGTGCGCACGTGCAGAACTGCCAGGAGAAGGGAACAGCTAAGGAACAAGGGCCGACTAGGGAGTAAAGGCACAGATGGACAGTGAATGGCCCCTCCCATAGGGAATAAAGATGAGTGAAAGGGGAGCGGAGCTTGCAGGAGACAATCAGTTCAATTCATTAGGATGAAGATCTGTTCCTGACTTCTTGCCAAGTAATTTCTGCTACAGCGTGGCATCTGGAAGATATCGGTCTGGCAACTCTCCAAGCCTGATAAAGGTCTGAGGTTGTGAAATCTCATGAAAGACTGTTTGCCGGGTCTTTGCTGGAGAGGAATTCCCTTTAACCTAAATAAAAGCGGTTTTATCGGGACGAAGAGGCTGCTTCATGCTCTTGAGAAGCCTAGGTCAGAACAGTACTGCAGGCTGCTTCTGCTGATCACCAGCTGCCAGCAGTTTAGCAGTTCAGGTCTCACCGGCTCAAGCCTTCCATCCTTCCGAGGTTGGTAAAATGAGGACCCAGATTGTTGGGGGCAATATGCTGACTCTGTAAAATACTTTGAGAGGTCTGTAAAACACTGTGAAGCATATCTAAGTCTACGTGCTATTGCTATCAATGGGCGATGATCAAGCCAAACAATTAATAATCCAAACAATAAGGGATGTAGACTTTCATACAGAAGTCAACAAGGTGTCCCAACATGATAGAATAAGAATAAAGGGTGTGTGGGAACCAGAAGATTAATTAACCTTCTCTAAATTGAGAATAGCATTTTAAAAGCCAGATACAATGTTCTTCCATTAGCACTACTTTAAGGCAGGAATAATAAAAACCCATAGCAGAATGCATTTGTCCCTGTGGAAATAAGAAAGTTGAAACCATCTAACATATATAGTTATGGTATAAAGTTTATATGGGTATTTATATTTTGAGCCTAACTGATAAATTCCCAGGGAAATTAGGGGGGAAAAAATCTCAGTTATCTTCTTCAGGATTTAAAGTTTGCTTTGTGCAGTAGACATATTTGGTGTTACCACCAAACAAAA
The DNA here is from genome assembly GCF_009769535.1 of Thamnophis elegans. Classification (NCBI taxonomy): domain Eukaryota; kingdom Metazoa; phylum Chordata; class Lepidosauria; order Squamata; family Natricidae; genus Thamnophis; species Thamnophis elegans. The sequence continues at coordinate 57,975,482 of NC_045548.1, read as the reverse complement.
ATTGTGAAAGAATTAATTGGTTTACCAAGAAATTCTCACTTCTACCTCTAATATCACTTTTGGATAACAGTTTTTTTTAATACCAAATTACTAGGAGATATTTATTGTTGCGTCCTCCTGACGCAGCCGGCAGCCAAACCACGCCTTGCAAGAACCTGATTGGTCCAGGCGCGGCTGGCTGTCGGTGGGAGAATCTCGGTTCTCCCATTGGCCGGCCGCCTGACAGCTATTTGTATAAATAGCTGTCAGGCGGCGCTGTCCAGCGTGTGCGTTCTGAAGTGTCAGTTGTAGTGTTCCTGTTAATAAACGTTCCTTGAAATTACCTCAGTGCCTACTCGTATCTAAAACCTGGTGACGAGGGTGGGATCCGGCAAAGATCCGGCGTGGACTGACCGGCCATCTCGTACGCCCGAGCCTCATCGACGGCGATCTTCATTGACAGCTCCAAGCGTGACAGGATCCGATGGTGGAGGTTCAAGTCTTGGAGGCCATAGATGAATTGCTCCAAGAGAACATCGTCTAAGTCGAGGAATTTGCAGTCCATGGCGGCGGTAGGAACACTACAACTGACAGTTCAGAACATGCGCGCTGGACAGCGCCGCCTGACAGCTATTTATACGAATAGCTGTCAGGCCGCCGGCCAATGGGAGAACCGAGATTCTCCCACCGGCAGCCAGCCGCGCCTGGACCAATCGGGTTCTTGCGAGGCGTGGCTTGGCTGCCGGCTGCGTCAGGAGGACGCAACATTTATAGTATAGATTTTTTAAAATTTCTAAATTTATCATTACTTGGACAGTTAATCTATTAATATACTATTTGATGTTTAAATGTGTTTGTCTCACTCTGCTATTGTTCTTTTAAATTTGCTGGTCATATTTAAATACTTATTTACTTATTCCTAAAATGATGGGTGTTTTGCCGTTATAGTCAAATGCATTAATTTTTTTAAGATCACAGCCTTCAATGTTAAAGTCCATCTGGACACATTATTTTGGCTTCTCTGCCCTATTGTGTCCTACAGTTATGCCAGATGAAATGTAAATTAATGCCAGTGTTTAACTATTGTAAGATACTATGTTTAATGCCAAATTTTCCAGGTTGCACTCTCAGCACACTGGAAAAACCCATTAAATGTTCTTTTCTGAAACTAGCTAGCACGCTATTACCTCTAATCAAAGTATCATATACTTCAAGGTTTCTGGCCAGTCACACTTCACTATTCAAGAGATTTTTACTGATTGCCTTTCTTTCTTTTTTCTGTTATCTTAATATTGTTACACTGCTGGGTCACCATTCTTGGTTACGCTGTTTGCCTGCTAATAGTTAGAGATGATCAGTTGATATTTCCTCAATGGGGGTTAATGAAGGCAGATCTTCTTCTGAAACTTCAATTTACCTGCAGAGGCAGAAGATAAGGCTAGTTCTCTTCAGTGAAGAGTAAGCTAGGGAAATAGAAGTTTGCACTTTTCACTTTTGAATTCAGACCAAAGTGACCTAAGGAGAGGAGCTAAATTTAAGGGTTGGAGATAGGTTTCTACAAGCATTCTGATGCATTTATATTTACAATTATTTATATTTATGTACAATTTTCTTTCCTCCTGTTCCTGGCGTCCAGCACATAAGCAGTTTAGGATGCCTTAAATAGCAATTAACATCAACAAAAGTATCAATTTAGAAACAACATATAAAAACCATAAAATCATAAGCAAGAATAAACGCCCAAAATTCCAGTCAAATAAATATGTTATAAAGTACATAATTTAAAGGAGGAATGTGTTTTATAAAAACAGGGGTTTGAGCATATATTAAAATAATTCAGTAAAGTTAAATCTATACTTCAGGAAGGAGGGAATACTATGCCTTTCATAAGCTCTGTCTGAATTTTTGGTCTGATTGTAAATTTATAAATAAAGGAATGGGGATTTTATTCTATAAAAATATACAATATAATTAGCTGATTTTATAAAGTGCTAAAACTTAATTAATACAAATAATTCTGTGGTGAATATTTCTTCTTTTTCTCTGATCACACTTCAATATTCATACTAGACCTGGGGCTTCCAGATCTCTGTAGCAAATATCTGGATGTCCACAAGATAGCAGCAAAGAAAATTTCTGATTTGTTTTTGCTGCCATCTAATGGTCATCTAGACCATTGGCAGATCCAGTCTTGTAGTTCTACTTAACCACTGACATTAAAGTTTCTTTCTCCTAAATTGTATATCCTGGACAAAGGATCAGAACTACAGAACCAACTAAAGCCTTTATCATACATGTAGAGCAGGGGTGTCAAACTGAAGGCCCGGTCCTTGGGGTACTTAGATCTGGCCAACCTGGAAACAGCAAAGGAATGGCTTGCCGTGTTTCTACCAGCAAAAACGAAGCTCAGGAGCCCGTTTTCACTGGCAGAGCGCTCGAACCACCACAGGCGTCCTCAACGTGAATGATGTCAAGCTGGCCACACCTACCCTGGCCATGGCCACCCTTCCCTCCAAAGTCAAACACAACCCTGATGCGGCCCTTAATGAAATCAAGTTTGACACCCCTGATGTATAGGCCTTTTACTTCCTTACAGCAATGCAGAGTCTCCATATTGGAAAACCTTTGGAAGGGGAAGATACCACTCTTATTCGAGTTGCATTAGTTAATTATTTGTTTCCAGATACAATTCAAACTTCTGGTTATGACTTCAAAGTTTTTGGCCTCTGAAATCTATACCTAAAACAGCTGTATACCTGAAAGCAAGCAGCAGCTAGGTGTAACATAAAGACTTGGCTTTTTCCCAATGCTTGAGGTGGTTTTATTTTAATGAATTTTTGAACTGATGCTTATCATTTTGGAATAGTTTTTAAAAGTTCTAGTTGTATATACTATAGTTTTATCAGCTTGAATGAATTAGGATTGATTGCAGATAAATTGTGAACTGTCCCCTTGCAAAAATGCTGAAACAGATGCTGTCATAAACCTTCCTAATAAAATGACTTGGGTATTGAATAAAAATAGATAGAGAAACTTGTTTTACCCACCAGATTGTCTCTGACTGATATAGCATATGATGTACTTCCATTTTGTGATGTGGTTTTCCTGATAAGAGATTGCCTTTGATTTTGCTGTACATATTTGAATAATATGATTTTGAGTAATAAAATTGAAATTCTGAATAGTAACCAAAATCTTGAATGCATTTTTCCTCTCTCATCTGTACATAGCAGTGAATATTGCTTGGAAATCTTTCTAATTTGCTGTTTACATTTATTTTACGATTCTAAAAAAAATACCAAAATAAACCACCCTTCTTGGTTAAAGATCTGAAAGAAATTATGTCCTGCCAAAATAGATGATCTGTTACTTCTGTCCCATACTTGGCATTACATGATACTAGATCTTCCAAATAAATAAATAAATAAATAAATAAATAAATAAATAAATAAATAAATAAATTAACACAAAGAAAAGGCTGAAAGAGAAACCTGGACATATTCCAGTTGCTCTCGGAACTGCAGATATAGATAGGCTCCCAGCCAAGTCCTAAATATCTTGAATATCCTACAATATCTGGCTGTCCATTCTTAGATTGCTAAACTCAGAACAAGACTGAGTTACTTCCTGTCAGACACAAATAACCAGGAGCATTTGTTAAGTTTGAAAGTACGTAAGAGTTCATTACTGCTACTTATACATAAGAATCTAATCAATTAGCATCAAAGCTGAAGCCGCACTAGATAAGGGCCAACTGGGATGGACTTGGCTCTCTTTTGCAATGCAATGACTCCCTACTGATGACATGTTTAATCCCACCTTCTATCTCAACCTGCTCTTCTCCTACACTTTCCTATAAGTGTGTGTGTGTGTATGTGTGTGTGTGTGTGTGTGCGCACGCACAAAAGGGGGGGGTGGAATGAAAAGATTCTTTGTCTAGAAGAAAAGACATTTAAGATGTGATATAACAGAGTTACTAGAAAATTATTATAAACAGCATGGGGAAAGTTTTAAAAAGTTGTCATATTACTACACCACATAGGGTCAAACACAAAAAGAACACAATTTTCTTTAGACTTAATTAAAGCATACAATAAAGAATGCAAAAGCAACAACTGGGAAGCAGAAGTTGAAAAATAGTTGAGTCTTATAATGTATCTATATTTAAACATATTAAAACTGACAAGTAAGTTATTTGACCTGTAGACAATAGGTGTGCTAAAGGTGTTAAAAAAGAAACACAAGGAATTTGCTACAAGTTTTAATTAGTCTTTAGCATCTCTTCTTTTGCAGAAGATGAAAACCAAAAGCCCTGTGAAAAAATTGACCAGGTGCAGGAATACTTGAGTTTTAATCTGCCAATTGACTAACCTTCAGCCGCACAGTCTCTCTCAGCCCTAAGAAGAAGGCAATGGCAAACCACATCTGAAAATGTTGCCTAGAAAATTGCATGGACTCGTCCCTAATTCAGACACAGTGAAAACAAAAAGAAATCTTACCGTTTTAATTGGAAATCTGTAGTTTTATATAATGTATGATAACTATGATAATTTCTTAGGCACTCCTATTCATCTTTGGTTTTTGAAACCTACTGGTGATCAATGCAGCCACTTCAAAATGAATGTTATTCTAGTTAGGTGGAATTGTTCTACTAGCCATTTCACTACAGCATTTTCTACCAACTGCAGCTTCTGGGTCATGCTTAAAGGCAGTCCCATGTACAATACATTACAGTAGTCCATCCAAGTGGTTACCATCACCAGATAATCTTGGGGAAGAAAGGTTACCAACCAAAGCTGAGTGAATGTCCTTCTAGAACAGGTTTTCCAACCCCCAAATTGCTGCCCTCTACTGGGTCATGAGCAGTTAAGAACCGAGTCACAGAAGTGGGGGACGAGTGCATATGCACATGCTCAACCCCACTTGCATGAGCAGCCAGTGAGTGTATGTATGTGTACTCCATTTGTGCAAGCAGTGAGCAAATGGAGCTGTGTGCATGCACTTGCTGGCTGCTCGCCCAGAGTCATCCCCTCTCCCTTCCCCTCCGCCAGTCCGCAAAGCAAGAAAGGTTGGGGAAGTTTGCTCTAGCAGATTCCACTCCTGCTTTAAATAAGAGAACTCCATGGCACCAGCCAACTTATTAGCAAACATGCCAAGGATTGTGTGGTAAACAGATTATTCCTAATATATTAATACTGAGTATTAATTAAAATAAACAGTTCCAATAACTGCCCAATCACTGCCCAATATAACTTTCTGCTGATCTTTACTTACTGATCTTCTGAAATGCAAACACTTTTCCACTTATAACCCCAATTGGACCCAGATTTTCCAATCTTGTGCCAAGATCGCCCAACAGAGGCTGCCATAATTTGGTCATGTCATGAGAACTGACTCACTTGAAAAGTCACTCATGCTGGGAGTGATCAGTGAAAAAAGGAGAAAGGGTCACCGCAGTACTGGCTGAACATTATGAAGGACGACACTGGGATGAGTGGTGGCAGATATGAAGGAGGTATGTGAGACAGAGGGACATGGAGAGTGCTGATACACAGAGTGGCCAAAGATCAGACACGTCTGAATGGCGGACGATGACAGTGCCCAATTTCACTACCTTTTTTGCCACAATTGTTAAGCAAATCATTATGGCTGCTAAGTGAAATCACATGGTCGTTAAATGAACCTAACTTCCCCCATTGACCTTGCTTGTTGGAAGCTACTGGGAAGGTCACAAAGGGTGATCACATGACCCCAGGGTGCTGCAACCATTATAAATAAAAGCTGGTTGTCATGTGCCTGAATTTTGATCATGTGACCTTGCGGACACTGTGATGGTCAGTAATGCGAGGACTGTCGTAAGTCCCTTTTTTTCAGTGCTTGCAGTAACCTTTAACAGGTGCTAAACAAACGGTTCTAAACAGAGGGCTATTTGTTTATAACTAATTCTTGAATATTGAAACGTGTTTTGATTTCAAGAGGCTGAAAGTATTGCTCCATCAAGTATATGTGGAACACTTAATGCTATTAAAGTAGGCAAGGAAAGCTGAGGTATCTGCATATTTCCTATCTTGTCCAAATATAATGCATTCGCTGATTTTATCTCTACCGAACTTGTTCCATTATCAGGTTCAAATGGCACAAAAGATAAGATGTACATATACTTTTTAATCAGGTAATCTCACTGCTTTTATGTTGTCAGGGTACTTAAGCAGCTCAAAAGGCTCATCTTAGTGATAATTATACCTAGGGATGAATTTTTTAAAAATGTACAAGGCAAACTAACAAAATGAGGTTCAACGCTAGGCAACAAACATGATAAATCAACCCCATTTGGCATCCAGCTGCATCTTTGTGTGATATTGGCCACTGTAGCTAGTCAAGCATTATTACCACTTCAATTGGGTAGAATGCAAACCCATATCGATTGCTTTTATTATTATTATTTATTGACTTTATATTGCTGCCTATTCACTCATGGCAACTCAAGGCAATAATCCCTGTTTTTGCTTAACTGTAGTTTATTTGAATAAATCACAATTAGTGGGGCTCTCATAATAAGCCAAGCCAAAAATAAAGAATCATGGTGGTTTTCAGATCACCCAGAGTTCAAATCATATGTTAACCCAAAGCAAAATACCCTTCGACTTAGTAACATTACGAATCCAGAGTTCATTGATATTTCTCAAGAGGATCCTGCATATAATGAGCTTGCAGATGCATCATATAATATTTGTGATTATTTATCTGAATAGAGTCACAGGTTCCTGTCAACACAACAAATGAAATTAAAAAAATACAAAGACTAATGAAAAATCAACAGCAAAGGGGAAAAAAAGCCTGGCAAATAGTAAAATCCATTGAGTCTTCCTGCTCTAACTTTAACCCATTGTTCCTGAACGCCTCATTACAAAATTCAGAAGTTTAGAGCCCAGGACATAGTTGACAGGGAAGAAAAATGTATCATTGGCACCTGACTCAAAAAAAAAAGATACTCAGAATAAATACATCTTTATTTCCTAACCAAGTTTATTTTATTGCAAATTCTTCGAAGTAAGCCAAGAGATGAAATGGACTTAGTACTAGAACTCCATTGATATAAGCCAGTGTTGGTGAACTTTTTCGGCACAGGGTGCCGAAACGGGAGCGTGTTTGTGCTGGAAACCGAAAGATCAGCCACCCGCTGCTCATTCATGCGCCAGGAAGATGAGCTTCCAGTTTCTGGCTCGCACTTGCAGACCAGCCAGCTGGTCTTTGCACATGTATGTGCTCCAGAAACCAGAAGACCAGGTGGACAGTGGGCATGCGCAAGCCAGAAACCAGAAGATCATCTTCCTGGTGCACATATGCGCACTTGGTGGCTGCTTTCCCAGTTTCTGGTGCTCCGCTGCATATGAAAACCAGCTGGCCGATGCGCTGGAACCAGGAAGAGCAATGGGCGACTGCTCACATGCCTGGAGAGATGTCTCTGCATGCCATTTCCAGCATGCCTGCCCTAGATTCGCCATCACAGATATAAGCTATAAAATACGTTATTATAAAAATAGTTTTTAATAAAGAGAAATCACTTTTTAAAATCAATTTGGTGTAGCAGTTCATGTGGCTAATAACCGGGGAACTATGAGTTGGGAATAAGGACAGCTGGGTGACCTTGGGGTAGTCACTTTCTCTCAGCTCTAGGAAGGAGACGATGCCAAACAAATTCTGAAAAGCCTTGCCAAGAAAACTGCAGGGACTTGTTCAGTCACCGAGAATCAGACATGATTGAACAGAGGGAAAAAAAGAATCTTAAAAGCTGCCAACATTTCCCTTTCCCTTCTTCTTACACCAAAGAGAATCAAGGTGGTCAGCATTAGCAATAGCACTTAGACTTATATACCGCTTCACAATGCTTTACCACCCTCTCTAAGCGGTTGACAGAGTCAGCATACTGCTCCCAACAATATGGGTCCTTATTTTATTGGCCTTGGAAGGATGGAAGGCTGTGTCAACCTTGAGCCAGTGAGGATCGAACTCCTGGCAGTGAGCTGAATTAGCCTGCAATACTGAATTCTAACAATGAGTGTGCTAGCAACCAGATGACTGCTAGGAATATAAATCTTTCCATAACATTCACCTAGAACTGAAGAAGCTTCTTGGATGAGAAGTGAAATGTTTTCAAGGGAGGAAAAACAAGAAAATCCATTTGCCTTTTGGAAAAGCACCTTTGGGATATGAGAAAGTGTGTTCTAAATATTACTTCTAGAGGCCCAGCAGGTGACAGGTGACATCATAAGACAAGCTTGGCTGTTCCACAAAACTGAGAAGGGAGTCACCCATGGTTAGTAACTGTTTAGAAATACATTCAATTTTTAGACTGCATCATCTAAAAAAAGACACATAACAACTGAAAATAGTGAGGAAATACCAGTCTCTTCCCCATTAATTTACATTGTCTTCTGTCTTAGAAGAGACAGGGTGGTGCAGTAGTTAGAGTGCAGTACTGCAGGCTACTTCAGTCTGACTGCTAGCTGCAGTTCAGCAGTTCTAATCTCACCGGCTCAAGGTTGACTCAGCCTTCCATCCTTCCGATATGGGTAAAATGAGGACTTAGATTGTTCGGGGCAATATGCTGACTCTGTAAACTGCTTAGAGAGGATTCTAAAAGCACTATGGAGCAATATATAAGTGTAAATGCTATTGCTATTCTAGAGATATTCAACCATCATTATTTGAACAAGGTTCAAAGGTACTATCAACGAGTCTAACTTATAAGAGCAAAATGGCCATAAAGTTACACACTCATGTGAATATCTCAGGGTTAGGGTTATCTCATCCTGTTATTTTCTGTTGCTTTTGTCTCCTCTGTGGATAAATCCATGGTTAGAAGATCACACAAATAACCATCTTTTGGATATTTCCAACTATTCTTTCCATATTTTGGCTGTTTACATTATAACTTGCAAAAATGTCGTGACACAAAATCAATTTAAATTCAACACTGTAATTTAATTGGTTTGGACAACACTGTGAAAAACATTTATGTTTACTTATTCAAGTGTTTACTTTAATTGTTTAATATGTAGATCAATCAGCTTAATTGGTGGGAACCAATTTTAATTGGAAGCTATAATTTTAATTATCTGGGTTGAAAATTAAGAGTAACTTGTTTCATTTTTTTCAACAGGAAATCCATCATAATCTATTCCAGGATAAACAAGTTCTGTAGAAGCTGAAAGACGGGCAAATGAAATATGATGTACACCTTTTTGGATTATAGCTCACTTTATTATGCATAAACACATACATAGGGTTGTGTACTGATTTTATGCCAAAAGAGTACACAGAAAGCATGCATTGCAGCCACTGTCTGCAAATCTTTAAAAAAGTTTTGATTTCTAACATTGCTCAGCAATTTCAGTAGTGAGTTTTGCAATAGGGGGTCAAGCATGGCCATATGCTCCAAACTGTTTTTTTTTTCCAAATTAATGCACGGTTACATACATGTTTCCTTTTCCTTCACTGAGCAATTCCACTTTGCAGACATAGCTTCTTGTCTCCCAAATTTCAGTCCCATTTGCAGTTGGATGGCAATGAGGCAGGACTGATGTTCAATCTGGACTGACTAATTGTTCTTTAACCTTAATTTCAACCATGCAGAGAAAGCAAGTGTCACTATTTGGCTCCTATGAAGATGCTTCTATCAGTATCCACCTGCCTTTTCCATTTAGAGGCTGCTCCCTTCTCACTAATCCCCATGCCATTCTTATGCTTTCCCAGATGCTTGTACCCATGGATGCCTTCACACACACACACACACACACACACACACACACACACACACACACACTAACAACTCTTTCCACAAGCACACAGCCTTTCATTTTCCCTTATGGTACCAGCACAGCTCCAATGTTACAACAATTAAACAATCAATAGGATCAAGTTGTTCTTTAGCTCCTATGTTTTTCTCTAATTCCATTGAATTTTTCTGTCAGGAAGAACTGGTAGTTCAGTTTCAAAGGAACAAAGCAGCAAGCTTCCTATGTTACAACTTAAATATGTTGTAAAAACAATTTTAAAAGGCTATGGAAGATTTGCAGCACAGTGGATGAGAAAGCAAGTATAGCATGTTTCATTCAACCTGGCCAGAAACTGAAAGTGCCTCCACTGGAGGATCTATGCAGTATTTAGCTTCTAGGGCTTCATAGTCTTCATGGACCAATTAAAAATATATATTGCATAGAGAATAGCAGCCCAGGATGAAACGGCTACCTGGGTGAACCAACCAGTCAATGGTGGGGAAAAGACATGCCAAACACTGCAAGTAATCAGAGCCTGGGTTGCTATTAGAACAGAATGAAGTCCTGAAAACCATCTGATTTGAAGTGATGGAAGCATCCAGCTCACAAAATAGTCCACAACCAAAGCTGGAAAAAACACAAGTATGGAGATTATTTACGATGGATGCAATTGGAAGGAGACCATGTCATCAATTTTTGCATTCAGAAACCTGTGAGCAGCCCATATTTGGGATGGGTCAAGCAGAAAGTGTGAATCTGTCACTCTGGCCCCACACAGTTTACATCTTAACAGATCTATTTGTTTTTCACATGAATTCCTTGACATTGCCAGTTGTGACATTTTATGGGGCCAGGAAATAAGAAGGAAAATGTTCTAGCATTCCATGGGAAAGGAATTATATATATTTTTTCCTTTCGTTTTGTTGAGTTGACAATAGATCTTGGGATTTTGAAAAGCTAGCAATTTGTTTATTTATTTATTAAAAGGAAGATATTAGATCTTTTTGAGTTTGCTGATTAGAATTGGATCACTCTATCATTATTAAAATCATAGCCACATTTATACAAATCTACAAAACCATATTATTTCATTCCTGCTTGGATTCCATGAAATTTTACACTCCCCTTTACATTCTCCCTCTTGCCCTTGAATAGAGAATCTTCAGAGGATATATTTATGCTATTTTTGCAAGTGAGGCCCAGTTGACATACAAATGCCATTTTGTGTATTGGTGTAGACACGATAACATGAATTGTCAGTACAGATCTCGTCTAACACTCAACAAGTGCTAAATACTAGCATGAATCAAAGTACGCTAGGAATGTTAAGAAGGCACAACTTTGCTGAGATGCTTAGCAATTTGTAAAGGTCAACATGAAAATCCTGCACACTGCTTTCATTATTAGATCTGTAAGAGGAAAAAGTATTTATAACTTTATCAACCTTACCGAGATTTATCAGTGGATAGGATGTTATTTGATAGGTATGTATAAAATATTATCTCCACGTATTGCTCTTTGATGGATTAAAGACATGAGAGCAGACAACCCTGTCACAGGAGGAGGTAGATTTTTTTGTGATGTCTGACCCCTTTCACAAACATTTCAGCATTTAACATGTACTCACGATGTGCCCTTTTCTTTGTGACTCCTAATGAGGGCCCACGTACCTGTCAGGAGGTAGAATCTAGACTGAATTTATCCCCTGAGGTAGGTGCTACCACTAGATCAAAAAGCAAGTACTTGGTATCCTTAAAATGCAATCCAGTTGCTCCTAGTCCTAGAATCTGAGGCTGAAATCCCAGGAAAAATGATACTTATAAATAATAAAAAAATGTTTCCCAAAAGTAATTTCTTCAGAAGAATAATAAGTGAGCAGGTAAGGATTATTTCTAGGTCAATGTACAAGTAAGCTTTAAACTCATGATCAGCACTGCTGCAGCATCTGATAGTGTCCTAATCTTGATAGCAGGGTTCCAAAATTTTGAGAGGCTGCCACAAAGAAGACGGGAATCAACCTATTTTCCAAAACAGCTGAAGGCAGGACAAAAAGCAATGGATGGAAACTAATTAACAAGAGAACTCACCTAGAACTAAGAAGAAATTTCCTGAAAGTTAGAATAATTAATTAGTGGAACAACTTGCCTCCAGAAATTGTGGGTGCTCCAACACTGGAAGTTTTTAAGAAGAGACTGGACAATCACTTGTCTGGAATGGTACAGAGTTTCCTGCTTGAGCAGGGAGGTGGGCTAGAAGACCTCCAAGGTTCCTTCCAACTCTGTTATTCTCTTATCTACGTCAAGCCCAAGCCCTCTCCCACACTTGCTTAGAAGAAGCCAAGAGTTATCAATCTGCCATTTTAAATCTACCAGCACAACATTTGGAAGTTGTACCTAAAGGTCAGGCTTATCTATCCATTTATCTACAAACACACATACACTGAGAGAGGGGAAAAAAAAGGGGGGGGGGTTATACACATAGAATAGAAAAAAATGTGTTTTATTTCAAATTGGAGCAAACACCCATTTGTTATGGCAACCTTGTGTGTTTGTTGATGTTATAGCATTACATCTTATTAAATGGAAGTCACAGAGATAAATAAAAAAGATTATTTGTGTCCCTGTGGCTAATTGGATTAAATACTAGGACCGAGATTACACAAAGGAACAGCAGTCACCTCAAGAACAAAAGGCTGCTAAACAACCCTGAAACAATGAAAGTTTGAAGTAATTTGCCATTAAAGAAAATTATGCGAATCTGTGTGATGTACAACATTTTGGTATACGGTAGAGTTGGGGTGGGGGTGGGGGGGAATTGTGTTTTAATGTTATTACCATAATAGACCACCTACAACCTGAAGGTAGAACTGTATAGGCAGTGGATGACAAAATGACTGTGTTATTCAGATAATGCAAGGTCTTTTTAAAAATGAGAAATTTATCCTGGAAAACATTTGCATCCGTTTGGAGAGGCTTGCCTTTTGAGAGGGGTAACCGTAATATAGCAAGCAGTGTCCAATGACAAAAATGCTGCAGGAATGTAGAATATTATTTGAAGTGCAAATATTCAATGCATTAAAGAACAGACATATTGCTTGATGCAACAGGAGACCTGCTTTGCTGCCACTGTAAACTGATTTAGTTCCATGATAATGATTGATAATAAATATTACTTAATTAAGAGGGTATTAATATCATCCTTTTAATGGAGGGATCAGGTTGTTAAAAACTTGTTTGAAACAAGGTACTGAACATATATCAAAATTCATGTCATTCAGGAACTAAAGCTCTAAAACTATTTGCTTTATAGGTACGCAGGGCTGATTTCAAATATCACTTCCATCTAAAATTAGCTGTTTCCTACAGTGAAACAAAGAGTTAATCATGTTTGTGAGGATTGGCTCACCTTTGAGTATATCAAATAAAAAAATGCTTTAGTTGTCTTAGTTTATCAACTACAAAATGCTTCAGTTTAAGAAAGATTCAAGGTTTAGAAGGCTTTTGACTTGAGCATTGGGCCGAACCCAACAAGCTGCAGTTTAGTGGTGAGAAAAATAAGGTCCTGCACACAGATGGGAAAAATCAGATGCACAGATACAGGATAGACAGTACTTGGCTCAACAGATTGCGCCTATAATAGCAATCTAAATGTCCTGGTGGACCACCACTTGAGCTAGATGCAGCACCCTGCCAAAAAAGCCAATGTGGTCCTGAGCTGACAAAGACCAAGGGAAGGGATAGTACCACTCTAAAACACACTGGTGAGGTCACATTTGGAATCCAGTTCTGGCCACCACAATACAAAGAAAAAGATGCTTAGGCCCCAGGAAGAATGCAGAAGAACAATAAACATGTTAGAGGGTCTGGAGGCTACATCTCATGAAAGTATAGCTTAATGAAGAGAAGATTAAGGGGAGCTTTGAGAGCAATCTTCCAATACCTGAAGGGCTGCTATGGGGAAGAGGACTCCACAACACCTAATGGTAGGACAAGAAATAATGGATGGAACCTTGTCAGACGGAAATCCAATCTGGAATGAGAAATAATTTCATTGAGAGAATGAAATAAGAGAGAGAACTATTAAGCAGTGCAACAGCTTGCCTCCAGGAGTTGTGGGTATTCATTGCTGGAGGTTTTCAACAAAAGATTAGACAATAACTTGTCTGAAATGGTATGAGGACTCCTGCCTAGAGCAGGATTGATTACAAGACCTCCAAAATCCCTTCCAGTCCCATAATTCTATTTATAGACAGGTTGTATTGAATACGATGAGATTTATTCCACAATATATGCCATGTATTCTTGATTTTTCAGTTACGAACTCATGTGACGTTACCTTTATATTTGCAACTTCTTCAAGAATCTAAGATGATACTGGTTTACCTAAACTGTCAACTCAGTATTTAAATTTGCACTCCGTCCCATTGATTCTCCAAGCAGTGCACAGGAGAAAGAAACACGCACTACAGGGATAGGATAAAGGAAAACAAATTTGTTTCATCTTATACACCTTTTTACAGCAATAGAGATGTATGGGTCCCATCCAAAAATCTTCATAGGTCAAGGGAGTCTGATAGATGCATATTAAATTATTCAGAACAACACATAATATGAATCTTACATATAGTTAAAAACAATTAAGAAGTAACATCCATCCACCTTCAAAAAAAAACCTTATAATTTTTCAAGCATAAAAGTTAGACATATGTGTATCCCTGGGTAACTAATGGATATTAGCCTTGAGTTTGCTCAGGCTTAGTAAATATCAGAGTTGCATTTTGAACTTTGGAAACTTGAGAATTTCCCAGCACTTTCTCACCAAACTATTACATTAGGATAAGAGCTTTAAATTCTGCTTAAAGGGTTTTGTTGTATCCCACCAGTTCCCCAGACCCACACAGCACATATTTACTCCTATAGATTTTCATCCCAGGCATTGGAATCCTCTTCTCCTTATCGGGCTGATACAGACCTGATTCATCCTCTCTTCTTTCTGACAGGGGCAACAACGAGGGGAGAGGGCATGATACAACTACTCATTGTTTTGTTTCAGAGAACCCTGCCACAGGGCATAGATTAACACCAAAAAATAGATGGCTGCAGCCCAAGAAAACCATTTTTCAGAATGCCTCCACTTGATTAATGAAGTCATGGCACCAACCACAGTTGAGTTTCATCATGTGCTCTATATTTTTTGTTCCTTCTCTCCTTAGAACTATCAGCTTCAGTCAGAAAAGTTCATTTTTTTCCCTTCATTTCTTTAAACATCAGAAGAAAGGAGCACTGAGAATTATGTTGTTAATATATTGGATGGTCAAAGGCTAGCAATGGAAAGCTGTTGTTTTTGATACAACAGAGTCCTGTACTACCTACATGACTTTCCAATTGATCATACTATAAACTTTTATATCCCGCTACTTTAGATCAATAAAGGAATCACTTATATCTGTGGGAAGTTAAGCTTTGAGTATATAAATGTATAGAGACAAGGAAAGAAATGAAAAAAGACATTTCCTTTTGCTGAACTTTGATTTCTACTTGATAATATTTTTCTTAGCTTGCTTCCAAGGCACACTATGATGAGTTTGTTGTATATGTGATAACAGAATTATGGAATAGAAGTCGGAGATTTTGAAAAGAAGGGTAAAAAGGACAATTGCCAGAGTTGTTCATGAGATCTATAAAAAAAAAAGGCAAGATGGCATCTACAACTATATGACTGAATTCAACATTTCAACTTTGGGAATACCTTTCTACATCCACCCACTCACCCACCTGGCAAGTATTCCAAGAATTGTGGAAGGTTTTACACATGAAGTGACTCAATCCAGATATAATTCATATGTGAAATGTTCATGTTAAATCCAGTTAATAAATAATCCCAGGCTACAAAAGTATTAATTTTTATTTTCGATTTTCTCTTACTAGTATGAAGCCAATATGATCCTGTTATTGGTTTGTAAAGTAAATCAGCATGACTTGAGAAGTCACAGCACAGGCTTAGCTTGGCCAGCTGGAGGTTGTATACTTGAAGCCACCATCCTCCACCAGCAAAGAATATTCACTGACTCAGTTAAATTTCTTGGTAGGCAGCACTGACAACCAAAATTCTTATGTTTTAAAGATGTTTGTTGGTTAGGATTTTAATGTTTTTAATGCTGTAAGAGTCCCACAGTTGTTTTGTTACAAGACTTGTGGCAAATAGGTTCAATAAATAAATGAATAATCTTGTAAATTTTAGGTGCAGAAAATATTAAACAAAGGGGGGGGGGAACACACTAAATTCTCCATCTTCACCCTATGAAGTAATAATGCTGTCAGGGGTTCCAAGTAATGCACTCATAATAATGAGGCAGGTAGATTCCTCAAATAACTGGTTTATTTGCTATATCATATTGGCACAGACTGGTGAAAACCAACTCTGAATATTCACATGGTTTTCATCTAATTAAAAGTAAAAATATTTCCCCCTTCCCCAAGCAATCAGTCACATGGCCCATCATCGTGTCATCCAGTTGCCTGGTAACTTCACTTCTCTTCTCTTGGACCACCTGTGGGAATGTCCTTGGTTCCCAGGAGAAAGTATTTTGTTTCGGCTACAAACCCCACCTATCTCTATCCCCCCCTCCCTATCCCTCAGCTCCATGATGGCAACACTGAAACTCAGAAAATGGTCTCGCTCAGGCCAGCTTCAGGGTTGAAAAATGCATTGCAAATAACTTCGAAACACAAATAATAGCAATAGCACTTGGACTTATATACCACTTCATAGTAATCACATTATTAGACTTCCCCTTTTTAAATCAGCTGTTTCCACAATGCAGCAATAAAACCAGCATCTTATCTATCTTAAATGGAGTTACTCAATCACTGGAATAAGTGATCCTAATTACTCCACTACCCTGACAACAAAATAAACATTGGTCCTTCCATATTATTCCAGTGCACCTGATCCTTTACTTCTGAGCTATAAAAAAAAACTAGTATAGGAAGTCTAAGAATACAATTTTGCAATCAGCTTTGGCTTCTGTTACTTTTGATAGCTTCAATTCAAGATAACATGAACTTCAATTCACAACAAACTCAGGTCATGGTAAATGAGTTCTTTGTTGTGTTGGCTGCAGTGCTTCTCTAGAGTAGCCTTTCTCAATGTGGTTCAGGAGTTCCTCTAGAGACGATTGCATTTTTTTAAAATATAGTTTTATTAAACATTATTACCTTTAAAAACAGAAAGAAAAATACAACAACATAAGAAAAGACAAAACATTGAGAGACGATTGCATTTTTGATAGATAAATTTTATGTTTTTCAAAAACCAAAATAAAAATGAATGAAAATAAGAGTTTGACTTGTATTATTCATTTTGGGTGCTTAATTTTTAAGAACCCCTGAAGATAGCCATCATTTATTATCTCATAGGACATCAACATAAACCTTTCAAACTGTTTGACAGCAAAATCTTCTAAAACAGAACTGATCTCATCCTATCCTGCAATCTGTACAGTTCAAAAATGAAGCAATGGCCTTCAAAGACCTACTGCTGTGATGGTAAACCTATAGCATAGGTGGCATGTGGAGTCAAATTTGGTGGCACGTCAGCTGTCAGCTCCTGCACGCATACATGGGACAGTCAGCTGGTTTTTTGCCCTTCCAGAAGGCCAGGGGACGCCATTTTCACCCTTTCCAGCCTTCAGGAAAGCTTCCGGAGGCTAGGGAGTTCCCAAACTTCTGGTTGGGCCATTGGGGCCATTTTCGTCCTCCCCAGGCTTCAGGAAAGCCTCCGGAGCCTGGAAGGATTGTACGCACATGTACATGGGGGTTGTGCACACTTGTGCAGGTGGGCGGGGAGTGGGCACACACCCGTGCATGATAGCATGTGTGCATGCAATTTTGGCACACCATAAGAAAAAGATTTGCCATCACTGCCCTACTGTATTGAAAGATAAAATTCGTAAAACACTGAGGGCAGTTTACAATCCTTTCTTCTTCCACTGCCCTCCATTTTTATCACATCTGCACAACAATTCTGCAAGGTAGATAAATCTATGGAACAAAGACTCTTGGCTGAAGCTAGATAATAAGGTCAGAAATTCAGTTGTCCCCATTCATTCCTCATTCTGCACTCCAACCACAAAATCATTCCATCCACATGTTGTTTTAGCCCCTAAAAGCAGTGACCATATAATGTTCAACAATTGTAATGCACATCCCACTTCTACCACTATTGGCTAAAAATGTTCATAAAGCCTTTTTAGAAAAAAAAGTTGGCTAAAAATAAAGCATTATGAAGTGCCAAGAGACAAACCTTTCTATTATGCAGAATCAGAGTAATAATTTTGCGAGGAAGAAAGGATTGTAGAGGTTTTATGACAAGCGATCAAAGCAATGATGTCAATTCTTCGACACTTTGGTTTCAGCACTGTTATTATGTAAGTGTAGCTCATGCCTAGTTTATGAATCAGCAACATTTGGCATGCCTCCTCCTTAGTTCATCTGCTAAAGCTTCTATTTCATGACCTCATGTTAGCAAGTTCTGTTTAGGTTAATAGAGTCAGGTCCTTTGGCTAACTCCCTTCATAATTCTTCATCCATCCTAGCTGAATTTGACCAAGTATCTTTCACTATTGTTGCAACAATAAATGATACTTCTAGCCGTTCATTCAACATAACCAACCTCTCAGTATTTTGAGATGTACATTGTTAATATAATTCAAGATAGAAATATGAAAGAGTGTTTGACATCTGGCACATTTACTCAATTAATTACTGCGCTGAATTAATTAATCTGTTGGCTCCCCAGAGCCAACCACTACTCATTTAACTCAGGCATGTAATACTTCTTAGAATATAAACCAATTTACGGAGGTACACAGTGTTTAAATTTTATTAAAGACTGAGTAAAGGGAAAACTTAAATGATTTTTCTACAATGAAAACATGTCAAATTGCAACCACCTTGTTAAGTATCAAATGCTTCAATGAAAGATAGCAAATTTTGAGATATACCAAACCCTATGAATCATGTTTACTACTCCCTTTTTACGATCCTGTAATCCCTTAATTCAAGGTAAATTGGGGTGACTAAATGGAGATGAGTATTTGCTGGCAGGATGCCCTTCCTGACACCATGCAGAGTTCACAGCAGATTTTTTTTTCTTTGCACCCTAGGAGAGAAACATCTGCCACTACCTAGGATTGAACTCTCAACTTTCTGAGTGGGAAATGGATGTCTTCACCACCAGACTGCCATGCCACTCATAAATGCTTACTACTAGGGTTGAAAAAATTACACACCATTTTTTAATATGGTACTGCTTTTACCAAAAAAGGATATTATGACTATCATATCTGGCCACTTGGTGAGCTGTTAAACAGCTGTCAATCTCATTGTACAATTCTGAGAATAATGTTCTGCATTCTATTTAACACATACAATATATTCCTAGATATTTATATTTTGGAAATATGCTCCAACAGACAAAGCTGTGATTTTAAATATTTAGACAAACACTTCCCTAAATAAAACCTTGAAAGTTACACCTATTTTTAACCACTTTGCACAATTCCTAACAGTCTATTTGTGCCTTAAAAGGGACAGGAAGCATATACTTCCTCGTGTATATGGCACAAATCAAAAAAGAGCTGTGAAAATACCTACAGACCCCTCACATCCTGGACCAACCTACGACTAACACTAAGTGTTGTATCTTATGATTCTTGATTAATGTATTTTTTTTGTTTTTATGTACACTGAGGGCATATGCACCAAAGACAAATTCCTTGTGTGTCCAACCACACTTGGCCAATAAAGAATTCTATTCTATTCTATTCTATTCTATTCTATTCCATTCCATTCCATTCCATTCCATTCCATTCCATTATAAACCACTTTGCACACTTCTATTTGTGGCTTGAAAGGGGTAGGAAGCATGTAACAGTTAAACTACTGTTAGGTTATCTTTCCATTCCTCTATATGGAAAGATGCTTCTTATGTACGTAT
Source organism: Thamnophis elegans (assembly GCF_009769535.1). Lineage (NCBI taxonomy): Eukaryota > Metazoa > Chordata > Lepidosauria > Squamata > Natricidae > Thamnophis > Thamnophis elegans. The sequence continues at coordinate 57,955,725 of NC_045548.1, read as the reverse complement.
AACCAATATGGAAACATTTTTTCAGAGCAGGACCAAGAAGTCTGAGTTGCTAAACATTCTATGAAAATGGTTGCTATTGTTAGCTCCAGTGGTGGGTTCCGGCCGGTACGGCCATACCAATAGTAGCCGGGAGCAGCTGACAGCATACTGGTATGGTGGCTAGTTTGGCCCACTCACCTGCCTGCACTCTATACCTGTTTTTAAAGCAACAGGCCAATTGCGCATGGACGTGCAGCGTGCGGCCCCTGCGCGACCTCCGACAAGCAGCTAGGTGTCACAGGGGCGCATGTGTGTGCGGCACGTGTGCAGGAACAGGATGCCCAGCCCCATGAGCAGTGTACCAGTAGCACTGGGAGAGGAACCCACCACTGATCAGCACCTTAATTCTATTATGCTCTAGGCGAGGCATAACATTGCAGTGAATAGCATGCTACATTTTTTATGAAGTCAAACTATTCCTAATAATCAAATGTGTACTAAAGAACATTTTATCAACAAACTTCAATGACAGGAGAAAGAGGAAGCAATGACAACCACCACAGAATCCAGCTCAGTTGGACTCTTCACTCCACACTTCCTCCCATCTCCCACACAAAGCCATTGTAATAGATCTATGAAATGTAAAAATAGCCAATTAGTAAAAGGCATATTGTGCCGCATTGTGGAATATGGGATTGGAGTAATAAAAGCTAGGTGATGCATACAATATTCTTAATATCATAGTATTATTATTTATAATAAATACCCTTTGAAAGGCCACATGTAAAAAAAAACATTTGTAGTTTTCATGAGATAATAAAATAATCCTGAACTTCAAGTCAAGGCTGTAAATATAAGATTCATAATTTGAAGAACAGTAGCAACTTCTGACTTGAGTATATTTGCCTATTATCAGATTGTGCATTAGTAATGAAGCACACTCTTTGTTTGCAATAAATACATTTCACAATTAAATGTATTTTATTATTATTGTATAGTCTGCATTTCAGAAGAATAATTCAGTCTCAAAAGTAGTAACCTGAACCTATATATGTTTGTTAATAAATATCCTGTATTAAAAGGAAATGTTCTAATTAAAATAATCATATCATCCAGCAACTTTGCCCAAAGATTCTAGCAACAGAATTCATTGAAATGTAGGAATAGGAATGTAGGAATAAAAGTAGATGACGTTTCAAAAGAAACTATGGAAACTAAGCATCTCATGCCTAATCATCTAATACAGGAGTGTCAAACTCACATCATCACAGTGGCATCATGTGACGTATCAGGACTATTCCCTCCCACTTTGTTAAACAGGGCGTGGGCATGATCAGCGCAGGCCGGGAGTTGACAGCCTTGATCTAATAACATACCTGGGACCACAAAGACTCTCAAGATATGAACTGGCATTTGAAAGTAAGTACAGGCTCATCAAGACCAGGATGATATTTTAATTTAAGTTAAATTAAAACACTCATTACTGTGTTTTGTCTCCATCAATTCCAAACTATGATTCAAACATGTACAGAAAAGAAAGCTAAGTATCACAAGCTAAAGGACTACAGATTTTTCTCAATGTACAGGCATTTGTTAAACATCTGTTTGAAGTTATTAGAGTGCTAAAAATGTGAATTACAACCAGTCCTCCAAATTATGACCATCACAGCATCCCCAGGGTCATGTGATCAAAATTGGAGCAAGTGGCATGTATTTAGGGTCATGTGATCAAAATTGGAGCAACTGGCATGTATTTACAATAGTTGCAGAGTCCTGAGGTCAACATGATCACCATCTTTCCGAGGGATTTCTGACAAGCAATGTTAATGGGGGAAGCCAGGTTTGGTTAACAACTATGTGATTCACTGAGCAACTATAGCAAAAAGGTAATAAAATTGGATTTGATTCACTTACAACTTCTCCACTTAGCAACGCAAGTTCTAGTCCCAATTAGTTTGGTAAATTGAGGACTATAGATACTTATTTATTTAATTAATAATTGATTTTATATTCTAGCAAACATTCAAGGAAGTTAGAAAAATGTAAAAAACGTAAGCCATGTATAAGGTATTAAAAACACAGATTGAAATTCACAATCCCAATTGCTTATATCCATTAACAATTAAAAGCAGACCAAAATGACATTGCCTTTAGTCTTTTTCTGAAGACTAAGAGAAAGTGGGACCAATGCCATTAGTTATTTATGCTAATAAATGAAAGATATGAAAGAACAACAAACAAAACTCCAACATTGGTGCAGTGCTGCTTAACCTACCAGTGTGTGTTGTTCAAGTCCATTTTTCCAGCAAAGGGTCCCCCATGTTGTTCCCACTGGAAGCTGTTGCCGACTCTGGATCTTGCGTTCTCCATCCCTCTGGAACATCTCCCAACTCCCATGAGAAGCAAAGAAAATAAGAGAGTTTACCACACTAGCCCACAACAATCTCTCCATTGTTACTTTTCCTAATCAGCCACATGTAGACATTATTTGTTTCATTAAAACTGTGTATACACTGTCATTTGCATGGGGACTAGACCAAAACAAGATAGCAGTCACTGCATAATGCGTGGGCCCCAAGCCCCACCCCATATTCCTGTGGGTCAATGACCACAAACATGTATAGAAACCTATGACACTGACCTCACATACAAATGGAATAAGGACAGTGGTGAAATTCAAACACTTTTACTACCAGTTCTGTGGGGAATGGCTTGGTGGGGCCAGCCAGAGGTGGTATTTGCCGGTTCTCCTAACTACTCAAAATTTCTGCTACCGGTTCTCCAGAACCTGTCAGAACATGCTGAATTTCACCCCTTCATGAGGATGGATCATCACTGTTTATTTCTTGTTTGCAAAGTTAGTGATCTTGGAATTGTTCAGAAAATATTCACTCCTTTCAGTTAGCAATAGCAGTTAGACTTATATACCACTTCATAGGGCTTTCAGCCCTCTCTAAGCGGTTTACAGAGTCAGCATATTGCCCCACAGTCTGGGTCCTCATTTCACCCACCTTGGAAGGATGGAAGGCTGAATCAACCTGGAGCCGGTGAGATTTGAACTGCTGAACTGCAGATAACAGTCAGCTGAAGTGGCCTGCAGTACTGCACCCTAACCACTGCGTCACTATGTAAATTTCTGTTGATCGAATGTATCACATTCCTTGTATTTAGTCTCATTGCGTTTTATGCAATTATGTAATTATATGTAAATAAGAATATACCATATCTGGCAATATACTATAGTCATAAGTTAAAGGTTGAAACCATGACAGAAAGGTACTGTATATAAGCAAACATGCTAACATTCTTAGATCAGTCACCAACATGATTCTAAAACTCACGACTCATGAAACCAACATGACTATAAAATCCATCCAAAGGGTGAGGAACAGCTAGAAGTATTCATTTTTACTTATGTACAATCTAATGTTTAAAAGTTGATACTAAGTTTGATGGGTTTATTTTTTTAATTTGGGGCGGAGTGGGATATAATTCTGAGTCAGACAAATCCAAGCAGTTTTCTTGGCAACATTTTTGGAATCTTTTGCCATTGCCTTCTTCTTAGAACTGATTAAGCCTTCTGGACTTTGTGCTTAAAATAGAAAAAATATGAACTTTGATTTTGGGTTTTACCAACTAGATAGCAATAGCAACAGCAATAGCAGTTAGGACTTATATACCACTTCATAGGGCTTTCAGCCCTCTCTAAGCGGTTTACAGAGTCAGCATATTGCCCCCACAGTCTGGGTCCTCATTTCACCCACCTCAGAAGGATGGAAGGCTGAGTCAACCTTGAGCCGGTGAGATTAGAAACCGCTGAACTGCAGATAACAGTCAGCTGAAGTGGCCTGCAGTACTGCACCCTAACCACTGTGCCACCTCGGCTCTTAAGATATATAGTTGTTATAGAAATGGCTGGTTAATACAATTATGTAAAAGTAAAAAGTTGAGGTTTGATGTTAATGCCTTATTCTACTGCACCAAGGGAGTGGAAGTCAATGCTCCCCCCCACTCTTCTTCCCCACTTTTACCTTCCCTTCTCCTTTCCTATTTTCCCTAATATATACTTTTGTATTTTCTTTGTAGGCTATATTATAAACTAGTGGTGGGTTCCAGACCCTGGTGCAGGCGGTATGTTGCGCATGGAGTCAGGCGTCCTAGATGGGCACAAGTGCTGTGCACACATGCGCACGCCACCGCCCTGAGACACCCAGCTGCTCGGTGGAGGTCGTGCTGTGTGCGAGTGCACATTGGGCCGGTCGTGTTATAAACAGCCATGGAATGCAGGCGGGTGGGTGGGCCAAATGAGCCACCGTACCAGTACGGTGGCCGCTGCTCCCGGCTACTACCGGTATGCCCATACCAGGGCATACCGCCCAGAGCCCACCACTGTGATAAACCTAATAAAAACCTGTTTCAAAAGGACTGATTAGCCTTTTGTTACAGCTGGATGGAAAATTCTGGGAGTTGAAAGTCCACCCATCTTCAAGCTCCTAAGGTTGAGACAACACTACTCTAACTTTTTTACCAGCTTCCACAGTTTATTAAATAACTGCAGAATGATGCAATCCTGTTTTCTCACTTCTCATCTTTCAACATCACTTTATTGGTATTTTCGTTGCCTGTCAATTCTTCACAGCAGGACTTTTCTTTCCTTTCAATTTGAGTCATATTTTGCTATATTGTTCTCAATTAATCAGTTAATCGGATAGAGGCAGGAAACTCTGGCCTAGATGTAGGATGGCAAATCTGTTCAACTTTGTTTTGTACAGCATCCTGAGGGTAAATTCTTTCATTTCTGCATCAATCTATAAATCTGACAAAAAGAAAGGTAGCCTTTGTTGTTATTCTCATATAAGATTTCCTTACATGTAAGTTTTTCTGAGGACTTTTGTAATTGGCATATACATTTCTGTATGAAATAATATTTAATGTATTGTTATGGTTTATATGTTTTTACTTGCAAAGAAACCATAACAATATTCTGGAATTTGGCTCATAAAATGCAAACGGGCCTTCTATAAAATTCAGACTGGTGTCTTCTATTCCTACCATGGCATCACTGAAATCATGTTCTTCTTCTCCCCTAACACCATCGTCCTTGCAAATAGCAAAAAGGACCGTACTTTTCATTGGCGGCTGACGGGTAATTTTTTGAAAAGTATCCCTTTTTCCTGTTCAATCTATGGAGAAATATGTGTACATTAACACATACAGTGTGTTTTTTTGCTTTTGTTTTAGATAAACCTGGAATCCAGCAGTTTTGCTGTTTTTAACCATTAAAAAGGAAGGATGTCTATGGACATGTCCAATTTAACAGATTAGCAGAGGAATCATGAGAATCTTTGAAAACCTTTTAAAAATAATTCAGTCTCCCTTTCTGCCACTGACATTTTTCATCTGAAAAGGGTTCAGACTCAGTCAAACAGTGACTCCTTATCTATACCTGTGGATTTACAAGCAGGCCTGGCTTTTAATGGATTAAGAATGACAAAGTTAGGGCAGATTATTCAATGATAAGCAAACAGCCACCAAAATCCCCCAGTTGCATAGGACAATGCTATTCTTTTCAAACAGCAAAACTTCTTAAGAGAAGAACTTAAAAGAATGCTTGTTATACAAAATGCAAAATTGCAAAAAGTTTCCAGTAAGACATTTTCTTTTCCTCATTCAGTGTTATTAGCAATGGATCCTCATAGACAATAGCTTCTATTTTCATTGTTTTAGATGGAACAGTGTATCAACGTATTTCAAATATAAATAAGAATTTATATTGTTGTTTAATGTAAGTTCTTATGAATTTCCATCAATGTTGGATGGATATATTGGAAGCTGTATGAGATTTTTTTTAATTTAGTGGAATTCAAATAATTGCTTCAATTATTATTTGATATTATGTCTCTGGAATTAATCAGACTCATAAGGAAATCATTTGGACCATACTAGGAGCAAAACTGGATATGTGTACACTGAATACACCTAAGAAGAACTATAGTCACAATGTACAAAAAGCAATCAGTCAGGCAAGCCCACGTCCATAGTACAACTGGAAGTAAACATATATTACACCAGTTCTTTTGTAAACTGGTGATGAATGACAAGGGTTACAGCTAAAATAAATCCATTCTGAAACAGTAAGTAGATGCCAGATTTACATAATAAAAATTGAACATCTTTATTTCATGTAAATAGTCAACATCTCCTCGCAAAAATAAAACAATCCAAGAAGTTCAGTGAGGACAAGGGAGATCTTCCTGCACAAGGACTCAAAATCAGTACTCCTAACATCAAAAACTTAAGATCTATGGACTTCAATTCCCAGAAGTTGGCTAGGGATTAGCTGGAGAATTCTGCTGGCAGAGAAATTCTAGAAATTAAAGTCCATTTGTCTTAAGTTGCTAAGGTTGAGAAACACTGCTCTGCACTACTTAAGAATCATGTCCAAGCTGAGTGTTTCTACAATATCTGAACCCAATCAGTGCTAGACCTGCCCGAATTTGACTCCTGAACATGATGGGTGACATCAATGGAGGGAAAAAGCTCTGGACAACGTTAGCTATTCTGAGTGCAGACCTAGTTTGTCCCCTGTGGTGTACTTCTGGATAGCGCATGAGTGTGAACCAAACAGATTAGAAATCTTAGGCAGTCAAACCACTAGTCTGTATTAACACTAGTATCCTGTACCATCACCGTAAGCTAAATAAATAAATGTACATATCTGTGATTTGCTGCTATGATTATGTCATTTCTAGCTCAAATATAGTGCATCCCAAAACACAAGAAACTTATTTTTATGATTATAAAACTCTTTCAAATTTATGGATGGCCCCTGGGAATACTTCCTGAATTGATATAGTCTACTATTCCTTAAAGTCTGTAGAGATTCTCAGTCAACCAGGTCATGGTTGTCCCAAATGTGTTTTTTTTTAAAGAAGGCAACTGGACTTCCTTATTTTTGCTTTTGAAGATGTTTCACTTCTCATCCAAGAAGCTTCTTGAGTTCTGACTGAAGAGTCTCACTCACTATTCTGTCAGAGCTGAAGAAGTTTCATGGATGAGAAGTGAACGTTCTCAAAGAAAAAACAAGAAAGTCCAGTGCTTCCTTTAAAAAAGCACCTTTGTGTCTATTGTTCCTTGCTCCTTAAAAGGGAAAGATGACTTGACAGCTTCACATAATCTCTTTCATAGAAATCACTCAGTGGTGGGGGTTTTTTTTTTGCAACTAACTAGACCAAACAGTACTATTCTGCCAGAACTGATATGAGATATTTTGATATTTGCAGATGCTTGCAACTCTTCACTTACATAGAGTTATTTAGACAGATAAACTGGAATAAAATCTCTATTTCTACTTTCTCTTGTACAGGAAATCAGCTGGCTTCAAAGGTGTTTTCATGCTGTTTGGTGTTTGCTTGTTTGTAGTAAATATCTCGTAGATGGAGTAATGCTAACAATGTCTTTTTCTTTCCATGTTGTATAATAGGGTTTCATGCAGACATTTCCTAAGACATGACAAAATATGCAGTGGGAAAGGGAATGGTCTACTGTCAGAAAACACAGTTAATTAATGAAACTCTAAACAAGAGCAGTTTCTATTATGAAGAGGAAGACATCTGCAGTTTGCTATTTTTTAATGGTGGGCCAACTTTCTAATTCTACTTCCAATTTATAGCTTTATATGTTTAGATTTCTTTGTTCTCTTCTATACTTATTTTATACTTCATAATTTCTGGATTGTTTTAAATTCTGCTCTTATTCTTTTTACAGTTCCGGTTTTCTCTCTGTAGCATTTCTTCATTTTTCTAGAAATGTCTTCCTTTCTCATTCATTTCTTGCTTGCATTTTTTTTTAAATTGTTTTTATTAAACATTATTACCTTTTAAAACAGAAAGAAAAACACAACAACATAAGAAAAGACAACGCATACATAACAATATAAGTAAATATACAGCCTTTTGTATCGGCATTCATTAGTATACATTTTTTAAGAGTAAAACATACAAATACAAATACAATTTTAAACATACAACCCCCCCTCCCTCCCCCCCCGGTGACAGTCATTTACAGCCCAACTTTTTTCTTTCCTTTCTCATTGTTAGGTCTCTAAGCCACATCTTCTCATTACAAAGTTCAGGGATCTATTGCAATACCCATGTTCACTTTTAACTTTCCCCATTTTAAGGTCCTGCTGTTCTCCTTGTCGCCCACATATACCATAAGTTCCAGCTAAGATAATGTTCCGTTTCTCCTTGTCCCTCAGCAACCCGTCATTCTGTCCATTTCTGCACATTCATAGATCTTTTAATTATAGCATCTTCCGACGGTATGGTAGTGGATTTCCAAATTGTACATAAGTTATTCTTGCGGCCACAATTATATGTAGGCTCAAATGCCATATTGAACTGCTTATGTTTTCTGGTTTAATGCTTAGTAGAAGGTTCTCGGGTCCTCCATTCCATGTTGCCCTGGTAACCTCTTTTAGCCATTTTTTAATCATTTTCCAATATTTCGTGGCCTCAGTACAGGACCACCAAATATGGTAGAATGTGCCATCCTTTCTTCCACATTTCCAACACAATGGAGATAACCAGGGAACATCTTGGCTAACCTCGTTGGGGGGAAGTGCCACCTATAAACCATCTTGTATATGTTTTCTTGAATGCTGTAGATTGTAAGTTTAATGGTCTTGGTTGCATTTTTTTTGTGGTATATGGTTCTTCATTTTAACTTGCATGACTTTGTGATAATTCCATTCTGAATCACTCTAAAACTTAGCTATCCATCTTCACTGAAGGCTTGAAAAATGAACAACATCACATTACAGTTTCTAATAAGAGTCTTACATGTGTTACTCTGATACAGAAGAAACAACCATAGTTTTTGGCACAAGAGATGCTAATGTACATATTAGTCTTAACGATGCAGCAAGACTCTGCTTCAATAAGACATATATAAAAGAAGTAATTCGTGTTTTCTAGAAATCAATATTATATTACATTGCATTCTTTTAAAGTATTCCTCTTACAATGGAACAGATTGCCCTCAAAATAACATGAAGAAAAATAATGACTGGCCACAATTTACACTGTCCTTCTATAAATAGATCAAGCATGTAGCTAATTTGGTCAAAGGAGAACTATGATTAATACTGGTAAAAACTTTGCTGATATTTATAATCTAAGCAATACACTATTTTTAAGAATAAGCAGGATACGGGTTTTTTTTTTCCCTCAGAGAGTATTTGCAAAGAAAAAAAAGATGCTTTTTATTTACTCCATATTCTTTTATCTAAACCACATTGCTATTTTTGCTTCTCTACTGTGCATTTCTGGAGTGCTTCAATGCATGGTTAGTATATACTGCAGGAAATATAATTGAGATATCACTCTAATGTCTAAATAATTCACTAGTACACGTGCACACCTTCACTGGGGAATAAATCACACTAAAATGTAGACCTTTGGTTAAACTGAATAGGATTAGGCTGCTCAATTGTTTGACAATTAAATAGAAAGATGGATCAGGGGTTCCTTTTAGACTAAGACAGCACAGCAGGAATTTTCCTTCCCCCATACGCATTTCATGAAGTCTTGCTCACTTCTCACTTGCTGAATATGTTTGTGCAAATATGTGTGCCCCATAGTATGCACTAATCAATTTTGGGAAAGATAATACTGCTAGTGCTATGGGCGTTTTTTTTTCTCCTTATCTTGTTGATATAGCATACTTTAAAGTCTGTGATTACTCAAAGACTTATGATAGCTGCACTGTAAAAAAAGCCTCAAGTCATAGTTCACTAGCTTTGCTACAAAACATCCCATGGCTTTTAAGATAATCGCCCCCACCTTAGTTAAGGCTAGAAAGAGAGGCTTCAAGTGTGGCTTTTTCTTGTTTTGGTATATAAATAAGAATTAGCAAACGTATTTATCACTTCTTTTCACAACATAATGCATAATGAATTAAACTATCTGATCCATCAATTCATTATTTGCATTTCATTGATTTAAAAAAAGTCTAATGTGACTCAAAAATGACTAATGCAAACACAATTTCTGGATAAAAAATTCTTGACCTTCATTTTGTAAATGTATTCATAAACAGGAATGAAATATAAGCTCTGACAAAAAATAAAAGAGAAAACTGCCCCCCCAAGTTTTTAAAGAAATATCAATTATTTATGTTTTCCTCCTTTGCTTTTAACCCTTGCTTAAAATCGCTATATAATAGAATGGGAATTAGACATCCAGCACACGAACATAACTTTGAAATACTAATGAAACTTGTTTTCAATGAAAGGAAAGATATTTTAATAAGTCATCAATGAATAATGCTAAGTGATTTGAATTAGCGTAATATTACAGGGGGAAATGTTTGCTATGAGCCATCCAGAGTTGAAATGGAAGCGAAAAAAATTGAATGAATAAATGTACAAATAATTTAAATTCTCATTTAGTCCAAACTGAATAGCTATCAAATATTACATCCTTCCAATCTCTGCTATCTTCCATGGATGCTGTCCATTGTCAACATTTTCAGTTTTAAACAGCTTGGAGCCAAGATGCCTGAAAAAGTCTTCCTCTTATCTAACCACAAGGATCCATATGTGACTACAGGATCTTCTCAACTGTAAACATTTTCACAGAATTCCCTCTTAAGAAGCCACATTTGCAGCACCATTATGCTATTTTTAATATCAGATGTTTTAAGGTTCATGTAATGATAACTTTTAAAATAATACATAAAAATTTAAAAAAAGATAAATATACATTCCAAAAGATAAAAAATGTGAAAAATAAAATCTAGAAACATTTAACTAAACACAAAAATACCTGTCAAAAGTTAATACTTGGCTAACTAAATACTCTCTTAACATCTTAACTATTTAAAGATTCATAAAGGCTAGTTTGAGGCACAAGTCATCATCTTTTACATAAATGTGTCTCCTTGCAGACGGTAATTCTGTTACAACATGTAATCTGGCCAGGTTCTGCACAGTAACCCTTAAAATCCATTAGATCAGTGGTGGGATTCCAAAATTTTTACCACTGGTTTTATGGGTGTGGCTTTGTGGGCGTGGTGCGGTTTTGTGGGCGTGGCATGGCTTTGTGGCCGTGGCAGGGGAAGGTTACTGCAAAATTCCCGTTCCCTCCCCACCCCAGTAACCTGCTTTCCAGCTTCGTTCTCCTGTTCAGGGCAACAAATAAGATCAGCTGGGAGGCTACAGGGGCAGTCTATTTGCTGGTTCTCCGAACTACTCAAAATTTCCGCTACCGGTTCTCCAGAACTGGAGAGAACTGGCTGAATACCACCTTTGCATTAGATGTGCCGCAAACACAGTGTGCATTTAAATTGTTGGTTAAGAGTGCATTGAATTATGATACGTTTAATTAGCCATATATGAATTATGTTTATTATCTTACATTTCCACCCCTCCCTATAGATATTTTTAGATTTTTACTATACATTGTGTAATCTTTGTTTAATTTTTTTTATTTGGAAAAATATTGTTTATATCCTGCATTCCTTATATTAGTCTATGATCATAGTAAAGTTTCATTGATTGAAGGTTGTTGCGTTTTCTCAGACTTTTAGAAACAATACTTATTGTATTTCAATCCTTCTGCTAAACTATTATATCCTGCTAAAAGTTTTAGCTCATTTTTTTTTATTTTATATTTTCCTACAGAAAAATCTACTCCATACATGCTTCTGAACAGTTTGCTCAAAGTTGACATTACATATTGCAAAATGACTCTACAAGCCTACCTTACTAGGTTATATCTTCAAATATCTTTGCAATTGCCACCTTCATGCTTCTGCACTGCCCCATAGTATTCAACATTAAGCTACAGTTGTGAGCATAAACTTGAAATACGGCATTCTTCTTCAAATGCCGCACTCATACCCAGATAAATCAGGCTAGCCATTCAGTGATCTATCCCTCCTGACTCTTTAATAAATCGAACCTCATAAGTTCACTCTGTAGGAAGTTGTCACTAAATGAAATTGTGACCTTATCCGTTGCTTGAACTTGCCCTGCTGACAACTACATTTATTGTAAGGATAAGAAATCCTAACAAACGAACAAAAAGTCCTACACTTTGATAATTGTGATCTAGTTACATTTGTATCTTTTTTCAGCAGATGATGCATCCAGAGGCATCATCTCTGAAACGTCTTGATGATTTCCCATGATGAATATTGATTCTGCATAAGAAAAATAGTTGCTCGGTAGGTAACTGATCTAGGCCGTTGACAGGAACAGCGAAGTTCATGGAGGGAAGATACTTAGGTGACAGCTCTGAATCAGATGCTATTAGCCAAACACAAAGAGCGCCAAATTAGTGGGTAATTGTGCTGAAAACAGATAACAAAACAGAGGTGGAAAAACAGTAGAAGCTTCCCTTTGGAGGATTGTTCAGCATTTTACAACAGAAAATACAGACCACAAACTGGCAAATAGAGTCACAAGTCTTGTTGGCATTTTTTGCAACCTTTTCTGTAGTCTTATGTAGACCCTCCAGTATATAGAAAATTATTAGTATTACACACCAAAGAGACTCTGGCAGCTGACAAAAATAAACATAACATAACAATATAATTAAATAGTTAATATTGTGATACACAAAGGCCTTAGGTTACATTATTTGCTGATCACACTTAGGGAAATTACTGATATTCTGAATTTTCTCCATGCCTTGTTTCTGAATAACTGAGAATATTACTCTTACTCAAAAGGCATTGTATCAGACGCAAGAAATCAATAAGTTCAAATAACTAAAAGTTTATTGCCTGTCAATGCTCTCTACAAGAATCTTAACTACTATAAAGCAAATTGGCGGTACATAAGTCTATGGAATTCAAGGAGGGCGGGACTTAGATCTTTTGCGGGCATGAAGGACTTGGGACTAATGACACATTTCACCCCTCCCTTAGGCTCACCCTAGTCATCTCAAAGACACTGGAATTGGGATCTTTGTGTATAATTTTTTAATGATAATATATAATCAATTAAGAAAGCATAAATTTACTTCTGCTATGCATACATTTTACATCTGTTATACAGAAAGTTTGTGCCAAATATTTTCCACATAATCATTTAAACAAAGCAAATAAGTGGGTATTTTTATCAGATATAAATGGATATGAGGCAATACATTTACTCACACTGTACATTTTTAGTTCCATGTAAGTAAAGGTGGAAGAGTAAAAATAAACAAATCCAAGGATGCCAGCAACTTTTACCCAAATCACGCTCAGATAAATTTTTGGAAGTTACTAAATATTCTTTTAGATGTTGACTGGGGTATTGATAGTTGGCTATTAAGTCACTGGCTATTGTTTCCAAGGAAAGGGTTTGGCACATAAGGAAACAGCAGCCAATGACTTATAGTTAGCCATCAACCACCAATAACCATCTAAAAACCAAACACAACAGGCACCATATAAATATCGCACACAGAATAGCTGAAAGCATACAGTCTTCTAGAGAGAGTTTCCCTGAAGATGGCTCCAGCACAGTCCAAAAGCTTGGAACACTAAACCTCTGGTCCCGGTAACCGACCCAGAGTGGATCTTGCAACATTATCCTGGGACAAGCATATTCACCTTCAACAATAATATATGTTCCTTAAATTTGCTTAACTTTGCTCTTTGATAATGAAGAAGAAATAGTAACTGCTTAGGACAAGGCATTATACTTTACTATGTAATACTTCATTATATAATCCAAGTAGATATTTTTCTTATTGAGAGCTGGGGTGGGCTTCAAAAATTTTAGCAAGGGGTTCTCTGCCCGGTTGCTGGGTGGGCGTTGCCATGGTAGACATGACCTAGTGAGCCTTCTGAACCATGGCAGGTGAGCATTTTCACCCTCCCCAGACTCCGGGGTTTTCCTCAAGCCTCTGAGAGAGTGAATATGTTTCCCCAGGCTCCGGAGGCCCTCTGAAGGCTGGAAACAGGCCTGTTTCTGGTCTTCCTGAACCTCCAGTAGGCCCGTTTTTCGCCCTTCTCAAGCCTCCCCAAGCGCCCTGCACTTACCTGCATCCAAACGGGCCATGTGGGGACTCCTGGGAAGTGTAGAGCAGGGTGGGCAAGGACAGCCAGGAGTGGGATTTGGGGTTTCTTGGAAAAGCACAGAATCTTAGCTAGACGTTCTCCTGAACCTCTGCGAATTCCCAGCAGCCCACCCCTGATTGAGAGATACATCAGATACTGAAGGACAGCCAACTCTTCTATAAATTAACATTGTTTACTCAAGCATTTTAAAAATCTATCTGTTGCAAACTGACTTTTTAAAGGAAAATAACGTTTCATTTGTATATTAAGATAATTTTTCCAATTGGATAATTACATTGAAACCTGAAAAATTAAAATACTGTCTTTCAATTCAAGGGAATTATGCACTAAAGGAAATATTTCATCCAGATGATTTAAGAGAAGTACTAATTTCAGAAATGGTGAGCAACATCTACAGCAATCAAATATTTTAATCAAAGCATTTATTGTATTTCATTTTCCTCTTGTAAATATGCTGTATTAACCATGACATTGTTAAGTAGAAATCTAAATTAATGTCTATCATGTCAGGATGAAATTGATCATATTTTTCTCCAACTATTTGCAACAAGTGCGATTTTATTTTCTTGAAGGCTACTATGATAAGCTTATTGTATTAACTTGGTTATCATTAACATACTCTACATATGAATCATGTTGCAATGAGAAAGAATGTGTTTCCTTACAATACAAGCTGATTGTGCTATGAGAACAATCTATACAAGAAGGGCAAGCCATATTATCTCCACTCAAAACAGGTGGAAGAATCATCAGAACATCTTGAGGGAGAATTTAATTCCTTCGTGTAGCATAAACCACAAACAGATTTAAAAGAAAATGTGGTAATCAAAGGAAATTCAGATCTAAACTTATTTTCCAGTTTTACATTTTCTGAATGACTCACATGCTGTACCCTCATCTGGTGAGGGCCAGTTAAATATTGAAATAACTGCACAGATTTGGTGCTTCTTTTCAAATTGTGGGAAATGTGACAAAAAATACATATGCTAGAAAAATATTCTTAGTAGAATCTATTCTTACTGTCCTTAGCAAGTTACATTTGCTAAGTTCTTAGCACAATATGCAGATTGACCTGTAGATAGTTATATATGGGTGAGGTTATCACCAAATTAATCTAATGAGTCTTCTCCCTCCAAAAAAGGTTCTGATAGACATTTTTCTATACCATGAAAAGGCTATCCATCAAACCTTTATTGCAGCCTTTAGGCCAGAAAAAGGCTATAAATACTTCCTGAATATGAAATTATTTTAAGAAGTTACAAATGACATCTTTTATCTAATACTTTTTGTCCTGAATATCTTCATTCTTTGAGAAAATTCTACTCAGTAGCAGAATAATATGCATTGGATATAGAACATTGCAGGTTCAATGCCATCTTCAAAATATTTTTGCACTATGCTATCCTCTAATAACATCACCTAAAAAAAACCAAGAAATGAAATAAAATATATAATTTAAACCGTAATCTAAAGCATTATAAAACATAATGATAACATAAAGTACTAAATATCCCTCTAATTTTAGCAAATCAAAAACCTGTTTTAACTTTAATGATAAAATAATAAAAAAATATTTTGACTCAAAGCCTTGAAATGAATCCTGGAAAGACAATGAGAAGGCTGGTTTCATATTCCCACCAAATAAGCTTCTGATAAGAAAAGACTTAAGAGAAGGTTGCCCCTGTTCAAAAGCCAAATAATAGCCAGATAAAACTGGACCAATATTTGTATTTGTATTTTTGTATTTGTTTATTACTTATAGGCCGCCCTTTTCCCTGAGGGGACTCAGGGCGGCTCACAATTTATGGGGAGGGGAATACAAGACGAGACATGAGACAGTACATAAGTAAAAGTAGAACACAACATTCATTCATCATTCGGGTGGGGACGGATTAGAATCTTTATCCCCAGGCCTGACGGGATAGCCAGGTCTTGAGGGCTGTGCGGAAGGTCTGGACGGTGGTGAGGGTGCGAATCTCCACGGGGAGATTGTTCCAAAGGGTTGGAGCTACTACTGAAAAGGCTCTCCTCCGCGTAGTTGCCAGTCGACACTGACTGGCGGATGGAACTCGGAGGAGGCCTAATCTGTGCGATCTGATAGGTCGTAGGGAGGTAATTGGCAGGAGGCGGTCTCTCAAGTACTCAGATCCACTACCATGGAGGGCTAGCTAGTGCAATAGCTAGTGCAATTATTTTAATTTAAGATTCATTATGCTTCCTATAAACACTCCTACTCATAATCTGGCTGCAGTATTCCAGACTTGTTAAAGTCTTTTTAGAATATTTTCAAATGCAGCTTTTCAGACAACACATTCATTAGTCCAATATAATGTACCTGGAATATAGATTGGACCCCTGTTCTATCTAATCTGGGAGGCTGTTCTCACAGTGGCCAAGCAACTGTGTAAGAAGCAACTAGTCACCCAGGAAATGGCCTTCGGAGTCAATTACTCTGCCAATAAGGTTAATAGCCATTAACTCCAATGACTTCCATGAATGGGTCCAGCTCTTTTTGAAGCCAGCCAACTGGTTTCTGGTTCCAAACAAATGGGTAGCCAGTTCCAAAGTTTCACTGTCTGTCTATTCTATAAAACAAAGATCCTGTATTCCAGGATTAAATTTCATTGGGTGACTCTTGGTTCTAGTATTTTGAGGAGGAGAAAATAGTTCCTCCTTGTCCACACTCTACATAATTCTGTATAGTATTGTTCAGAACATAATTCTGAACATCTCAACTGTATTCCCCTTGTCTTCTTTGGCCTCCTTTCAAGACTAAAAATTCTTAAGTGTAGCAACTTATAGTCATAGGGAAGATTTTTCCGATCCCTTGATTATCTTAATTGCCCTTCTCTCAGTCTCCCATAGTTCTATTGAAGAAACCAGAACTGTACACAATATTCCAGACATGGTCCAACCATAAATTTATACAAAAGTATCTCTGATATTGTCATCTCTTTTCAATACTGTTTCTTATCCATAACACTCTGCTGGTATTTTTACATCAGATGCATACTATGCCAATGACTTCATTGACCTGTTTACCATTATTCCAATTCAGATATGTGCCTGAAATCTTGGAAAATCAGTTTATAGAAATATCAAGCTAGTTGCTTTACTAGCAAGGCAGGTCCTTATCCCTAATGGTAAAGAGAATTCAAAATTATATATCTTACTTGCCTATTAGTATATTTTCAAAAATAGGTTGCTATATTTCTTCAAAGCACTGGAGAAGCACTACTTACTCAGCATACAGAGCAGAGGCATTAAAATAAATACTTTGGCATGTACTGGGATCTTATTCCTCTTCCTTCTGGAAAAGTTAACCTGAATTCCACTTTTGCAGAGATACATCAAAATGACAGGAAAACATTCCAGTTATATTATGACACTTCACAGAACTGCCTGCATTGTTACTTTATCCCAGTTACGTGTTACTTGGTGCAGTACTTCTGCTTTCCTCCTGTCCAACCTGCATTAAACCTCCACCTCCCCCTTTCCCACAACAGATGATAAGGGACAGGACAGGTTTAGCAAGAGCATGCCAATGATAAGATCATCTCCTTCTAGATTCTGAGGTTTGCTCCTTTCCTGGCACATTGTTATGCCTGATTAATGTCCTTTTTATATAAAGTCTTTTTTTATATAAATAAAAAGATGTTTCATGCCCATAACGTAAGTTTGTCAGATGCTTTGGGAACCGAACAAAAACTTTGAAAAAAAATATATTTATGAATAATGCATCTTTGTGTATGCAGATTTAAAAACTAGAAATATTTGTTTATTTTAAAAATCATACGCTCTTTCCATTTCATTCTTAGTCTTTACACAAATTAAGGCATGTTAAACATCCATCCCTCTGTTAATGTACTGAAGTTTGCAGATGATACAATAGTGATTAGTCTCATTTGAGACAACAATGAATCTGCATACAGACAGGAGGTTGAACAACTAGCCATGTGGTGCAACGGAACAATCTTGAACTAAACACATTCAAAACTTTAGAAATGGTGGTAGATTTTAGGAGAAACCTTTCTATACTACCACCTCTTATAATACTAGACAACATAGTACCAACAGTAGAAACCTTCAAGTTTCTAGGTTCTATCATATCTCATGATATGATGGACACCTAACATCAAAAATGTCATCAAAAAAGCACAACAAAGAATGTTCTGTCTGCGCCAATTCAGAAAGCTTAAACTGCCCAAGGAGCTGCTGATTCAGTTCTTCAGAGGAATTATTGAGTCTGCCATCTGCACCTCTAAACTGTCTGGTTTGGCTCTGCAACCAAACAAGACAGACACGGACTTCAATGGATAATTAAAACTGCAGAAATAACAATCACTTCCTTCCATTGAGGACCTATATACTGCACGAGTCAAAAAGAGGGCTGTGAAAATATCTACAGATCCCTCACATCCTGGACATAAATTGTTTCAACTTCTACCCTCAAAACGATGCTATAGGGCATGGCACACCAGAACAACTAGACACAAGGACAGTTTTTTTCCTGAATGCCATCACTCTGCTAAACAACTAATTCCCACAACACTGTCAAATAATTTACTGTATTATATTATTATTATTCCCACCCTTCCTATTACCTATCTCCTCCAATTTATGACTATAACTTGTTGCTTGTATCTCTACGATTTATATTGTTTTATTTGTTTCCTAATATGATTTGATTGCTTATTTAGTATCCCATGCTATCACTAAGTGTTGTATCTTATGATTCTTGATGAATGTTTTTCTTTTTATGTACATTAAGAGCATATGTACCAAAATATCAATTCCTTGTCTGTCCAATCACACTTAACCATCTGTTCCATTCCATTCCATTCTATTCTTCTATTCTATTCTATTCTATTCTCAGATTCATTTATAATGAATCAGCATTCAAATAAAGTTTTTTTTAAATTACATTTTGAAATATTGTACTTGGTAACTAATGAAGACTACAATTTTTTTTTTGTTTCCAACAACTTGGGGTTATTATTAGTATTTCAAGAAAAGGCCATTTTCTCTAAAATGTGAGAATTTCCCTTTATTTATCTCTAACATAGAAGCCAGAGTATCACATACTCAAATATCCTATCTTTTCTTACACCCAGTAAGCTATAATTACATCAAATTTCAACTTTCTGTAGATTTTTATTTTCTACAATTTTTGAAATTTTTAACAACGTTATACAAAATATAAGCATAAGTTTGTCAGATGCTTTGGGAACCAAACAAAAACTTTGAAACCTGTTAAGAAAGGCAGGCAGGTCGCAATTTTTTTTTCTGCAGTCCTAACTAATTCAAAATAACTAAATAAGTAAATAAACAAATAAAATAAACCTGTATATTGTGAAGGTCAGAAGGAGAGCTGAGAAAATGTCTAACCCCTCACATCTTGGACATAAACTGTTTCAACTCTTCCCCTTGGGACACTGCTATAGGGCATTCCACGCCAAAACAATTAGACATGGGACAGTTTTTTCCCATTGTGTCATACTGCAGAACACCTAATTCTCACAAAACTGTCTTATGTCTAAGTATATTTACCCATTTGTATGGCTATAATTGTTAGTATTATCCTTCTCATTCTTTACTACCCCTCTTATCGATGGTATTATTGTTATTGTTTCTCTGTTGCTTTACATGTACACCGAGAGCTTCTCCACTGGAGATAAATTCCTTGTGAGTTTAATCACAGTTGGTAAAAATAAAAATAAAGTATTACATTGAATTATTTATTGTGGTTTTTTTTTAATCCTAACTTGTTACTGGATTTTCTTAATTAAATTCAAGGACACATCTATCTCCAACAAAGTGATATGTAATGGCCCCTTATTCCGCCATTGACTTGTCCATAAAGAACCAGTAGATGCTTTACTTAAAATCTAGGAGTATGAAGTGAGTAAAGGAGACACTATGAGTCCAGAAGATAATGGTTGGATTCAATATGAGAAACTTTCATATTATCTGTTTTTAGACATTCAGAACAGTATCTCAGAATTAATTTCCCTACTGTAACTGACTAGCTAATAAAATATTTTTTCAGGAAAGTTTATTTCCTGAGATATTACAGTAAAAGGCAATTAATAGTAATGTGAGAAAATATAATATTTTCCCTATCAGAAAAACTCAAGTCTATATTAAGTTCTCTGGGCAACTTTGGGATATTCTGGCTTAGAACAAATGAAAAGACATATATTTTACAGAACCAGCTTGATTCACATAAGGTGTGGTGTTTTTATACGCTGTGTTAGCCTAAGGTAACTTACAAATATTTTAAATAAATCTCCCTATTCTAAATATCCCTATTTATCTAGCACTTATCTATAAACTACCTGTCTTCTGGCCTGTTCTTCAAACTTGATTTATGAAATAACTTTTTCATTATAATTTACTCTTTGGTCTTGACTAATATTGCATTCCACACTCCTTGTTCATAGTTTACAAAATAATAAGACCATTCACTATTATTCTATTTTTCAGATAGCTAATAATTAATAAACCAAGTACTCAGAATTGCACAATTATGAGAAGTCAGACAGCTCTTGGTTTAATAGATCCTTATTCACTTTTTACGTATATTATAATAGATCCTACCTCAAAAACAACCACTCTACTATGATAATTAAACATTTTAATTTATTTTGTTTCATTTGAGCAAGCACTATTTTTATGCCATCAAGTAAGTTAAAATACTGCATCTATTATTTATATCCTTCCAATGAACATACCCAACACACCCTCCTCCTCCTATTTTCCCCACAATAAGTCTGTGAGGTAAGTTGGGCTGAGAAACAGAGGACTGGTCCAAGGTCACCCAGCTACTGGTAGTTTTCATCAATAAGACAGGACCAGTGGTCTCTTGCTTTCTAGCCTACTGCTTTAACCACTAGACCAAATTGGCTCTCTCTATATACTGCTCTGGTCTGAGTAAACTTTCTGGATGGAGCTGCACTGATCTCTAGGGCCTTCAGTAACCAAGGGTAGTTTTAATTACGACAACATAAGATGAAGCATCTCTTGACTCTTTCAATGCTTTTTTTGCAGCCTATCTTTGCATCAATGCCCTTGAGAAGGCAAAATTAAAGCTATCCTCTCTTCCAGGAGATCCCAGTGCAGGTATGTTTGCTATTTCTTTACCTATTATCAGAGAGAGACAACATTCTTAGCTACAAAGATAGTGGGATGAGTGATACTAGTGCTTCTTTCCTCCTTACAATTCTCACCAGGATTGCTGTTTTCCAGTTGTCTGTACTGAGGCCATTGGAAAGGTAGATAAAAAGAAATGTCTGAATTGCCATCTTTTTGAAATATCATTATTATTAGGTAGAAATCCTGTCATTATTTTGTACAACTCAAGATGGTAACCTATCTAAGGTTTCCACCTTTTCTCCCTGAAACCAATGGGGTAGACTGAGAAAGAATAAATGGCCCAGGTACTTTTAATTCACGAGAGGAGCAAAACTCTTGTTCTTCAAGTTTCTAGTCCAGCAGCTTAACCACTACACCAAACTGCCTGTATTTAACTGCCTCTATTTAACAAAAACCTGGTGGTAGATATTGTAGTATTTGAGTATAGTCTTGCAAACTATAAAGGTATGCATTTTTCATGCCTTTAAATTGGCAGGAGATTTGAGCAAAAAGAATTACATGTTGTGCCAAGTAGCACAGCAGATCTGTGAATACAGGTCAGGAGTTAAGGAAAGTATTTTATGTTTTACCTCCCAATATTTATTTTTTTGCCAAAGGATAATGAGCACAAATCTTACACTCTTTCTCCTGGATAACAACTATTAGAGGTTTGTTTAATGTCAACAACTTGATGGCATATATTTAACCAATCAATCAATGTATTAGGTGATTATTGTACTGCATAAAAGAGTGCCTTCATCAATCTGGCCAGGAGAAAATGGACTAAATGGGGGAAAGATGCCTTTAGTCTTTAGAACTGAGAAAACATGGAATATGCTATGAAATGCTTCAATAAGACAAATGTTGCATTTTTTTCATAACAAGAGATATTATTTATTCATTTGTACTGTTATCAAGGCATTGTGACCAAAACACACTATTTATAAAACCACCTCCACAGGTTTTCTTTTAAAATATATCAAGGAGGGTGAGCACACACACAAATGCACACATAGAGAGGCAACAAAAATTAAGATCTCTGTCAGAGAGAGATCTGTTTTTATAACCTTGGAAAAAAGTTGATACTTGTTCAGGGGCAGAGTTTCTAGGCAACAGGACAAGGTCTCTCACACATCTCCAGGTTAATCATCATGCACTAACCCTCAATTAATCTCTCAGTTCTGAACTAAACAAAAACCACAGCATCGTATGTGACACTACTGTCCATCTGTTTTATACAAGACTATTTTATATAAGACACTGAAGGAGGAGAGCTCTGTTAGTTTAGGCAATGGTGGATTAAAACTCACTGGTGTCCTAAGCATTGAAATATCTTGGTGCTCCCCTCCTTTGTACATACTATACCAATCTTCATTGGGTTTTTTTTTCTTTCTCAACTTTTTGGTGCCCCTTGGACCTGGTGTCCTAAGCACATGCTTAGTCTGTTTAATGGTTAATACAACACTGAGTCTAGGGTACTTAACATCAAGAGGAATCTAGAAGTCCCCTTTCTTACATATTTTATACCCAAGTTTTGGTCAGCAAGAACTCTCAAAAATTTGAATCTTTTAATAGAATTAGGCAGTCAGAAAAGGTATTAGTGGACTACATCTGATGAATCTAACAATAACCTTAAAATGTCTAACTATATTAGAAAGATGTGTATTTTTTTCTAACAACTGAAATACCAATCCAGGAGAAATCCTTAGGATTAATTCTATATTTTAAGACACTGAAATTATGGCTGCAGTTTGACAATTTTATTTAAATATACCAACTATCAGGATATGGCATAATGGATTAAATATGCATCTAGAATTTAAGGACCCAGCAAATTTTTATGATGTTGAATTCCACACATCTGAAACTTCCTCAGACTAAGAAACACTGATCTAGAGAGATCTGATTTACAAATGTGGTAAATGAGATATTCCTGTTTAAGAAATATCTCACTTACCATATTTGTAAATATGGTAAGATAGAAGCTCAGCATGTATCTGCTTTATGTGGTAGCCACTGGTTGGGCACCATATAAACTGACTGCTGCCAATTCACTATTACTGCACATTTGTAAATGAAGGGAAGCATAACTGAAAGCCTGAGGACATTTGGATGGTAGAAATTAGATAGTGTTGCTATGTGAATCAGCCAACAGATATACATTTTTCTATAAAGCATATTATTCCATTAGGCAAAGGGGCAAAATGCCAATAACAATGACAGCTCTATAATGAACTTGCACTATCAACTGGTAGTATAGGAGAAATGTTCTGTAACTGTAAACACTGTGTTTTTAGAAGGGAATTAACAAGTTTAGGAATAAACAGCGCATTCAATCAGCTGCATTTACAACAGTGGACTTATAATAGTAATATAATGGTATTCTAGGGAAATCTACATTCCCCTAATTTGGAGCTCAATAATGTTATAAATAGGTCTACCACAAAGCAATGTTGCCATTATTTGCCATCTTCTCTGGAAAAAAAGGCAAGTTCAGGATTTGAGAGTAGTTTAAAACATAACACAAGTTAATATTAAAAAATCAATTTATGGTAAGAAACTAGCACTTCTAGCCTATTCACTTTCTTCCCAGTCATATTCCTACTACTACTTAATGATTTAGACTGAACATTTAACTATACATCGTTCTCATCTTATGCCACTCTATAATGGGTGGTTTTTAAATATAATATATGTGAATAAATTTCTTGAGTGACTGTACAAAGTTTCAGGGGCATTGGGAAAAAAAAGGATATATGGCCAACCCTCTTAAGTTCTAGCCATCACAGCATCCCCACAATCCTGTGATCATGTTCTAGCCACTGGGATGCCTAGCTCGCAATTATGACATTATAGGGAGCCATGGTCAAGTGACTGCTATTTGCAACCTATCTTGACAGCTTCTCACAACCAAAGTCAATGGAGAAGCCAAGAAGTGAAGATCACAAGTCGCTTCAGTAAGTCCCAAGTATTTTCTTACCGTCAGCACATACACACCCAAGTTATAAGCAACCTGCATCAGTTCTCCCTTGGCTTCCCATGAATTATATACCTCTTGTACCAGCTAGTGTATCTCAGGCTCTTTCCTGTGACTAGGAAATAGCCTGCATCACCCCTTCCAGGCTCTCCCTGTACTCCAACATTCCCACCTCTTACCCATTTAACTATCTATGCTTCTTGGTTTCACAAGCATTAGGATACAGCAATTTACCAATGCAATCTTAGTAAAATGGCACCAATCTACAATGGTTCCTTAATTTAGTATCGGGAATTGTCATGAACAATCTTTGCAATTCCCCACTCTAGATTACCAAATATTTTCCTCTAAGTGGTTAGAACAGCAACTTAGGGGAAAAGGTCCAAAAGGAATTAGGGAAGACAGAACAGGCATCGCAATAATAGATATTATTGTATCAGCTATTAGGGTTATGAGTTTGCAGTGTACAAGATACTTAAATAAAGTTATTTCATGGGTTTTGTATGGGTTTTGCTTAAAATTTATTTCTTATTTGACTACAAATCAAACCAAACAAACAAATAGATTCAAACTATGGAATTTCTTGAGAACCTGGCGAGTCACCAGTAAATCACTAAGAAACATAAGTCTGTTTGATGGATTTATTCCTGCCCATTCTTACATATGCAGTACTGAATGTGGCAAAATTCCTACATAGAGTAATGTAAGACACAAAGTCTGACTGGCAATATGTAAGTCTTGATTTCTAAGGGGATTGTTAATTTGATGTTTCAGGTTTTACCAATTCGTCATTGTATGCTCTGGTCAAAGATGAGTAGAGTCTCTCAAAATAGTAATTATAGTAATCATTTTTTTAGTTACTACAAATATTATACTAGGTGATCATTACAGAATAATTTCATTGGAAGCAATAGTAATTACACAGTAGTTCATGTTAACACTGCTGCATTATCTCCTGAATGTGCAATCAAATAATGTACAGTAAGTACTGCATGCTATGTTTAGAACGCGGTTGATACCACATTCTGGATCATAATTGCAAAGATAAGATAGAAACTTACTTGAATAATGATAGTGTAGCTAATATTACTCCAGTCCTCCCATACAGAAAAAAAAAGATTGCTATCAAGCAGCTCTGAAAATTAACAGTACTGAAAGTATAGGCGGCGGCAGGTTGTCATATAGAAAATAACTATAGTATTGTTTTATCTTGGATACAGATCATTGTTCTGTGCTTAATTGGTATACAGAGTTATCTGTCAAATGACTGCCCAGATAGATACCTTATCTAAGAAGAGTCCTTCTTCCCCATTTATGCACCCCAGATGCACCTCCTAATATAGAACATACTATATTTCAGGCTTATGTCTTGATACTCTCTGAGTTTTACGTCTTGTTCAGGCATTCAAAAATGTGTGATAAAACTGCCAATCAATCGTTCAAGCCTTAAGAAAGTAACTTACTTTCAAATAAATTAGTAACACTGTTGACAGAAAATACACTTGCATATATATTGTATCAGTAAATTTAAAAGATCAGATTTCCACTGACTTTCTTTGGCAATAAAAATAGCAGGCAGCAAATTCTGAATTGAATAGGGGTTTCATATTCAGACCTAAATTTGCAGCATCATTCTAATCCTTATGACTATTTCTTTTTTAAATATAAAATACTCCAACTTTATTGCTATGCCGTGACTGTGTCTTTGGTTTTTGTATTTTTGTTATTTTATTCTAATTCTTTTTTAGTTTTGCTACCTTGAATCATATTACTGCAAAGTGGACAGCTATATAAAACAGTGAAAATAGTGTTTTCCATTATGGACTTCCTTTAGAAGCTGTGGCTTCTGCTGTGATAGCCTTCTAAAAGATTGTGAAATCTATACTCTTCCAGTGTATGCTGGGAAAGAAAATGTTTGTCCTCTAAACCTGATTTATTAGATAGACTAATAGTACTATTGATTTAATTTGTTTCTTTGGATTTCCGTTATTACAAAAGCTTTCCTGTGGCTTATAATGATGTAAGCAACCACAAATTATTTGTGATTCCATGAAGTTTATTAAAATAATGAATAAATCAGTGCACAAATAAATATTATATCCATAGATATAGCTATATAAATTTTAAATGTATAATTGTCTACTATGATTTGCTTTAGGAAATAACTTGTCTGAATAAAAAGTGACAAAACTAAGTAAACAAAAAAGTAAATAAGCAATATACGTAAAAGGTTGCAAGTGTTAAATAAAATTAAGTTGATTCATTTAGATTGGAGATTATTTTCAGCTTCACTGGATTTTTTCCCATTCTTGTTTCCTTTTTAAAATTGCAGTTACATATATATATTCAACTTCCCACTGCTTGAATTCCATTATGTTTTCACAAGTTTATGGACTTTGCATCGTATTTAACTCATAAAACCTGTAAGAAAGCATCATTTATTATATAGAAAAGCTAGACTCATCAAGTTCATTGGAAGTTAAAAAAAAATACTGCTTTTTTGTAGTTTTCTGTGCTACCCAGTTCTGCACTTAAGGTACCAACTAATCAAACTGATAGTGAATATAAGATTGGAAACAAAGCTTTATATGGTTTGCTTAACTGGTCTGCCACCTCCACCAATTTTAAGAAGGGAGGGGAAGACATCCTTTTTGGATCAGATACCCATTATCAACTTGGACAGAGTGTGTCTGAACCGCTATTATCTGCAATGATTTATGAGTGCAGGTATTTCTCTACCTGAACATTTTAGTGAAACCATAAATATAAGAAAAGACAGAAGCTGGAATTCAGGAATCGCTTTGAAAAGCCATCTGCAATGGAATATTATTATCATTTGAGGAAAATTGTTATTCACTACCTAAATCTCAAGTGCACGATACTGGTATGTAAAAAAAAACTGGTATGTAAAAAAAAACCCTATTTTTATAATGATGAATTCATTTCTACAAAGTGACCTAGGTTAGTGATCTTGTTAAGCACTTTTTAAGGACTTAGCACATTTTGTAGTCAAATGAAGCATGGCTGTCCACTTCACAAGGACGTTAATACGGAAAAACTAATTTAGTGGGACAGGATGCACACACCTGGAAGTTCTGCATGTGCAGTCTTGCCACTTCTTAAATTGTGTATAAAATGCACATCCTGTCTTTCAGCTAAAGGTTAAGATATCTCTATAAAGAAGCAGAAAGGTGATCTTGAAAGAAACAGGCAAAATTAAGAGGGCTGGAACATTACTTATCTTTGCTTATGTAACGTTACTTACATTTCTGAGAAATAAGATTCAAAAAGGTTCCTCTTTGAGATATAAGAGGGAGAGGAGGTAAAGCATAATCTGTCTTGCAGATTGAGGTAGATGAGATCAGGAAATAGATTCTGCTGGAATTCTAGAATGATATTTTATAGCAGAGGTATCAAACAGGTGGCCCACGGGCTGGATATTATCTCACACACAGGCCACGCCCATCCCAGCTCCATGAATGGGAAAAACATTGGGAAACATCACATGAGGGCAATGTTACGTGGCGAGTTTGACACCTGAGTTTTACAGAGTATAAGCGAGGTTGAGTGGAGAATTCTATTTGCTGGAGTTTTCACACATATTCAAGTTGCCAAGTTTGAGAAACACTGGTCTATAACAGTAGAATCTTGCAAGCCTAAACTTGCAAATGGAACAACAATAGGGCTCTATAAAAGCTTGGAGATTGGCCAACATACATAGCTATAGAACTTAGCCTCCTGCAACCTATTGAGTTCTCTGTAAATTTCTCAGCCAGACTTAACAGCAAATCTAGCCAGGGGTGAGTTGCTGCCGGTTTTACTACCGGTTTGCAACCTGTATTCACGTGCGCTGTTCAATGTAAATTGTTCTTTTTGCATGTGCAGAACGATTTATAATGAACTGTGCATGTACAGTCACTAAAAACTAAAATGGTGGCAGCCTAGCAGCAGTGAGGCAACCAGTTCAGGAAGGCCTGGGTCTCTGCCAGTTCTGTGACTCAGGCCTGAATTCCACTACCAATTTGGCCGAACCAGGAGCAATCCACCTCTGAACCTAGCCTTAAAGCTTCTAACCAATTTTTACTCAAGTTTATATAAAGCCCATAAAAATTTTGCTTTTCCTTGCTTAAGAAGCAATATGCGTCAGAGTCATGCTACATCTTGCTTCCCAACCTCTAAGCAAGATATTACTCCGTTTGTACCTATCTTCAATATATGGAAACCTTACAATGCACCTACTAATACAGAAGCTGCAAAATTATAGAATCAGGGCATTATCGCAAATTTCAGTGGAGATTTATACAAGAAGCCATTCCAAAGCATTGCATCACATTTTTTTGCAAGACGATCAAACATGCTGTACACGGCATTTACTGAAAATATGGGCAGAGAAGGAACACAAACCATTTTTCCCTCCTCTTGTAGGGAAGGCTTCCTCAGTTTTTGTTACATTGCAGTACTGGTTGTTGAGTGAATGGCCGTTTTTGCATTATCCTAAACAGACAGTTGCAGGGAATATTGGTTGGGATCACACTTTCTGCCTGTCCTCCACTTCTAAATTCAGCAGAAGAGAAGACAATTACATGACCAACTATGAAATATTTGGGAGTAATTAAAAAGTAATTAATGTCATCCCTATGAACTACATTGCAGCTCAACCAGAAAAAAATCAACTTTGTTCTCCAAAGCTACTAATGTCAAGACAAGCAGCTACATTTCAAATGTTGTGTAAAGGGTGTGTCCTATATTCCTTTACGTCCGATGAAGTGCTTACTTTGTTTTCTTGCCAGATAAAATGTAATCTATCCCATTAGCTGATCAATAACTCTGCTTTTCTTGCTGCCATTCATTGCTTTCCTCCCTTTGACAAAAACAAAATGGAATACCAATTTTGAAAACTATCATTACATAGAATATAATTTTGACATGCTTTGACAAATGAATATTCTTACATATTTCAGGATTGTTTGCCTTAATTTAAAAGTGACTAGAATAATCTAAAGCAACATTCAAGATACACAACCTGTCTTCACTAACAGATTTTAAATTGTTACCAACATAGACCTATGTAATCATGTCCAGGCAGAGAAATGTACATTGCATTATCTCCCAATGTAAATGACTTGAACTGAAGGTTGAGTGTTAGCTGAAAGAGGCTGCATGTGCTAATATATATAGTAACTATCTAAAACATTTTTTAAATAATGAAAGGTGTCACCTAAACCTATGAAAATACTTTCAGAGTTAATTCATCTAGCTCAGAATTATCTTTTATGAGTGGTACGAACATTTTGACATCACAAACAAAAGCCTTTCTTATCTATCACTTCATTTTTTAATTAGACATGACTGGAACAGACCTATAACTTTCAAGAATATAAAACATACTCTCTACCATAGAATTACATGTTCAGTCCAAGGACTGAGCTTCATTCTAATATAACTTTACACTAAATATGTGAATGACAAGTCCAGAGAAACCTTCCATAAGTGATCTGTTTAAATAAATTAAATCTATAAGTAGTTCTTTCCACTCCTTGACTTAAATTCTCATTCTTAGATACAATGGAAACAATACCATATGACCATTTCAAGATGGAAAGATGTCATATCAACTGGTACGTGTAAATGAAGCATTTCCTTGGGAAGAGATTAGTGTTAAAAGGCTGGATACAGCAAACGATAATCAAAACAATGGCTACTATCATTTGATGTATTAAAATATTTTTATATTTTCTCCTATACAATCCGAAGATGAATTGAGGAGAATTTTTTTAGCTATGGGTCAGATTCTTGTTTCTACTCAATAGAGGAAAAAGAATACTAATTTTCATTTGATTACACTAAACTAAATGTGGGTTAAGTAGAAAAGTGGATAATTGGAAGAGTTATATAAAAAATTGTACAGCACAGACATTTTTTGGAATTTTTAGGATAGATATGAATGTTTGTTAATATTCTGATTTATGATTCATATTACACTGGCCATTCTAGTTATATATTTAATATTGACTTAGTAATGGTTTTAAATTTAAATTGACACTAGAGATTTTCAAATGCAGCATTAGCTACTGTTACTTCAAAATTACTATTTAAATATCATCTTAGAAAAAGATATGTAAATCTCTTTTCCTTTTCGCTTTCCTCATTTTTCTCTACCTTTTATATATCTTAACAAAATAAGCAAATAAAAATTAGCTGTATGAACATCATATCTATTTGGGAAAAGAAAACATACTATTTATTGTATAGAGAACATATAAATAGTTACTTGAGACTGTTAAGGTCTGAAGCTGTCCTAATATAATTTAGAGTGTTATATCTCATGAAACCAGTGGTTGGTTCTTGTATCAGGTAGAATATGAAGAAAAGCCTCTTCTGTTGTTCATTATAAAAATACTTTGATAATGACTAATGTGATTTTCTGGAGTGAAAAAGGAAAACTTTTACCTTAAAGTCTTATTCCCTGGTAAAAAATCTCTGAATGAAGCAGCTGATAAAGTTCAGCTATCAAAAATAGCTTCATTAAGAACTTTAATGAAGCACAGGGGAGCCATTTATTGATTCTTCAGCTATTAAGATGTAATATTGTTTTAATAGTACCTCTATCTTCATTTAGGAAATAACCAATCAAGGGATCAATGTGCCAAAGACCTCATTTTTCAGTTTGGTTCAATGAATGCAGTTTATTATTTTTAATGATTAAAGGCGACTTTAATCAAAAGGGACAAGTGTACAGTACAGACAATCTAAAGAAATGAGAGCGATTTAGAAGGCCTGATGGTTCCAAAAATAATAGTAATAATGAAGAACAGCAACTCTTGTTCTGCTTAAGTAAAGAGATTACTCCACATCAAAGAAACTTACCTGCAAAGTATGCAAACCTCCTACCCCCTCCATGAACTGCTGTCAACCTGTGAGACATTTCTATTTCTCTGACATGTTTCGAATGCAAAAGGACTATTTTCTAGTAGTTCTCACAGCTCCACTTCCTTTGAGGTACAGATGTGTAGCCAAAGACCCCAATTTGATAACATCCATTTACATATTTATAAAGACTCCTGTAAAATCTCGTATCAATTGTTGCTACTATATTAGTGCTTTTCAAAGTATCTTGTGGGCACAAGCTGCTCCACTGCACCGTTCCCGTCAGGAGGCCAGATATATCGTGAAAATGTGATTTCAATGTAAATGTGGCCCACATCCCATAATCATACCACTTCACAAACTTTTCTGCTGGGGTAGCTTAAATCTAAACACACTCAAGCAGCTTGCTGCACTGGAGCAAGATTTGTTCCATATTTTTTTTTTCTTAAGTCAAAAAAATCCCCAAGACAACAATGCCAAGTGGAAAAAAAAAACCTGAACGTTTTCTGCAGAAAGATGGGCCGTCTCCAAATCCTTGTGCCCTATCAGACAAATTAAAGTAAATCAAGCATGAAATGAAGCAGAAGAGCCCCGAGATAAGACTCCTTTAAGTCGTTTACAGATTAGGATAGAGAGAGGTGCATCTGGTCTCTGGCAGAGAAGGAGGCCAGTTTCTCATCTCACAATAGCAGCCTGTGTATAGGATTACCTTACCTTGTCACTGACAAGGGAGAAAGCGCCTGCAGAATGTCTCTAACTAACTTCCTAATGTTCCCAGTTAAGTTGCCTTATTAAAGTATTAACGGCTGCAACGATAGAAATACGTTTTGATAAAAACAAAATAAAGCAGATGCAAGTCTGATTTATGAACGGGTCAAGCATTGATTAAATTGAGATGGGGAGAAGGGAGGTAGCGGGGAGGCTAGAAACAGAGGAGCCTTCTCTTTTATCACTCAGATTTTGCTACTTGAGAAACATTCTGTACTGCAACCACAGCCACAGCCCACTGGTTCAACTGGCCTTGCAACCTGGGAAAAGTTCAAAGAAGTCCTCTTTTTCACAACAGGGATGGCACTTGGTGACTAAATAAACTGATCTTTCAGATATTAACTTTCCCTGCTGCCGATCTATATGCCAGTGCTTTCAAATGTTCTGCGCCTATTCGTTGGGATCCTGGTGGTACAAATTGAGAGCTCAATTCATTAGGAAGCAGGCTATTCCTACGCAGCTGTGACTAGCTTCCTTTATTCCCCCCAAAATCCTTTGGAAAGGCTGGCAACAAAGCACACACACCCTTGTCACACCATATTCGCAAATATAAAGCACAGTTGGCAAGAAGAGATAGAACTTGGCAAATGTTTATTCATCTCATGCTGTGCTGGAACAGTGGGAGCAATTCATTCTGTGCAGATGGTGAGGCACACTTCTCATGCATCAGTATTCCTAAAGATGGCTGGGCCTAAGTTTCCTATCATGAGCATAAAGCATTCTGCAGGTGGTTTCTTCTCCATGTAGAACTCTAGTAGGGAGTTAACAATCTTCACCAAACCAGACAACTGAAATCTGGAAGACTCCTTTAAAAATAATTAAGATGTCAAGCTATCTTTTGACTTACCTCCAACGTGGGCCTAAAACATTCATTGACTAAACAGCAACAACCAAGATACTTGCAATTTTAGCTTCTTTTAGTGATGCAGCTCTAAATGCAAAGCAACAATTCAATTTTTAGTAAAGGTGAAATGGGAGTCAATATATCTTGTAATTTATATTGGTAACAATACAAGTTGGAATGTTCAATGTGGAAAATCCAATTGTTGGAGAAACAGTATCTCTAGATGTTTAAAATGGGAAATGTATTTGCCATGATTTAAAATAGATAATTGAGGAAATCAACCCAGAGTTCTTACTCAAGGCACAAATGACTGGGTTCAAATTATTCTACCTTGGACACATTGTACAAAGACTTAGATCTCTGGAGAAGGCTCTAATAC
Organism: Thamnophis elegans; assembly: GCF_009769535.1. Lineage (NCBI taxonomy): Eukaryota > Metazoa > Chordata > Lepidosauria > Squamata > Natricidae > Thamnophis > Thamnophis elegans. The sequence goes on along the minus strand of NC_045548.1, from coordinate 57,922,698 downwards.
TGCAAAAGATGGAAGGAAAGAGGAGGAAGGCAGGCAACAAAGTGGATGGACTCAGTTACAGTGACAATAGATAATCAATCAAAAAACCCGAAACTCCAGGTTAGGGATAGACACCATTGGAGAAAATCTATCTATGTGGTCACTAAAAGTCAATACTGATTTTATGGCATATAATCAATCAATGATTAAAATGAAATTAATTCATCAGAAAATATTTATTGGACCATTCAAAGAATGTTTAAACAGACCCTAGATTTCTTAGGCTGGCAAAGTAAGAAATTTAACGGTTTGTTAACCGACACAATTTGGTTTTGTTCTATTATAGCTTTGGTTTGGTTTCAAATCACTGCATATGATAATACAATTTTAGAAGAAATAATGTAGTGAAAATCTTAGTGTGTTGTTAAATTATATTTCTAAAATGTGGAGAGCTTCAGCTCTATCAATCCAGAGGTACGGCAAAAAGCATAATTTTACAAAATCGAAAAGCAAGTTATTGTCATTTTAAGAGATGGGTCCAGGGCATGAATTTGTTTTTATTTGAAAACCCTTTGATTTTAAAAAATGAGATGACACTTTTTGTTGACATCTGGTTAATGATAAGCTTATCAATTGTATTTATATATATAATGTTGTATTTGTGCTGATAAATAAAGGGAGACTTATATATATATAGATATATATTATAATTATATATATATATATATAAATATATATAAATATATATAAATATATAAATATATATATATATCTAAATCTATATATAAATATAAATCTATATATAAATATAATCTATCTAAATATAATATAAATCTATATATAAATAAATCTATATATAAAATAATCTATATATAAATATAAATATAAATCTATATATAAATATAAATCTATATATAAATATAAATCTATATATAAATAAATATATGTTTTTTTATTTTTTTATTTGTGCTGATAAATAAATAAAGGGAGACTAGTAGATCTATTTCAAGCTATTTACACATACATACATACATACATACATACATAATATTTTTGGTTAATGCATTGTAATAATATATTTAGGTAAAGGTAAAGGTTCCCCTCACACATATGTGCTAGTCGTTCCTGATTCTAGGGGACGGTGCTCATCTCTGTTTCAAAGCCGAAGAGCCAGCGCTGTCCAAAAATGTCTTCATGGTCATGTGGCTGGCATGACAGAATGCCGAAGGCACACAGAATGCTGTTACCTCCCACCAAAGTGGTCCCTATTTTTCTACTTGAACTTTTTACATGCTTTCAATCTGCTAGATTGCCAGAAGCTGAGACAGGGAGCTCACTCCATTACACGGCGCTAGGGATTCGAACTGCTGAACTGCCAACTTTTCTGATCAACAAGCTCAGCATCTTAGCCATTGAGCCATTGCGTCCCTCTAATAATATGTTTAGGGTTACTTTCTTCAGATTCAAAAGAAATATATAAATGACATTGTATCTGACTAAATTATATTGTACGACTGCTGTAGTCTTAATAAACTTTATGTATAATTTAACTTGATTTCCATAACATTTGTTCCTATCGTCTCTGCACAAAGTGATTGTGTTCTAACTAAAAAAAAAAATCCTAGAGTCTTCAAGGAAATTATTTCTATGACATGCTGGTGTCTCTAAAGTAACATGGATTAAAACAAAGGAAAACAAAGTTATACAGTTGTTCTGCTTCCAGGAAGCAGCATGACTTAACGATAGAAAATTAGCACATTTGCACACAAAAAAAGTCTACAAAACAAAACAAAAAGAAACTAGCCACAACTGTTTGTCTATATTACATTCATTCCAGGTATTTGCTTAGATCCTTCATGAAAGATTTAGCAAGTAATATACTGTATAATTTAATTTCATGTCTACCAATATTTATTATGACATTGTATTCTGCATAGCATTATAAAAATAAACCTTAGAAATGTGCTTAGATGAGCAATAATATCATCTACTTATTACATTAGTATCATCTCCTTTAATATCCATAACGTTTCATATCTTATTCCTAAAACATACTGTGGAGTATTTTAGTTACAGAAATACTGATTAGTTCAAAACCAGCCAACAAATGCAGATCTAAGCAAGAATGTGAACACGTAGTACTTGACTGATGTCCAGTTAAATTGTCACTAACTTCTCCTTATAAGAACGCTTGCCAATTTCATATATGTACAAGATAGATAGATAGATAGATAGAGATGGATGGATGGATGGATGGACGGACGGACAGATGATAGGTAGATGATAGATAGATAGATAGATAGATAGATAGATAGATAGATAGATAGATAGATAGAATATACTGTACATATATGCTACACACAATATATATACACACAAACATTGTAGATGTAGCCAAGTGAGAGCAGCATTAGGAAGGAGTATGAAAAGCTGGACAAGTACCATGGTCTGAAGAAGGAACCAAAAGGTGTGTGGAAAGTAAGGGCCAAAGTGGTCCCAATGGAGGTAGAGGCACTTTGAGTTGTGACTCCTAAGCTGGGAGAGCAGCTCCAACAGGTCCCAGGAATAACCTCAGAGCTCTCCGTCCAGAAGAATGCAATGCTACAAACATTAAGGTATTACACAGAACCCTTAAACTCCCAAATCTTTGGTAGAGGACCAGAGATTGAAGAAGGCACAAACCATCCAGGGGGCTGAAAAGTTTATTATTATTATACAATTGTATCACAGCGGCCAGTTGTTTGCCAGATTTGGCATTGGTTACTAGTTGGGCCCACCCAGAGGCCTAGGATGTCATAACGTATTTTCGTAATATGCGTGCAGAACCAAGCAGTGCGGCGTTTGCATTTGACTGATGGTGATTTGTCAATTTTTAACTGTTTTAAATGTAATTCCAGTGCTTTTGGAATAGCACCCAATGTGCCAATTACCATTGGAATTACCACTGCTGGTTTGTGCCATAGTCGTTGAATTTTGATTTTTAAGTCCTGGTATTTCGCATTTTTTTCATATTACTTCTCATCGACCCTGTTATCACCTGCAATGTCTATGATTGTAACCTTATTTTTCTCAACCAGTGTGATGTCTGGTGTATTATGCGCCAATATTTTGTCCGTTTGTATACGAAAAACCCATAAGATCTTGACCATCTGATTTTCGGTGACTTTTTCGGGTTTATGTTCCCACTAGTTTGTTGTTGTTTTAATATTATAATTTTTGCACAAATTCCAATGGATCATTGTGCTACTGAATTGTGCCGCAATTTATAATCAGTCTGCGCGATTTTTTTACAGCTGCTGTATTATTATTATTTTTTTATTATTATACAATTGTATCACAGCGGCCAGTTGTTTCACCGGATTTGGCATTGGTTACTAGTCGGGCCCCACCCAGGGGCCTAGGACGTCGTAACGTATTTTCGTAATATGCGTGCAGATCCAAGCAGTGCGGCTTTTTGCATTTGACTGATGGTGATTTTGTCAATTTTTAACTGTTTTAAATGTAATTCCAGTGCTTTTGGAATAGCCCAGTGTGCCAATTACCACTGGAATTACCACTGCTGGTTTGTGCCATAGTCGTTGAATTTCGATTTTTAAGTCCTGGTATCTTGCGATTTTTTCATGTTCCTTCTCGGCGACCCTGCTATCACCTGGTATTGCGATGTCTATGATTGTGACTTTATTTTCTCAACCAGTGTGATGTCTGGTGTATTATGCGCCAGTATTTTGTCCGTTTGTATACGGAAATCCCACAAGATCTTGACCATCTGATTTTCGGTGACTTTTTCAGGCTGATGTTCCCACCAGTTTGTTGCTGTTTTAATATAATAATTTTTGCACAAATTCCAATGGATCATTTGTGCTACTGAATTGTGCCGCAATTTATAATCAGTCTGCGCGATTTTTTACAGCAGCTGAGTATGTGATCAACAGTTTCATCAGCTTCTTTGCAAAGTCTGCATTTGGCATCATCAGAGGATTTTTCGATTTTGGCCTTAATGGCATTTGTGCGGATAGCTTGTTCTTGCGCAGCAGGATTAGTGACTCTGTTTCTTTCTTTAATGTACCTGTTTTTAACCATAACCAAGTTTGTTCACTGTCCACTTTATCTTTTATTTTTTCCAGAAATTGACCATGCAGTGCTTTGTTCTGCCAACTCTCCATTCTTGATTTTATCACATCTTTTCTGTATTCTTGTTTGTCTGTTGGGCCTTCAGTAGATTTTTGTTCTTTACTTCGATTAATAGATGTTCTTGACTTTCTTTAAATAATCAGCCAGTGCATGTTTTCTTCTTCAACTGTTTGCTTCACTTGTAATAATCCTCTGCCACTGATTTTGGGGCAGATATAGTCTATCAGTATCACCACGTGGATGTAAACTGTAGTGCATTGTCATTAGTTTCCTGGTTTTTATATTATTATTATTATACAATTGTATCACAGCGGCCAGTTGTTTCGCCGGATTTGGCATTGGTTACTAGTCGGGCCCCACCCAGGGGCCTAGGACGTCGTAAAGTATTTTCTTAATATGCGTGCAGATCCAAGCAGTGCGGCTTTTTGCATTTGACTGATGGTGATTTTGTCAATTTTTAACTGTTTTAAATGTAATTCCAGTGCTTTTGGAATAGCACCCAGTGTGCCAATTACCACTGGAATTACCACTGCTGGTTTGTGCCATAGTCGTTGAATTTCGATTTTTAAGTCCTGGTATCTTGCGATTTTTTCATGTTCCTTCTCGGCGACCCTGCTATCACCTGGTATTGCGATGTCTATGATTGTGACCTTATTTTCTCAACCAGTGTGATGTCTGGTGTATTATGCGCCAGTATTTTGTCGGTTTGTATACGGAAATCCCACAAGATCTTGACCATCTGATTTTCGGTGACTTTTCAGGCTGATGTTCCCACCAGTTTGTTGCTGTTTTAATATAATAATTTTTGCACAAATTCCAATGGATCATTTGTGCTACTGAATTGTGCCGCAATTTATAATCAGTCTGCGCGATTTTTTACAGCAGCTGAGTATGTGATCAACAGTTTCATCAGCTTCTTTGCAAAGTCTGCATTTGGCATCATCAGAGGATTTTTCGATTTTGGCCTTAATGGCATTTGTGCGGATAGCTTGTTCTTGCGCAGCCAGGATTAGTGACTCTGTTTCTTTCTTTAATGTACCTGTTTTTAACCATAACCAAGTTTGTTCACTGTCCACTTTATCTTTTATTTTTTCCAGAAATTGACCATGCAGTGCTTTGTTCTGCCAACTCTCCATTCTTGATTTATCACATCTTTTCTGTATTCTTGTTTTGTCTGTTGGGCCTTCAGTAGATTTTTGTTCTTTACTTCGATTAATAGATGTTCTTGAGTGTCTTTTAAATAATCAGCCAGTGCATGTTTTTCTTCTTCAACTGTTTGCTTCAAGAATTATTATTATTATATATATTATTATTATTATATTATTATTATTATTATTATTAACTCTATCTTGTTTAAAATGTCAATGTGGAAAGGGCAATCAATTTAGAAAATCATGTAATGCATACTTAAGGAAACTAAATCTATGTAGAGTTGAAAATATCTACCAAACAGCCTTTCATTTACTAAAACTGGAGAATCATTGGTATCAGAACATAAACTGCTTTCAAATAGAAAAAGCTTTAATTTTCCCAACAGACTTACACAGTTCCTATATATTAAGTAAAAAATGTGAATATTAAGTGAATACTTTTAAAAGAAATTGCTTTTATATTAGATAAAATAAAAGTATTAGACTTTTCTTGAAAATATTCACTTATCATGAATGCTCGACCAATATATATCCTTAATAGTATGACATACATTTTATTATTTATTTAAATTCAGACTGTTAAAAAACATTAATGTTGATTTTTGTTTCACAATTAATTCTTTATTGATATTTATGCAAACTTAGAATAACAGAATAACAAAGTTGGAAGGGAACTTGGATGTCTTCTAGTCCAACACTCTGCTAAGAAGAAGAAACCCTATACCAGTGATGGCGAACCTTTTAGGCACAGAGTGCCCAAACTGAAGGCTTGTGGCTACCCCAGTGGGCATGCGCACCTTCCAGAGCACCAGAAACCCGGCAACCAGATGGCTGAGCTGGGGTAATAGTGGATATGCCCACAGAGACGGCTCTCCATGCCACCTCTGGCACCTGTTCCACAGGTTCCCATCATGGTCCTATACCATTTCAGACAGATCTTAGTCCAAGTCTTTTCTTTAAAACCTCCAGTGTTGGGAGCACTTGTTCTCTGTGGTTTGTACAATTTCTAATTAAATATAAGAAATATATATTCAATCTGAATAAATCTATTATATATAATCTTTTATAGAAACACAAAAATCTGGGATTCCCCAATTACTAGACTTATTCAACTGTACCATTTTAAAGAGCACCAAATGGCAATAATCTTACAAAGCTATAGTTATATCTTCATACAACAAGTATAAGCATAAATAAGCATGTCTGGAATCACTGAAAAAAGGTGAAATAAACTAAATGTACTGCTATTATAAAAATTAAAAGTTAATTTGAAATGCTGACTTGAATTGATATCGTGACACTCTACAAAAGAGGTTCATTTCATGAGTACAGTACCTTCTTAGTTGCTTTATAAATTATAATTCAACTGTTTTTATTGCATTACTGCACAACACAGTTGGAATACATTGGGAAGGAGATTCACATTTGATCTGAACTCTCAAGATAAATTGATTTTACATGACAATCCAAGAAAATTATCAGCAAATCATTCTTCTGAAATTTAAGGCAAAAAAGGCATTAGTTATTTGAATAATTTAAAATTAATCAGTGTTTTAAAACATTTTATGCTTTCCAAAGACATATAGAGTACCTAAAATTTCTGTGAGACAATATATCCAGTTAAAGCATCTTTTAATTTTTAATACTTGGTCCAGAAGTATTAACTGTGACTGAAGCTTCTGAATTATTAATGTTGTTAGAATTTCAACTTATTTGAAATTCCTAAATCTAGTATTAAGCATAACTGAAAAGTTGTATTAAGATAAATGTAGGACACTTGTGGGAAATTTTGGAATAATGAACTAAAATATCCTATTCAATTAATCAGTGGGCTAGTGTTGAATTAGTATTTCATGATATTAAAATTAAATTAATCTAACCAGAGTTATTTTTTCCAAGTTTAATGGATACCCTAGAGTATTATTGCAAATGTAGGGTTTCAACTTCTTTAAATTGGAAGCACAAATCAGACAAACTATTGACTTGAATGTGTTCTACGTTAACACTTTTGGAAAAAAAATGTTGGAAAAAGGAATAAGGGTCTACTATATAAATAAGATCAATTATATTCTGAAAAATAGATAACCTATCAATGTAGGAAGAACTCTGAATTTATTATGGATCACTAAGACATTGTTTTTACCCCAATGGAAAGATTCTAATGTATCTGACCTGCAACCTTGGAGAGAAGTCATGTCTAAACCTTTTACATGATAATTTACTTCCACCAATATCATGGAAAGTCTGAGCAATATAGTTTCCTCTGGACAATATTCCATTTATTGAATGTAATTCTGTTGTGTATGCAAATATTCCAATATGTATATTTCTCTTTATTTTGTATTATTGCCTTTTGTAATATCAATTATATTTGTTCTTCATTATTATAATCTGTATCTTCCAAGCAAAATTGCAATGTGGTACATATTGGGAATGGGTCCATAAAGAGAGATGGTTTGAAATGCATGACTGCAGCCAATATTTATGATTATGTAGCTCCAGTTATGAGATAGTAATCGGCAATGAAAAAAACATTTTTTTTAAAAAATGAAATCTGCGCCTAATGTACTATACAAATTGGGCATGAGTAGCTCTGCATCATGTCATACTAATATTTAATGACATCACCCTCAAACAGCTTCAGTTGTAAAAATGCTGCCTCCCACTTGGCTGATAGTTATCTTGATGGAAGTTGATCGGTTAGTCGCCTTGACAAATTTTACCTCCTTTCATTTCCTTTATGAGGTGGAAAAAAGAACATTCTTGTTTTTTTTCTGAGGGGAAACTTTTCAGAAAGTATTTAGCTCTGTGAATTTGCTATGTATGGATTCCACAGATCTAAAAATGTAAACCAGATTCTACTTTAGCTCTTACTTTCCAAGTGTTTATGGGATGCTTTAGGCCAGGGGTGTCAACATGATTTCATTTAAAGGCCGCATCAGAGTTGTGTCGACCTTGGGGGAGGCGTGGCCAGGGGACATGGCCAGATTGACATCACCCATATCAGGGGAGCCTGTGGTGGCCTGAGAGCTCTGTCAGCAAAAATGGGCTATCGATCTCTGTTTTCGGCCACCTGCAACCCTCTGTGAAAACAGAGCTCCGAATTCGTTGGCAGAGGGCTGTAGGAGGCTATCCCAGCCAAAACAGAGATCAGCAACCCGTTTTCATTGGCAGAGGCACCATGGGCCGGTCCTTCGCTGTTTCCAGAGCAGCCCCATGTGCCATAACTAAGCACTTCAAGGGCCAGATTTGCCCATGGCCCTTGAATTTGACACACCTGCTTTAGGCTTTCAGTAACATGGAAGTCAAGAATGAATTGTTATGCTGCATAGGGAACGAGAAAAGTACTTGATATACTTGAATATACATATATATTCAAAAGTGTGTGTTTCCACATATTACATATACATACAGTATGCATAGACATATAGACACTGTATGCACACACAAACCAAATAGTTTATTTATTTATTCAGTTATTCGACATTTTCTATGTATTTTCTATGTCTCCCTTTTGATTTAGACACGCACACGCAAAAGTAGAAAACATGCTTCTAAATTGCAGAACTACAGAAAAAATTAGGTTTTAGACTGTGAGGATCAGCTCTTCTTTTTGCTTGGATATTTCAGCATTTCATTGTTCTGACGGCAATCCTTTTGTAATGACTATGTTCTGAAAATTTTAAAATAAATGCTGAACTGAATGTCCAAGTATTTTTTTAAACAAAGGCTGGATCATCTTTATTTGAAATTATTTTGAGAGTAGAGCCTTAATATCACAGGGCATTTACTTAAAATCACAGTTTTAACATGGTCAATCTAAATCTTTTAGTCTTTCAATTTTTAGTCTGTATTGAACAAAAAATCCTTCATGTATACTGTCCTGATGTTCCTAGTGCCTGACATTTCCAAACATGACATTTTTCTTGCCCTATAGGTACATATTGTATCAGATTTGTGAAAATGTCTGTGATAAAGGAAAGGATTCTGTTATATAAGTTGACAACAGTATGTGTCCTTATTTTATTAATTACAATGCTTGATTAATTACTATTCATTTTCACAGACAAGAAACAAAAGATCCTTTGAGTGACTCTAGGTCTATAATTATCAGTGCTTTCAGGTTTTTCTTTGTTTTTTCAATGTTACAATAGCATGATAGGGTATAGAGAAAGCTAAATTAATTAAATATAACAAATTTAAACAAGGCAGTGATCTTCAGGAATGATGTTGGCTATGTGATGCTTACCGGAATGTAATTTATTTTAAGAATCTATTGGTATATGTCCCATTTTTAAGACTTAAGCTGCAATTCTATGGTCTTGCAGAAGTATCACATGGGTATCTACTATACCTTGTTATCGTCCCCTCCACTGATAGAAGGAGAAAACCAATCTTGCAGAAAGTAGGAGACAATGTTATATAACCTTCACGGCTTCTGTGTTCCATGGATGGGTCAGGCTTTGATTTGCCTTCATTAATCTTAATACAATCAGTAGACTTTCTATGTTTTTGCCATTGACATGATAACTCATAACTTTGTCATTTGCTCAGATTCAATGTAACCCCAAATGACTCAATCCTACATCCAATTCAACTATCTTCACAAAATGTGATGAAAAGGCCAACTCATACCTCCTTGTCCAATTTCTTATCTAAACCTTCAAGGAAGATCTAAAGAGAAGAAACAGTTGAAGAAATGAGCTTAATAATTTTTTGCCAAAATCCTAGCAGCATCAGAACACTTCCCAAATGTTGATTATCTCCAGGATCAAACAGTGTTACTACTCCTATTTGAATAATGAGGATCGAACTAGCTCTGTTATGAAGCCCTGCCAGGACTGTCTTGATGCAAGTATTTATGGCACATTTCTTCCTGGAGAAAGCAAGCAAAATCTTTATATTCCCCAATGATCATTTTGGATGATAACTTTAATGTGTGCTGCTAAAACACCAACAAGAAGATCTGAAAGAACTAGCTGTTTTATAAAGGAGGCCAATACTTGAAATATTGATCCAGGACCAATGCAAAATAAACACAACCAGCTATTCTTGTTGCTGATCTTCTGCATTACAAAAGAGTAATCAAAAACTGGAACTAACCCCCCCCCCAGGTTAAAAAGCTAGGGAGAACTAGACATGGGAGGAAAAGCACTGTACTGATAATTCTTTGGTGTTGCTACTACATTCACCTAAATTTACCTAGACCAGTGATGGCGAACCTTTTCATGAAGGCGTGCCAAAATTGTTTGTGTTTGTGCACTATTGTGCACATGTCTGTGCCCACAATTCAATGCACCCTGCCCACCTACGAATTCATGCACAACCCCCTGCACATGGGGGGGGGTTTCGCCCTCCCCAGGCTCCAGCGGCTTTCCTGAAGCCTGAAGCCTGGGGAAAACAGCCTCCCCCGACCCTCTGGAACTGCACAGGGGCTGACAGCTGATGTGCCAACAATATGGCTCCATGTGCCACCTATGGCACACATGCCATAGGTTCGTCATCACGGACCTTCATCAACTGGAAACTAGCTAGAAGACTCTCATGCAGAATTTATGATCCACATCCTGAGACAATCTCTTCTCATATTTAGGAATGTGAAAACATCTTATAACAAATAGCTCAAGAATCCCAAACAAATGTTCACAAAAGATGAAAAAAGGGTGTACAACTCCCTATTATGCTTGCAAGCCTCTATTACCAGTCTCTTCCTCAAGCACAAGACACATACTTTGGAAAAAGTAGAGCAAGCAGCAAAAATAATCAAGAATCTTATCTTTACATAAGCAAACATCAATCTCAAGTTAAAACTGACATGGCTTCACACATGCTTTCAGAATATTACAATAAATTATCAGACTTGAGCTATCAAAATTATGTTGATTAGTTCCTACCTTGATAGAAATGCTGATCTGCCAACTAGAAATATAGCCACAGGTGGAAAATTCCTTCATTAGAAATAGTACTCATTAATGATGATCATAATCTCTGATTATATACAGTAGTTTGCTACAGTAATGAACCCTTAGTCTTCATGTAGCATGTCCACAGAAATAAAAGGTCCTGAAAATGACTTCCCAAGAAATATCAAGACTACATAATCCATGAATTACCAGTATCTATCAGGTCTCTGTTAGTATTACATATGGCACCAATACTTTCCTTTCTTTTAGAAAAGGGAGATATACCAAACAAGAAACTCAATCAAGTACACTAACATCATTTCACAGGTAAGTCTTATGGTAGGAAGATTTCCACTTTCCAAAATATAACCATCTTTTAGTCTTTCAAAAAAAAATCAATGTTTACCTAAGTTTAAAATTCATCCCATGGAATTCACAACTTCCTTATGAATTCAATGAACTCAGTATTACTCAAGGACTATGTATTCAGTCATAAGAAAATAGCAACCTTACCACCAGTTTTATAAGGAGTTCAATTAAAATTAAAATATAGTAAATTCTACATCTAATGATGGGTCTAGATTTTTGTAGCCCAGGGATCTAGAAGGAGCCTGTTTTAATGCTCATGACCCTGGCTTAATATGTAATAGAAAGATAAAAGTTACAAAGAAAATACTGCTATTTTAAATGATACTCAGATTTGCTCTGCAAAACAGCTGATCTTATTTTCCTAGTCTCATGTGTTCGTATTTGTTCATATTGCAAATCGCTAAGGCCAGAGTATTAAAAAAAATGACCCTAGGGTTCCTGTGCAAAGAATTAGACTAGATTCTATAGTACTTAAGGGTAAGATTACTCTGTTGAATTTCCTAAATATACTACTACACAGATATTTTAGATAAATTTAAACATTTTGTGTTTTGTAAGCTAATAAGAAAGTGATTCTACTATGAAAATAGACACAGGACACCTTCCCTGTGTTTCAGGGACTTTGCATTGCTAGAATACAACCCTTTAGTTTTGGGTGGGTATTTTTTTGTTTTGTTTTGGGTTGATTATTTTTTTGCCCATTAATTACAAATAAATCCATCTCTCTCTTCTGAGGCCTGAAGTTCATTGTTGTTGTGATTGCTGTTTGATGACTTGCATTCAAACTCTAACCAAAAAAAAAAAAAAAAAAATAGATGAGGCCAACATTGAAATTCATCTCACAATTCAGAATTTACTTAACGGCCAGCCTGTGCACTGTGATAAACAGAATGATGATCCGGCAACATGTCTTTATCCATGGTTTGCTTTAATTAACGCTGGCTTGTTTGTTGAAAAGATGATTAATATGCCAATGAAAATTGCATAATTGAATACTAGAACACTGGCACAATCATAAAGACACATGCCGTTTTTTGATTAACTATTATTATTACTATTACTATTACTATTATTATTCACTTTAATGTATGTTTCTCAGTGGGAGAGGATGCAGCTTATTACTAAAAAGTGAAAATAAGCAAGAGACTAATCAGGGCAAATTCAGTTTGATATAAGGAAACAAACTGGAATGAATGAAAACAAATCAGGAAAGATACACAATGCAGAAATATATCATATGACTATAATCTTTTTTACTGCATTATATTAAGTATTAAGGAGAAACTTCCTAACAGTGAGAACAATTCACCTGTAGAACAACTTGCTTTCAGAAGTTGTGGGTGCTTCATCACTGAACAGTTTTAAGAAGAGACAGAATAGCCACTTCTTGTGTCAAATGATATACAATCTCCTGCTTGAGCAGGAGGTTGGACTAGAAGACCTACAACATCCCTTCCACTCTATTCTGATTATACACACTTTATTAAATAGAGGTAGCTGCTGCCTTGAACAGAAAGAATAGGAAGAAAGACAGAATATTCTAATGTTACCCTCCAAAAAAGCAAGAAAGAAAATAAAAATGAATCCTTTCTCAGTATTAAAGAATAATAGCCTTGGTAGAAGGCAGATTAGGGTCCATTAGATTATTTGAATTTTCCAGTTTAAATCTCTCCATCAAAAAACCCAGCACATACACTATATTGCCAAAAGTATTCGCTCACCTGCCTTTACTCACATATGAACTTACTCTAAGTGACATCCCATTCCTAATCCATAGGGTTCAATATGATGTCGGTCCACCCTTTGCAGCTATAACAGCTTCAACTCTTCTGGGAAGGCTGTCCAAAAGGTTCAGGAGTGTATTTATGGGAATTTTTGACCATTCTTCCAGAAGCGCATTTGTGAGATCACACACTGATGTTGGACGCGTTTACATGGCCTACCACTTCAGGGCTGAGTTGCGGTCGCTCCCAAACACTTCCATGTTCTTATAATACAGCTGACAGTTGACTGTGGAATATTTAGGAGCGAGGGAATTTCATGACTGGATTTGTTGCACAGGTGGCATCCTATCACAGTTCCATGCTGGAATTCACTGAGTTCCTGAGAGTGACCCATTCTTTCACAAATGTTTGTAAAAACAGTCTGCATGCCTAGTTACTTGATTTTATACACCTGTGGCCATGGAAGTGATTGGAACACCTGATTCTGATTATTTGGATGGGTGAGCGAATACTTTTAGCAATATAGGGTATCTCTGTAGTACTTATGCTGGTGGTGGCAAATCAAAGTAGATTATGAATCCATCAGTCTTGAGCCCTATTATCTCCAAGATATCTATGCCTTTACCCATGCCACCAAACATGTGCCCCATTCAGTTTTTGCATTTAGTGTCCTGTCCTTAAGTCAGTGGGAGTGGAAGGAGAGGAGAAAACCCAGGTGACATGAAGTAAATCATCCTCATTTTCTGTTCTAACCCAGCAACATTTCTGTTTGGTGGCAGATATATCATCTTAGGAACAAAAGTGATAATCACCACTCAGTGTAATTATAACATAACATAATAAATTATATAACAGCTATTTCAGTTTCCTAATAAATGTTTTATGGTGACTGCTATTACCATTACTTAATAAAATTCATAATTACCATTTCATTACTTCAATATAGAAAATTGTCAGAAAGTATCAAAAGAATAGCCACCAGAAATTAAGATTACTGGAGTATCTAGATCAATATCCAATTATGTTCACATGCGTATAATGTTCTGTATTTGCAAGAAATTACAAATTAGCGGCTAAGCAGAAATTCAGTTTAGAGAATTTGTTTCTTTAATAAATATGTCCCAATATTTTGACGACCACTGGAATTTGTTCCTAAAGGAAAGTCTTGATAAATATAAATTAAATTGCTTCAAAGAGTCCCTGCTTGATGCAATTTAAATAGACAAATCTATATGCATTTCCACTTTTACTTGCAGCTTTCTCAATTTAAAGTGTTTTGTGCTGAACCAAAGAAATTTTCAGTGCAATAAATGGAAAACAAAATGTAGACAAAAAAATGTCATTTGAAGTTCATAAGAATTAATATTTACAAGACTCTTTATGACAAGACTGCTCGAGTTCTGTTGTAGCAATACAAAGTACTTCCTTAAATTAAATCGAATATTTTCAAATAAAACTAGCTTTACACAAGATGAGAGAACCAAAGGAAGGAAGGAAGGAAGGAAGGAAGGAAGGAAGGAAGGAAGGAAGGAAGGAAGGAAGGAAGGAAGGATTCTATTTATGCAGAAACACAAAAAACAGTAACAGATTAATGGCAATTAAAGGGTGATGAAGCATATTCCCAACCAAGTTATCTCAAATCCCAAGAGGTGTCAAGTACAAGTATGATGCAAATATTCCTTTTTATCAAGGTGACAATGTGTCTGGTTAACCTGCTTTGTGCATTCTTGGAGGAATCATTCTAGACAGGTTTCAGAGTACATCAAAACACATTTGATCATCTTTTTCTGATGATTTGTTCCATTGGAAAATCAAAGGGCAAAAAGTAATTCTTCTGAAAGAATCAGCCATAATGACTAGTTAACTGAATAGAGGTAGGAAACTATATTTTAGTACGAATAAAGGAAAATATCTGTTGCTGAGTTGAAATGAGGGATCTTTGGTGCTCTCTGAGCTTTCTTGCTTTTTTTTGTTGTTGTTGTTGTTGCCCAAACTGGGTAACATCATCAGTGCTAGTAAAGAGTGTGATTTGCTGCCAGTTTATATTCTGGTGGGTTGCCTGTCAGTCTTGGTGAGGTGGTCTTAGAGATTTTTTGGTTGAACTGTTTACTGTTGGCTTTTTGGCAATTTCTTGATTGGGGTATTGTTTACTTGATTGTTGGTCTGATGTTAACCTTGGAGTAAATTTATGCTGACCTGGGTACAGATTGCTGGTGGAAAGATGCTTGAGTCTTTTTGTTGCCTTTTGGGCTGGTTTATTGTCTCTTTTGCATAGTTTATATATGTTGTTAATGTCTATGTATCGATTGATGGCTAATTTGTCAGAGTGCCAGGCTTCTAGAAATTCCCTGGCATTTTTAGATTTGGCCTGGTCCAGGATTGTCACATTTTCCCAATTGAAACTATGGTTAAATCTGTCTATATGTTGTAAAATTAAAGAATTTTCACTGTATCTTCAGACTGCTAGTTGTTATTCATGGATGTATTCTGCCAGTCTTCTGCCTGTTTGTCCTACATAATGGTTGTTGGAGTCCTTACATTGTATATTGTAGATGACTTCTGGTTTTTCTTATGAGGTTGTTGGGGCTTTTGGTTTGCTTAGGATATTTTGAAGGATTTTAGTTGGCTTGTGCACTATATTGATTTTTTTAGTTATTACACCTGGAGGATTTGATTCAGGAGATTTCTGCTCAACTTCTGAGCTGAAGAAGCTTCTTGGATGAGAAGTGAAATGTTTTCCAAAAAAACCAAGAAAGTCCATTTGCCTCTTGAGAAAAAAAAGCATCTTTGGAGCAACTATGACCTGAATGACTGAGAATCTCCATAGCCATTTAGCTATATAATCAGAAATTATTCCTTTTGTGAAGCAAAATTTTGCCTTCTTTGGTTCTACTATTCCTTTGCTCCTTCCTTCTTTCTCAGTTAATCGAATGGATGATCTCAAAAAATATTTAAATAAGAATGGGATAACATTTTTAGTCTTTACTCCAAGGAAGACATGTATCAGCCTTACCTTCCAAAATCACAGCATTTCTAAGGGATGTTAATTTAAAAGTTTGCCGAATTGTTTTATTGAGAGCAGCTCTTAAACTTGCAATATTGTGATGATAAACATCAATCCTCTTTAAAACAGAATAACAATACAATTGTCCAAATATCTTTTAATTCTAAGGCATTTTGAATTTTAAACACATTTTTAAAGTACAGCTAGTTGAAAAATTTGCTGATTATCACTACTACAGTGGAAACCACAGATAGGCATTCTATCTGTCATGATGAACAGAAGGCTTTATAAAGATAATGGTGATACCATGAGCAGACATTCATAGAGGGCAAAAGAAACAGATAATGTTGATGATAAGAATTTATCTATTTTTGATTATGTTATGAATAAATAAATGACAGAAAGAAAATGATTTTTTTCTAATGAGAGAAAATGGAATTGGCCAATTTTTTTAACTGTTCTTCATCTTTAATATCTTAATGACTGACAAGTATATCACTGACATAATGTAGTGTAAGAATGTCAAACTTGATTTCATTGAAAGCTGCCTTAGGGTTGTGTTTTACCTCAGGGGCTGAAATGGGCATGGCCAGGGTGGGCCTGGCCAGCTTGACGTCACTTGTGTCAGGGACGTCTGTGGTGGCCTGAGCGCTCTGCCAGTGAAAATGGGCTCTTGAGATCTGTTTTCAGCCTCGATGGCCTCCTGCCATCTTCTGCCAGTGAAAACAGAAGTGGGGGGAGCCGCACGTGGCCCTCTCAAGCTCCATTTTTGCTGGCAGAGGAACAGCAGGCCAGTCCTTTGCTGTTTCTAGGGCAGCCCCGCGGGCCAGATCTAAGCACATCCCTCCCCGAGCCACATCTGTCCCCCAGGCCTTGAGTTTGACACTCCTGATGTAGTAGACACAGTTGATTTTGTTTTTAATAAGACTTAATCAAACTTTTCATTTCTTTTTAAA
Organism: Thamnophis elegans; assembly: GCF_009769535.1. NCBI lineage: Eukaryota > Metazoa > Chordata > Lepidosauria > Squamata > Natricidae > Thamnophis > Thamnophis elegans. The sequence goes on along the minus strand of NC_045548.1, from coordinate 57,905,481 downwards.
TAAAGAGAATAGTAAGGACTTGAGATGTAAAACTTTGAAAGGGTGAGAAAGCAAATCCATTCATCCTGTGGAGAAGCTTCACTCAACTCTCTTCCACACAGCTGATCTCTTTGGTTTCTGTAGTATTTACTAAGTAAAACTTTTACATTTTTTTTATTAAAACCATATACCTTTGGATCACAACTGAAACCACATATCAAGCTTATTTGTATGGATTTATGTATAACACTCTCAGAGTTACATTGGGGTTTAAATTAGCCTTCTGCTTAACAAGTGAATGCCATCACCTTCTGCCCTATATAGAGAAGGCTAAATGTATTCCAATAACAATTAAGCCTGAAAGCACCCTTCAGAGCCAATACCTCCCCCCAAAAAGCCACGTATAATTAATACTAGTCATTCTGACAAGGTCTTTTCCTCCTACACAACTGATACCTTCAATGCAGCTGAAACTTTTATAGATCAGAGGACACTGTCAGTATAGGCTGACCAATCTCTGAGGACTTTTCCCCTCCTTCTTTTCAAGATACTCTGTATTAACAGCTTGAGGGGGTTCAATCAGCAGTGCTTTGATCTCGGCTGGAACGATAATTATTTAACATTGTTACAAGGATTTCTATAATCCATCCTACCATTAAATCCCTTTTATACCCTCATCTTCTGAAGCCTAATCTGCATCTGTACACTCAGTTTGTCTCTTCAGCTGGTTTCATCAGGTTCCAGCATTCTCCAACACCAAGACTGATGGCTCTTTGTTAATAAAAAAAATGAAATCATTTTCTTTAAACATTAAAAATGGCGAAAAGGTTTTGTTTTTTATTGCCATTTGAAAAGCTAGTAATTTCATACTACAATATTCTGCTGTTTGCTCAATATAACCTTCAGTTTAGTATAATAAAAACCATTTTGGCATTTGTGTTCTTATTAAACAGAAGGTTTGTTTATGCTAATATATCGGATGTCTTGTAACTTTGTGCACACGCTTGCAGCAACATCAACTGCAACATCATGAAACATATACTGTCCTTCTAGGAATACATCACTGAGCAGAAGTTATGTTTTCAGACAAGTACCTAACAGAGGCAAAATTTCAAATATAGCATTTCAAAATGGAACATGAGAACTGGAAACAGACATTGGGGACTGAACAAAAATCCTGACACTCAGCGCTAAAATGATCTGTGTTAGAGTAAAACAGAACAGAAAAATTTAAACAAATGAAGGGAAGCGAAGACAGGATCTGGACATCTTCTAGAGAGAAGGAGAAGTGGCAGAAATTCTTAATTTTCCCTAAATGATTGGAGGGGAAAGGGAAAGTAATGTTTAAACTTCTGTTTATTATTACAATGAAGAAAATGAAATGAATCTAAAGTTATGATTCTCCTTCTAGCACTGGTGGGTTTCAAATTTTTTTAGAACCTCTTCTGTAGGTGTGGCCTGCTTTGTGGGAGTGGCTTGCTGGCCATGTGAACGGGTGGGAGTGGCTTGTGGACTATGTGACTGGGTGGAGTGGCTTGCCAGCTATGTGACTGGGTGGGCATGGCCAACTTGTAAAATGTGGTGAAACTCACTTAACAACACTCTTGCTTAGCAACCAAAATGTTGACTCAGAAACTCTGGCATTTGAAGCATGCAAGTAAAGTTACAAGACCCTTGCACCACTAACCCTTTAGCAAAAAAAAAAAACCCAGGGTGTTCAAACTTGACAGGTTTAAGACTTGTGGACTTCAACTCCCAGAATTCCTCCTCTCGCTCTTCATCTTGATGATGTGCGGAGGGGCGGGGGGGAAGAAGCTATAAGCGGTTCTAAACGGCACTGTAGATTTGTGGAACCTCTTCTATAGAAGAGATTAGAACTGGCAGGAACCCACCCCTGCTTTCTAGGTATCCTTTTCAAGAATAAGACAGATAGAAGACATTCATAACCTTTCCAGAGTATTTTAATGATTGGTGTACCAACTAATCACTGTCCTAAGCTTTGATAATATTTCATCCTTTTAAACAAAATATGCTACAAGCCACCTCAACTGGGGCTGCCAACTCAGTCATTAAGCAAAGCAATTCTTAAGTAAAAATCTCACAATTGCAATTGTGCTTACAATTTTACTTCAGCATCAAGAGGACATAATCCCAAATAGCTTAGTAAGTCCACAAGTTAACCTTGTTAACTTGCAGTTTGTATATTTTTCTAGATGTATTACACTGCAGGAAAAATCAGCTCAGGAAGGTATAGGGATAGGAAAGAGATATCTTTCTACTCTTCAAAATGGGAAAAATGGGTCAGGTACAGGAGAATGTGTAGTAACTGACTGACTGTACTGCTATTTCTCAACTTATGAGTGACCGTTCAAAGTTATGATGGACCTCCCTGGAGGTCCTACTTATGATCCAGATTCAAAGTTTCAGCAGTTCCCACCCCAGGTACGATATCACACTTGTCGGGCACTTGACAACTAGGATGTATTTATAGCCATTTGCAGCATCCCATAGTCACATGACAACATTTTACAATGGTTTTGCTGAAAACTAGCATTTATTTCCCATTTTTAGTAAAACTGAGCCCGCAACAAACCACTTGTTTGCTTAACAATTGTGTCATTTATTTCATGATCAAGGAGTACTTACTGGCTGCCACAAAAAGGTCATAAAATCAGGTCAGTCATATCTATAACCCAAGTTACAACCATTATGAGCAGACACTATTATGGTCATAACTGAAGAACTATTTGTAATCCCAAAAGGTGCTTTTTCAAGAGGCAACTGAACTTTCTGGTTTTTTCTTAGAAGACATTTTGGTTCTCATCCAAGAAGCTTCTTCAGCTCTAAACTCTAAGCTAAAGAAGCTTCTTGGATGAGAAGCAAAACACCTCCAAAGAAAAAAACAGAAAGTCCAGTTGCCTCTTGAAAAAGCACCTTTGGGACAACCATGACCTGGATGACCGAGAATCTCCATGGAGACTGTCTGTAATGGTGAACATGTGACTCAAGAGATACCCTGCAAAATTTTCAAATGCAGGCATAGCTTGCAAATGCCTATGGAAATTCTCAGTCACCCAGGTCTGAAGCTTCTTGGATGAGAACCGAAATGTCGTCAAAGAAAAACCAGGAAGTCCAGTTGTCTCTTGAAAAAGCACCTTTAGAACATAGCTTGCAAAGTTATCTTGTTATGACCATCATAATTGCAAGTGGTTACTGTCCAAAAAAATCACTGAATGAACACTACTTGTACTCAGAAAAAGGTTTCTAGCCGGTGCCTTAATTAGTAGACAAGCTCTCTTTTCCTCCTATTTTTTTTTGTTCTTGTTATTGCTGTTAGACTTATTTATTCATTGCAATTCTGTCACACACAGTAAAATGGTTGATCATTAGGATAATTCAGTTTTATATCCTTTAATGAATGCAATGGTTATAAAGAAAAATGCATGCATTAATGAAGAACACACAGTCACACTTCATTTATAAACAAAGGCTATATTTCATCATTCAAATGCTTCTGAAAATATATACAAAATATAAAATAATATATTTAAGTCTGCTTCAGATCTACGAATATGAATACCTTTAAATTCCTTTAAATTCCATTTAATGTACATAAATAGCAAGAAAGCCTAAACAGTGCAACATGCAGATTGAAAAAGCATGGGAATTTTCACATACTGTAGTGTATAGCAATAGCACGTAAGACTTATATTCCACTTCATAATACTTGACAGAATTAGCCTATTGCCCCCAACAATCTGGGTCATTTTACTGATCTCGGAAGGATGGAATGTTGAGTCAACCTTCAGCCACTCAGACTCGAACTCCTGGAGTAAGCTATTGCCTGTTGCTCTTCTGGGTTCCGGTGCGCCAGCCACCTGGTGTTCACATGCACGGGAGCGCTGGAAACTGGAAGAGAAGATAATTTTCCAGTTTCTTGCAAACGCATATGCATTGGCCAGCTGATATTTTCACATGCCAGAAACCGGAATACCGGGTGGCCAGGGCACATGCTCGTGCTGGAAACCAGAAGATCATCTTCCAGCGTGCGCATGCGTACCGAGTGGCTTCTCTTCTGGTTTCCGGCTCACACACACACGTACACTCCCATTTCAGCACTTGGTGCTGAAAAGGTTCGCCAACACTGTACCAATCTGATAGCCAAAAATGTAAAGGAACTGAAAACACCAGTTATAAAACTCAAAAAGGATATTAAAATATGACTAAAATTAAGGGGGGAAAAACCAAAGTAATGACAACAAGTACAATAACTAGCCTTAGAACAAACACTATCATTTGTTTCGTTGAAGGAATAGAACCCAAGTATTGTGTAAAGTATACTGCATTAGGAGCCTCATGAACCACTCTGCACATTTGCCAAGTTGAATTTGCAAATAATTTACACACAAAGACTACTGTTCGCATTTCCCTCACAATAAACATATTCTCTAAGAGGCCTTAGGAAACATGTTTATATTTCTAGGATTCTGAATATTCTCAAATAAGTATGGATAAATTCCAAGTCAATATAATGAATACACAGATCTTCAAGCATTATGCATAATCTCCAGTGGATATCAGTGACTGACAGATTTTTATAAATTCCTCTGGCTATATAAACATTCCCAAGAAACATATCCTTGACTTTATATTCCACTCATAAGATTGGTAACACATCTTCTTCAAGAAGGTATGTAAATTCCACTGTATAATTTGACTGATGGCATCACTTTCAGCCAGTCAGATTATGAAGAGAGGTGTAGCTTCGAGCTCCATTATTCAACTGTTCACCCAAGGTGCACATGAACTGTAGAGTGTGGATGTAATTCTTCTCCTCACCCCAACATTAAAAGTAATAGGAGTATAAGAGAACATTTCAATGGGATTATAAGGAGGGAATAGTTAATTTCCCCAATATACTTGCTCTGTACTGTACAGACAAATCTCAGGTGGAAATAGAATTATCCTGATGTTCATGTGTAGTCTCTCATTACTGAGATGGTTTTCAATGAAACATATATTTTGTGCACAGGTATTAGTAGATAAATGGTAGGATATGATACGAAATTGTAAGAAAGAAGTGACATTGATGGTTGGGGTTAGGGTTGATGGTTTTTTGTTTTTTTCTAGTACCTCCATCTTCTCAGACACACAAACATGAAGGCACAAAACCTAGATACATCCCACTTCCATATTCCCACATGGAGAGACCATGAAAAGTATAAATATATATATTTTTATAGCAATTCATTCATGTACATTCATAGGTATGTGTATATTCGTATCCCTTCTCTCATACACATTCATCATCGCCTCATATACAGTACCGTGCATTTGTCATCCAGCCTGAAGATGGTGTGTGTATGTGGGTGTGGGTGGGTGGGTGGATGTGTGTGGGTGTGTATGTTTACGTACGTACGTACGTATGTATGTATGTATGTGTATATATATGTATATATATATTTAGAGTCACAACCCCTGGTAAGCCCCAATTATGGGAGGAAGCTAACTGCTTCCATCATCTGTCAATCGGCTCGTCACAAGAGTCCATCACGACAGAAACCCAATATTTTTACTGTTGCCTTTGTCATATTTGTCTTTTTTTATTTGTGCTGATAAATAAATAAAGGGAGACTAGTATAGATCTATTTCAAGCTATTTAGCTCTCATCAGCTAGCCATACCCTTACTGGGATTCAAACCTGTGCTGTATTGCATCTTAGGCAAACATCTTAGCCATTAAACCACAGGTCTCCTCCTTATCAGCTGAAGCCAGGGAAGAAGGTATATATTTAGAGTCACAACCCCTGGTAAGCCTCAATTATGGGAGGAAGCTAACTGCTTCCATCATCTGTCAATTGGCTCGTCACAAGAGTCCATCACGACAGAAACCCAATATTTTTACTGTTGCCTTTGTTATATTTGTGTTATATATATATATATATATATATATATATATATATATATATATATATATATATATATATATATATATATATATATATATATAAATATAAATATAAATATAAATATAAATATAAATATAAATATAAATATATATTAGATTTTTTACAACCCCTGGTAAGCCCCAATTATGGGACTTCATCAGCACAAATAAAACACACACACACACACACACACACACACACACACACACACACACACACACACACACACATATATATATATATATATATATATATATATATATATATATATATATATATAAGATTTTTACAACCCCTGGTAAGCCCCAATTATGGGAGGAAGCTAACTGCTTCCATCATCTGTCCTTCGGCTCGTCACAAGAGTCCATCACGACAGACACCCAATATTTTTACTGCTGCCTTTGTTATATTTGTGTTTTTTTTTATTTGTGCTGATAAATAAATAAAGGGAGACTAGTATAGATCTATTTCAAGCTATTTAGCTCTCATCAGCTAGCCATACCCTTACTGGGATTTGAACCTGGGCTATATGGCATACTAGGCACGCTAGGCAGAGATCTTAGCCATTGGGCCACAGGCTCTTATCCGTTTATCGGATAAGATATAGCCCAGGTTCAAATCCCAGTAAGGGTATGGTTAGCTGATGAGAGCTAAATAGCGTGAAATAGATCTATACTAGTCTCCCTTTATTTATTTATCAGCACAAATAAAAAAAACACAAATATAACAAAGGCAACAGTAAAAATATTGGGTTTCTGTCGTGATGGACTCTTGTGACGAGCCGAAGGACAGATGATGGAAGCAGTTAGCTTCCTCCCATAATTGGGGCTTACCAGGGGTTGTAAAAATCTAATAGATACCTTTCACCCTGGCTTCGCTGATAAACGGATAAGAGCCTGTGGCCTAATGGCTAAGATCTCTGCCTAGTGTGCCTAGTATGCCATATAGCCCAGGTTCAAATCCCAGTAAGGGTATGGCTAGCTGATGAGAGCTAAATAGCTTGAAATAGATCTATACTAGTCTCCCTTTATTTATTTATCAGCACAAATAAACACACACACACACACACACACACACCAACAAGTCTGTTATTTCAGTGAATTCAAGCATGCAATCTATCTGGTTCGAGTCAATTGGTTAATTTTTTGGCTGTTCTTCAAGAACGTCACGCTACAAACTTATTTCAGGCAGTTCAAATACAATGCCTGCTTTGTCCGTCCTCCTTTTGCAGGACAATTCTTATAATGGAGGCCAACACACTCAGGTGTCCTCAGTGACAAGAAGTGGTTGTCCTTAGACTAGGAGAAGGCAGACCAACTTCATCCTCGTAGAACTTGTTTTCTAAGCTTGTTGAAAAATAATACTACTTTTTAATGACATGTTTATATAATTATTAACAATTGAATATTTCTGGATTAATATCTTACTCTGTTACATTCATGGAGATTGCATATATAAAATATGCTATCTTTTTGCTACTGATCTAATAGTTACACTAAAGAAAAGAATGGGCAAAACTGATTCCAACGAACTGGGAGGGAAATCTTGTTAGAGAAACTACTTTGGTGTGTAAAAGCACAGAAAACATGAACTAAAATCAACTGAAAAATAGCTTTAGCTCACGCTTTGTTTGCAGGCACTTGTTCGTCTGTAGCTTTCCTCCAAAATGATTCCATGTTGGGCACACTTGTTCAGTATATTAACAGACCCGTCCTTCAACAGTTCAAAATTATTGCTATGCAGGAATAATCTTGGCAGAATTAATGAGAAAAACACAACAAAGAGCAAAATGGTTGAGGACCAATTACATGCCCCCTTTGATTCTCAACCCATCTGCTTCCAGAAGCTGACATTGTTTCCTAGTCCTATGCAATTACCGGAGTATGTGATTGCCTTTATGACCAAAATACAGTGGAGACAGCTGAAAAGTGCAAAGCTTCCTGCCAGATTCTCTGGGTCTCTTGGTGCATGAAACTACAAGAAATAATGTATTGTAATGCAGATGTCTGTTGATTCCCAATAGAATTTCTAACTCTAAATCCTTTATTGCACAATCTACAGGACGTTGAACTTCTAAATATCTTCATGTCTAAAAATGGGCTTTCATTTTCCTCCTGACAGTTTGTCCCTTGTGGATATGCACTAATACTGCATTGCCACACGTATGTTATTGAGGCCAATGAGCCAAGCAATTACGTAGGATAGACTGTGACCCTTTGTCCACACTTAACAAGCATCTGTCCAGGAAATTCAGTGTACTCATGCTTTGCCTGCCTCCAACCATACTATAATACTACCTATGACCCAGCTATTTTGTCCTCCACATTTTAACAATATGCATAAGAATAGCATATTGGACTGTGCAGAGAAGTGCCATATTTCTTTAATAAAGAAAGGATTCACAAATGGCTCTTCTAAGATATAACAAATATTTCTATATTCAATCAGAAACACGACAGAATTCTCATAAAGATGTATCTCAGTGTCATATCTTAAGCTTTCTGTGTTCCACAGTTGACATCTGCTTGCTAAACTGAACTGTATGAAGTCAGGTCAATATTGTGCATGTTTTTAAGTCTTTATAAACAACATTCCCACAGTACATTTTTTTGCCTGAAATACTTCCTCCTATAGTATATGAAATTAGCTATAGACTTAAAAAAGAAACACGTCCTGGGATATATTCACAGACTCGGTTACTGTAGGTAACATATCGCACAGGCATGCTTCCATTAAAATGAAAAGGATTCTATCTTGATTGATATCCTCATGTTCTTGGAATATTTCATATTTATATGATGGAAGCTGGAATTAGATCCTTAGGAAGATCTTCATCCATCCTAAAGGCCAGTTTATCTTTCAACAGAGGAGCCTGACTTTCATTCATTCAACAACTACTTCAGAGCTTCTCAACCTCCGCCATTTTGAAATATGTACTCTTCAACATCCAGAATTCTCTAGCAATCATTCTAAAAGTTGAAATCCACACATCTTAAAATGTCCGAGGTTGAAAAACACTAATTTATTTCAATGTAGAAGATGTATTTAGTCGTCTTATTTTTTTTTAAAAGTACCCTGAAGTCTTAAGTAATCTTGACACATTGTTATAATGTTTCTATGACCCATTCCCTGCATGCACATTCCTTCTCAACACATCAGCACCCAGACTCATTTTCATATGGATATAAAGCATCAGGATAAAATGATGGTTCATTATAGTAGTACAGAGCTCTTATCTTCATCCAGCAAGAGTCATTTCCTTCCTAAGATTGAAATGCAAATGTGAAAATTAATGATAACTGCATTATCTGATAGCCAAGATAATACTGATTCAGCGTCAGAGTAGCACACAGCCATCCTATGATTTCCTTTGCTTTTTTTACCATATTCTTCTTACTGTCAGACTATATCAATGGTTAACTCTGTATCATGAATTTTTGTTAATTTACATCAAATAGCATTTCCTAGATCCCATATCTACCACATTTTCTACCTTTTAAAAAAAGACACAAAATCAAGACAGTAATCTTCAAGTCTTTCTTGGGATATACGTGTGTGTGTGTGTGTTTGTGTGTGTGTGTGTGTGTGTGTGTGCGTTTGCATATTTCTATATATTAAATGTTTGTGTATATATACAGATACACATATTCATACCGTTGTATCTGTGTGCTGTATATTTATATGTGTGTATACATACATACATACATATGTATATGTATACATACATACATATATACATATATAAGCACACACGCACATATATATATACATACATACATACATACATACATACATACATACATACATATGAATATTCTGTGTCTTATTTGTAATCATTCACTCTGGTGCATGCTAACTAGTTTGTCTACTTTCTACCCCAAAATATTTATAGCACCAAATAAAAATATAATTTATAAAGGCTGGGAGGGCATTGCATAAAACTGATTAAAATAAGCATTTCAAACTCCCACTCCCAAATCATGAACATAGTGCAGAAATCACTAGCACTTTCCATTAAAATGGCACTGTTCATAATTCATATTTGACAAAATCAATTCCTTCATTTCGAAGTAATTACATTTTGTTAATTTCCTCACTAGGCTAGGCATATCCTTTTAAAAAGTGGTGCCCAAGTATCTGATTCTTTTACCCAGATGCCTCATTCCTTATTTCAATGAGTGGGGGGGGGGGGGGGGGAGACTGAAAATTGCACATATTTCACATCAGCAGGGCTACCCAATTTTATCCATGGTTTGTCCAGAAAATAAAGCCTCACTGAGCCAGTCAATTTCTTTCTAATGATTCATGATCCTTAAAACCTGTTGCATTTTTATTATCATTTTGGTTTGGACAATCTCTTCAATTTTGAATAGACTTTTAAACTCAAGAGTCCTCAAGTTTCAAGCATCTGCTCATTGACTTTTTGTGTTATTTTTTTAATTATGATGAGTAATCAATCAATGTCAACAAAGTGAAGTTCCAAAATACAAGAACTTGCTTAAAAGATGAAGGGAGGCATAGCACAACCAAAGACTTTCATTCTACTTATTGGCTTATGGGCATTTCAAATCAGTTATTTTCCTGTGAATAATATTTCCTCTTTTTTACTCTGATTTTTGGCTACTCTGCCAGCCAACAGAGTCTATACAGGTTCACAAATAGTAACATCTGAAATGTCATATTTACATCATGCTCAACAAAGATGTTATGGAACATTCCTGATTATAATTTTTTTAAAGGAGTGAGGAGAGAAAAACAGGGGAACAGAATTACAAAAACAAGCAGAGCCTACCATAATGTTACCTCAAATCTGATGAGGAATTTAGAGTTAAATACAAGCATGGGGTAATTAGGTACAGTAAAGTTTCTAAACAGTGGTAAGTGAAAAATCCTTGTGTAGCCTGACTGCTAGGCGTTGATACAATGAAATGTTTTTACAATGAGTAATAACAATATCCGCAAATAGTTTAAAATGTTCTTATCTTAAAAGTAATTCATTGAATTCTCAAATCCAAACAACCTCCTTATTCTAAGACAAAGACAGCCCACTAAGTCAGAGGTGGGTTACTCCCGATTCAGCCTCTTGCAATTCAGAAAAGCTGAAGTACTATGTTTCCCCAATTTCTCTCTGCAACACTGCAATATAGTATGTTAATGTACTGTGTATTGCAGATGGGATCTGTAATGACACTTATTTATTTATCATACATGGACTAGCGTGTAAGGGTATATTTCATGCCAGAAAACCTTGTGGCAGTAATTGGTTCAATTGGTTTCTGTGGTCCCTCAGTCTCGTCACTCTTAGCATTTTCTTCTGCCCCTCACATCTCTCTTAGGCCATAAAGAAGAACAGGCCATAAGGAAATGTTTATGGAGATAAGAATGCACTAAGACAGAAGCTTGTCCATCCAAAGTATAAGACACCCAAACACAAACTGAGCAATGTGATATTTGTTCAATATCGTATTATAGAATAACAGAGTTGGACCTTGTAAGTCTTCTAGTCCAACCCCCTGCTTAGGCAGGAAACCCTACTATGTAGTACAGTGCAGTGAGACATGTGCAGATCGTACATTGGAGAAACAAAGCAACCTCTTCACAAACACATGGCACAACTATGGCACGTGTGCCTGAAGTGGCACGCAGAGCCATGTTGCCTGGCACACGCAGCATCACCTGTTCCTCTTCCTTGTTTCTGGTGCGATGAGCAGTTGGCCTTCCCATGTGTGGCTGTGTCAGAAACCGGAAGAGATGGTCTTCTGGTTTCCAGCATGCGCATGTGTGCCAGGCAGCTGATTATCATGTGAACATGCGTACCGAAGACCAGCTGGCCAGTGCGCAAGTTCATTTCCCAGGACCACGCCCCCTGGGCTGCTCCTCTTCCGGGTTGCGGCCCTGGCGCACGCTCCCTTTTTGGCACTTGGTGCCAAAAAGGTTCGCCATCACTGACATAGGAAAACAAACCCATCAGAAAACGATTCAGCAGTCCCTCTGCATTTGAAAGACAAAAGTTGGAGACAGCAAAGTCCATATTCTGGATAGAGAGGACCATGGGTTTGAAAGAAGAGTTGAGAGGCCATCTATGATAAAATTAAACACCCCTCTTTCAACAGAAGGAAAGGAACTCCACACCACCTATCTCCTATTTACAACACAGTCCTTTCAGCAGTTGCAAGAAGGTTTTACACCCATTCAGGTGACTCTGAGGGCATAGATATTCCTCCAAGTGTCCCCAATGACTCTTAGAGGGAGTGCTAATGGCCAGATGACTGCAAGGCATTTAAATCCTTCCATTCTCCACCATTCAGTCAGAATTGAAGAAGCTTCTTGAATAAGAAGTGAAACTCTTCAAGGAAAAACAAAGGAAGTTCAGTGGCCTCTTGAAAAAGCACTTTTAGGACGGCCATAAGGAAAAGCTGATTTCTGCAGTTTTTAAGAAGTCAAGGTTAATTAGCAAGTAGGAGCCTTGAAATTGATTGGCCTTTCTCTTAATATTTGTAATTTGAAGTGTAACAAAGAAGACTCAGCATCTATACTTCTACAACAGGCAGAGTACGGAACTCTCTTTCCAATAGCTGCTGCTCCCTGAAGTCCTAGCTCTTGTTTCCTCTTCTGCTTAATTAATAGCCTCCAAACCAACTTCCATAGCTAATCCTATTTTTCAACCTCCAGCTCTTCAGTAACTATTGTCTACTAATTGCACCTGGAAGTGCCAAACTTTTAGATGGCAGCTAAGATATAAAAAACCTAACTTTTCCATGACGCTTAAATGGTTATTAAGTCAAACAGTTGATTTATAATTTCAAGGAATTTCTGCTTTGCTTTCAATTTTAACTTTCAGTTATATTACATTGCAAATAAAATTCTAAAATTCTGAACTGATGACAATATGTCCTCTTTTTTTTCAAATGAGCAGGAAAATTTAGTGAGCTCCTTTATTTGCCAATCAATTTATTCTAACCACAGTGTAAACTTCATCTCCGGGTTTTTTTTTTCCTAAAAAAAAATGAACTGGGACAGTTCATTGTATCCCAATGTTTATTCTTGAGAAGAAATAATGGTAGTGGTAATTATATCAGAATTAATTTTCTGTTCCCTCTCTCACTTCTTTACACTTTTCAGTCAAAATGCTGTTGAATCTTTTTAGCCATTTCGGAACTGTTGAACATATACTCTTTGTTATTTGGGAAGTGGTTTGTAGAATAGACCCATGCCTTTCCCCAGTCTAATATGGTTTAGCATTCCCCTAATGGCTATTCCCATGCTTTATGGTAGCAGGGATAAAAGCAATTGCCAATTTACAATCACAATTGGAATCAGAAATTCCATTGTTAAGCAAAATAGTTGTTTAGTGAATCATGTCCAATTTTATGGCCCTTTTTGCCATGGTTATTAAGCGAACGTCTGAAATTTAACATCCAATCTTTCAATCCATTCTATTTACAAAGCCTTATTATAAACATTTTTTTTCTATCTTGGTACCTGTTCTCTGAGATACCCCCTAAAATCCATGCTGTTCCTATCTTGTTGGCATTCCATGTGGCCTTAAAGATGTGCTTGTTCTCCCAAATCTTGGTATAAGAAAGAAGGATTCCTTATTAGTTTTGTTTTTGTGTAGTGTGAGCATATCCCATCTGGTTTTGAATTCTGTGTTTATGGGTCAATATATTGTGATCTGCCCAAAGCCAGTTTAAATCAATCAACTAGTCAATTAATCTATCTCTCAAATTACAAATTAACTCAAGCAGGCAAATATATCCAACATACTTTCCTCCACAACCACCCTGTGAGGTAGGCTGGCTGACAGACAGTGCAGTCACCTAGTTGGTTTTCATGGTTAAGGTGGGACTACAATTCACAGTCTCTCACTTTCAAACCTGGTGTCACCACCCAGAATCACCTTTACTGAGATGGAAGGCTATAAAAAATTGATTGATTGATTGATCGATTGATAGATAGCTATATAAGTAAATAAATAAATATTTCAATATAAGCTCTTTCTTATTCCATAGAGAAATCCTAAAACTTTCTTTGCTCTGAGAATGTTGTTTGTGATGTCAGCAACCTAACCATTTATGAATGTCAAAGTATATTTGTATATGGAATGTATATATGTTTCAATCATAATTTTTGTATTAACTAAAATGGTGTTACCCAAGGCTGCTCTATTATGGGACAATATTACAGTATGATCCAACATAAGGCAATTTCATAAATGGACTGGAACCAGACAAGTTCAAAGCTAAGAAGAAAAGTTCCAGAATGCTAGTAGCAAATTTTTTGTCCTCTGAATTTCTTATACTTCTGATATCTTGTATATATACATTCTATTTACAGCAGTTTCCTATTCATAGATCTTTTTATCCTTGAGTAGATTCAAAATTTCTTTATCTCCTAAGATCTTACCCAAGCGTTACATGTTAAAGAAAATTGGTCAGTAATACACATAACAAAGAAATCACAAGAAAGTGCAATTTTCAATGTGTATTTTATTAATTGCAATAAATTACTTTTTTAAAAAAATTGAAGCTACATTACCTCAAAGCTAAGCAAGTAATTACTTTTTTTAAAAAAAAGTTGAAGCTACATTACCTCAAAGCTAAGCAAGTAATTTCATTTTTAAATGGATTCCATGCTACTTTAACTACACTGAAATATGTTTGACGGCAAATCTTGTTTTTACATAATGCTAGATGCTTTGTACAGAATATAGGCATATTTTTGTAAATTATTAACAACATTATAAATACCACCATTATAATCTGATATACTATCTTCCTTCATTCTTGTTTGCCCTATATTTTCCACCTACTGATTTCAGAAATTGCTGCTGAAATTCTTTTCCTCTTCATGGACAGAATACAGCAATTTGCAAAGTCAAGCAAGGATGAAAATGTGATTGAAATGTAAGAGGTTGTTTTAATGCAAATGTTGTTACTGCATTGTAATATTTTTCTAGCTCTATTCAGCTGCTTAAAGAGAATATTCTTCATTTTTAGACATTTGCAGACACGGCTATATATTGAGAATATAGTTTTAAATATAATTTTCATTATTATATAGCTATCATTTATATAACAATGGAATAATTTTTACTTTTTTATTGAAAAATTCAAATTATTTCAAGGAGAGAGGCATTTCAATATAATTTTAACAAGAAATTTAACTCTTGCTCTCTTTTTTTGTTTCACAAATCAAGTTTTGCATTATTTACAGATAATAGCTCTCTAGATCATTTTTATTCATGCTGATGAAACTGCCACCTTTTCCAGCATTGTCAGGTTCCATCTGCGCTATTTATACGGCTTGTAAGAGAAAATATTAGCTTACATTTCTGCCTAAACACGAAGCTCTTACACTTTATTGATTGCAGTCTGCAGGTTTCTCTCTTAACTGTGAAGTCAATGACCAGGGTGTGTTAAATGATTTATATCAAATGAAAAGTGATAAGAAAAGTCCTTGAAAACATCATTGACTGTCATATCCATTTGTTAAATGCAACGTGCTGCTAATGTAAGTTCAGAATTGGAAACTAGATAATAAGTACTTAGTTTCTGGCCCAAAAAATATGTTTAAGGAAGTACTAGCTCAGAGGTGGGTTGCTCCCAGTTCGGGCCAGATAGGGCGAAATGGTAGTGGCAGTGGCAGTGGCAGGAGGCTCCACCCACCTGCGCAGATGCACGTGCACTCACGAGAGCACACACACAAGCAAACCAGTAGGGGGGGGAAAAGGAAACCCTTTTTCTAGCTCCATCCTTTTAAAAAATCTAGGGCCACAATTAGGAAATGCTGATTTGATGTGAGTTTGAAGTGTGTTTTAAAGACACAGGGATATCCCAAAGGAGACAAAGATAAAGGAAAATTTACCATAGCAGCAAGCAAAAACAGGGACTTTTTAGAATGAATTGAAACTATTTTAATTTCTACTGTAGCCTTTCTTTTCCTATAAGAATGATCTTGGAATGACTCTGTTGTAATATTGTGCCATTCTAATGGAACTCTGGGATGGAACATGACTTTTCTTGCCTCTAAATCCCACCCAAACACTTCAGCAGCTATCTGCAAATAATGAAGATGTCTCTTCTAAAGTTATTGTTTGCATGTGGCTTTGCAGATATAAGTCATACCTCATGACCACAAAATGGTTTTGCACATGGAAGGAAAGATGTATCCATAATCTTGGGTGGGTAAGAATGATCCAGTGACTGAAAAGGAAAAGTATTTAGTGTTTACCTGGATTCTCCAAAGTTCATTTCTTACTGATTTGGCAATACTAGTTAGCACCAATTCGCCATCTGAGCCATGATGGCGCAGTGGTTAGAATGCAGTATTGCAGGCTAATTCTCTGCTCATACAAGGAGTTTGATTCTGACCGGCTCAAGATTGACTCAACCTTTCTTCATCCTTCTGAGGTCAGTAAAATGAGGACCCAGAATGTATGGGGCAATATGCTGCCTCTGTATATTGCTTAGAGAGGGCTGTAAAGCACCGTGAAGTAATATATAAGTCTAAATGCTATTGCTATTGTTATATGAATTATGGTAACCCATGGCTAAGTAGATCCAAGGTTCTTGATAGAACACTTTTGATCCATTTCCATTTTGCCTTTTTCATTGAATTTCATTGTCTTTCATTGAAAGACAAAGATTGCTTTTGTCATCCTGATAATTACTTTTGTTTATAAATAAAAAGAGTGGAACAGTTTGTATTAAGCTTCCTGGATTTCTCAATCATGATGTTCTTCTACTCTAACTTATGGGTTTGGAGTCTATATTTCCTAATGCTGAAATAGGAATGATATTCTGGAAATTATTCAAGAGATTGCGAGCCATTTCTATTTCTCTCACACCCAGAGATACACATATAGACAAATCAAAAGTTTCAATTTCAGATTTTTGGTATGTTCATGGATTTGGACATATGTATTGCCAAGGAGTAAACTCTTTGCACATTCAGAAATGTAGTTACTATTAGTGTTGAATTTGAAGACTGTGAATTTCATATCTGAACTGTTTCAAAGACTGTTTTATTCCAAAACAGAAGTCAACACAAATGCTTTTAGCAGGGACAATCAAGTATCAGTTAATTAATAAAGTACACCTCTCCCCACTATATGTGGAAACAAATGGCATTTTAACCAGATCTTGAGATAAACCTTTGCATTTTAGTCATAACTAGACAATCCGTGACTTGCTGAGTCATCATTTCAGAGATATTTCATAACCTAACAAAGAAAGATAATGACCACAGGCAGGCAAAAAAGCAGTGGGAGCATAAGTAATTTCCAACTTCCTGCCAACTTCTCCATTGACCTTTCTTGTAGGAAGCTGACAAGGAGCTCTGGAACTGATGATCACATGACTGCAACTCACCATAGCACTGTAGTGGCCACAATTATGACAAATTTCATCCCGTGAGACAAAGGTCCCCAGATTCTGGGCACATTGCCCATAAGGAGCCGAGGTGGCGCAGTGGGTAGAGTGCAGTACTGCAGGCCACTTCAGCTGACTGCTATCTGCAGTTCAGCGGTTCAAATCTCACCGGCTCAGGGTTGACTCAGCCTTCCATCTTTCCGAGGTGGGTAAAATGAGTACCCAGATTGTGGGGGTGATATGCTGACTCTGTAAACCGCTTAGAGAGGGCTGAAAGCCCTATGAAGCGGTATATAAGTCTAACTGCTATTGCTATTTCTATTTGAAAAACATTGATTCAAAAAGGTTGTCCTACGATGACCCAACTGAAGGTTACAACCAATCACACAGGGACAAAAGTTTAATACTATGTAGATACTTGCATTTAGCAGCATACGGATATTTGCATTTGGAAAAAATACCTACCTAAAGACTACCATAATATTTCTAGTTAAAATCAACTATTTATATGGTGTTGCTTCCATATAAAAGAATTACTTATGCCATATCTTTTCAAACATTACTTCTTAGCTTTAGGGTTCACTATTAACCTCTAAATGAACTGCAGATGCGGTTCAACCAGTAAACTGCTATAGCAATGAGCAATGAGATATAAGCTGTTCTTTTCCTTAGATACTTCCTTACCTGGTCCATCCCAGTCTTCTGTCTCAAGCTTAAGCGGTCCTGGTTTATCTGAACGTGCATCCCCATCAGAATCTGCTGCTTCTTGGCTGCCCTCTTCATCACCTATTAATTTGCCAAAGAAATGTATACCATTAATATGGTTTTATTTTAAGAGAAGAAAATGGAGACTCTGAAATGGGAATCAAAAAATTATCATAAGTTGTTATGTATTGGTTTCAATTTTATTACCAGATATACAGTAAATTATTAGGTTGTTTAAATGAATCCTGGGGTTCTAAACATTCTAACTCTAACTCAGTTTCTTCGCACCTTCCTCTGGAAAGCCAGCCGTGACATTCGCCCTCCGGTGGGGAAGCAATTGATGGATTTGGGACAAAGTGCCAGGGAGGGAAAGAGGAGCGCATGGGCGGGGGAAGGGAGAGGACAGGGATGATGGCCATGGGAGTAGGGGGGAAAAAGGTCCTTCTCAATGGCTCCCTGTCAGACACGCTTCAACGTCTATAAATACTTAGGCAATGCTGGGTTAACTGTTAGTAAATAAATAAAATGAGTAAATATTCAGGTGTAATGGAAAATGCAGACAGCTTAGAAAGCACAATACAATCAGAATGGACCCTGACACACACACACACACACACACACACACTCCAGGAATCAAACATGTCTACCATTGAAGTTAAAAGTTTTGTATAAATAAAGGAAAATAATCCATCCAGGCTTATCACCTCTCGCTTCATTATTGAATATTTATTTGCTTGAAAAGCAAAGCACAATGAAATTTGCTCAGTGGACAGGTAACAATTCTTACCACAAGATTTGTTTATTAATAAGAGAAAGATAAAATCTTTTGAAGTTCTTTTAAGAATGATCTGAATCACTAGAATGATTTCAATATCTTCAGCCAAGCAGTAGGGCTTTAAAGCAGTGTTTTTCAAACTTGAAGTCTTTAAGATACGTGAGTAAGATATGTGGGAACTGACAGGGAGTTCTGGGAGTTAAACTCCACACATCTTAAAGGTGCCAAATTTGAAAAACAACACTTTAAAGCAGGGCTGTCAAACTCTCGGTCCACAGGTTGGATATGTCATGCGCTGGCCTCACCTTGCCCAGTACAGCAAAGGGATAAAAATTCCCGATACGTCATGTGACGCCACCATGATGACGTGAGTTTGACACGCTGCTTTAAAGGAACTGCTAAAATAAGGAGGGAAACACAGAGACTGGACTGAATTTAAAAATCTTATAGCAAGTATTTATTATTATTTATAAATTGTTAAATACGACTTGGAAACTGAAAAATTTAAAGGGGATTTAAATTTAAAGTATAATCAAGGGGATGGGGAATTTAAACACAATAACTGATATACAACAATGAAAATGAAAGAATTCACGCTAAATACTATGCTTAGAAAAAACATGGGAAGCTTGCTCTGTCTGTCTGTCTGTCTGTCTGTCTGTCTGTCTCTGCCTCTCCCTCTCTCTCTCTCTCTCTCTCTGTGTGTGTGTGTATAAGTCAAAGGACAAGTCCCTGTAGTTTTCTTGGCAATTTTTTTCAAGGGGTTATTTGCCATTGCCTTCTTCCTAAGACTGAGTGTGGCTTTTGGCTTTAACAAGGTCAGTGATGAGCTAGCTCCTTTGCTAAATTGGACAGTTCATTTTCTAAAAATTACTGCAAAAGCAATGAACAGATTGGATTCTGTTTTCATATTTGATAGCAGTGTTGTACAATAAAAAGCAACAATTTTCTGAAATGATTTATAACAGAACCTATTATTTACAGTTGTGATCCAGAATTGTTTCCAAATCAAGTTAGATTTTGTGTCATATTTACTTTTAAGATACAAAATTAAGTTAGACATTGAGGTATCTCCAAGGGTTCACTAGCCATTCTTCTGTAGAAGCAATAATTTGTACTCCTCGACGTACAACTTAAATTGGGACTGGAAAATTCATTATTAATCAGTGGAGTTGTTAGGAGGATCATCACACAACAACACCTAATAGCCTCTTGATCACCCTTTTTGGCATCGTCCTTAAGAAAATCACCATAGTTGTTAAATGGCTGTGATTTGAAATCTTCCTCAGTGACTGTTGGAAGTTGGCTGGGATAAATGGTGATCATGTAACCTCAGGATGCCTGTCACAAATGCAAGTCAGTTGTCAAGTTCCCCAAGGATGCTGCAATTGTTTTACGGGCAATGAACTATTGTAAATCAATTTGATCAGCACTACTGTAACTTCAGACGGTTGCTAAATGAATGGCTGTAAGTCATGGACTACCTGTAAGCATATTTTTTTTATAAAAGCATTCTTGCATCAATTATCATATACAGAGCTAATACCATATGCTTTGCAGAAATGTGAGGTTTGGGGCTATTTAATTGAAAAATAGCAGGTTAGAAAGGAAATCCAACTTTTAAAATTTGTTTTATTCTATTGTATTTGAAATTTTGGTACCTCTAAAATTTCTATGGTTCAGACCAAAATTATAAAATTCTTAATCTTGCTTTATACTATGTTGACTATTGCTTTTTATATATACTGTATATATTATTTGGATTCTAAAGACTGATACTTTCAAAAATGATTTCATAGACTTAGTTATTTAATGTAGTTAATAAAATACAGAATTGAAAAATGTAACCTAATTCTACGATACTTATAAATTCCTTATCTACTTTACTTTTCTATTTTAGTATGTTTTTTTCTTCTTTTCCTTTTTTTCTCTTTCCTTTTCTTTTTTTTAAAAATCACTTGGTTAAAAATACAATACAAAAAAATAACGGAAGTTCCAATATTTGCCATGTTGCATTATTCAACTTACGCATTTCAGTTGCTTTATACTCTGTGTATGAGTGTGAGTCTGTGTGTGTGTTTGCGTGTGTGTGCATATGTATTGCGTGTGTGTTCATTCTTACACAAGACAACTACTGAAGTGTTTTTTTTTCCTTGACTGAGTATCACAGCAGCTATTGGTTCCCCTATAATGTACTTTGCAATCACCTATATCTACAAAGTATTTTTTTTAACAATGAACAGTTCAGAGCTGACAGGTCTAGTTTCTTGTTCACAACTGCTTATCACAGCATAGATATCATATATGTTTTCCAGGTGCTTTCTATAGTTAGGATACCTTCACAGAAGCTGCTTGTGAAAGATAAGGTCATAAAAGAGATGAAAAATGTGTGAGCATCATACACTCATGGTCTTATCATCAGACGAGATAGCTTTCAGTAAGGACTTCCCAGTACAAACGGAAAGCTGCCTAAAAGACAGAGGGGGAAATGTAGAAAATTTGGATGAAGTTCAGGTGCGCACATATAAAAGTAAAGTGGCAGCAGTACCAAAAACAAAACCTGAATAAAAACTCTGCTTCCAAAATTCATAGTTACTGAAGATTCATTTTGTCATTTCATTGCAAGTTTAATATTGTATGTTTTGCACTCAGTTTATGATAGAAGAATGAATGAATGAATGAATGAATGAATGAAGAATGATAGAAGAATTTGGTAGAAGAACGCCTTTATAAATATGATCAGTCAGTCCATCAATATATCCATCAATAAATTATGAATCAACCTGAAGTAAAGCTTTCTCTATACCTCAATTATTTGGAACGTACTGCCTGCCTTAGCTGAGAAACCCTAATATCTTTGTAAACTTTCAAAAAGTTGTAAAACATACTTTTCATCAAGCTCCTAATGCTTTAACTGTCATTGCCTTTAATCTCTTGAGCTTTAATTCCGGATATTAATGCTTTATTCCAAACTGCTGACCTTAAATGATACTATATTCCATAAATAGAATATTACATTTTGGAGTTCAGAGGCAAGCCTTGTTTTTGCTGCTGGTTGCATGTCTACTATTTGTATAAACTGCACAAAATTACAAGGAGTTTCAAAGATATAAAAACAGACAGAACATTCCTCCCCCCCCCTTTTTTCCCCTCCTTTTTACATCAGTCAGTCAAAATAAAAGCAAAATGTAATGGCTAACATCTAAGAAATGCTGAAGGTTATAGCTATATGTTTTTTGTTCCCTTTGCTACCATCTCTACCTAGAGTAGGTAAAAAAGTGTTTAAAAAAGTAAAAAGCTTACAAAAGCAATAAAGACAATGTGTTAACAATTTTTTAAAAAAGAAACTGTGATTTAAAAATTCCACACTTCGTTCTTTATCCAGTTGCTTTAGTAGCTTTGACCTGAATAATCTAGGTTTCATACTGTGGTTCTATTCCAGATGTATAGTGTATAGAAGGATAGAAGACTCCAAATAAGATACTATACTTCAGTAGAGGTGAATATGCTACTGGAGAACTGTTCATATACAAATATAATTACAGCAAAAGAACATTAATGGTCAACAAATGCTCTAATTTAAGGTAAGACTGGCTGGCTTTTGGCACAGGTTGCACAATGCACATCCTTGCTCTGTGTCATAAAATTATCAGAGGTACAGGAAGATAAGCACAATTTACAAAGTTCCCTGATGTTACTAAACTTCAGTAACATTATGTTAGGAAAGAACTGGCATAATTTAAACCCTACAACCTTTATTTAATGGACAACCACATTCTTTTCCCATTTTTCCTACAAAGTCATCCAACAAAACATTAGAATATAAACTAGCTCTGCACTAAATTATGATATGCTAAGAGAAATCCCAGACATACTTCTTGGGCCCTAATATTTTCCACGTTTCTCAGCTTGAGAACTTAACTTTAATCTGCAATACATCTAGAGATAACCAGCTTGATAACGGTTCAGTTAATAATACAATATTCCCAGATACATTGCTTAGAGCTCTAGTATTATTCCAGCCTCCAGTTTGAGAAGTCTGACTATGCAACTTTAGTCTGCTGCATTTCTCCAACACATCTTCATGAAATTTTAGGCTGCTGGACTTCTGCATCTCATCTGGAGGTGATAAAATTGAATCAACATATATCACTTCAATGTGGCATTTTAAAATTTAATGTTTTTCAGTACATTAGTTCTGACTGCATTCTCTCGTAAATTCAATAAGTTGAAAATATGAAAATCTGCATTTAAATCAATATTTAAATGTGTTCTTTTAAGCCAGTGTCTTCTCAATATTTGCATTTATACATATACTGTGTTTCAAAATCCATATTCAATATTATATGACATATACTTTTTGAGACCAAAATTGTATTGAATATATAGAAGAACAAAACTTTACATGATATTATTTTCTATCTTTTTTAAATGTTTCATTTACAGTATATATGTTTCTTTTCTGAAACTCAACTTTGTCTCAACAGTTATGGACAAAAAGGGATGAAGGGGGAGGTAATCACAGGTTTTCTGCAACAATAATTTAGGTCCATTTTACTCCATGTTTTCATGATTTTTTTCTCTTGACTGCTGTCTATCACTTAGTAATAGGTGCTTATTACTTACAAAGTGGCATTTTAAAAAATGCTTGTGACAAGCACTGTGTTGCGTTTTATGTGAAATGCATAGTTTTCCAATTGCCAAACAGAAAAAGGAAAACCAATCATATCTCAAGGAATAGTGCTCAAAATTGAGATTATAATATAAATGTCACATGCCAATATTCAGGAATAATGTACATGAACATTAAAATTAATATAGAATTATTTCATAATTTCTATAGCAAGGAAATTACAATTAATTGAGTTACAGTAACTGAAAGTTTTACATATACCATAAGTAACCAGAATGTAACCAATCCTTTGCATCTATTCATAATAATATATGCCAGGAAAGAAATATATCAACTGAATTCTTAAGCTAAGTATTCATAATGTCACTATTTAACACTCTGGATGATCTCTGTACAGACTACAAAAGGAAGGTTAAGTTTCTGTTGGATCTGCTAAGCTGGGTTTCCATGTGAATTCTGTGAATTATATAATTATATAATAATTAGATGAATTATAATAAGATATATAGTAATATTTTCAGTAGCCAGCCTGCCTTCTTTACCCTCTCTCATAGTTACCTGTCTTAATCAAAGATGCTGAATAATTAACCAATTAAATCAGAAATTATTAAGTGATGGTGATAAACTGTACTTGAGCACTGCCCACACTGATTGTCAATAGGTTCTCCAAACAAGCAACTTTCCCAAATTTCCATCAAACACAAAATATAGGAACTCAGCTTGAGACCTTCAACATGCAAGCAAGTACTCGTGCTGAGCTATCTGGATCTTCATTAATAAGGATCCTGGTAAGACTATGGCTTTTGATAAAGTTG
This sequence comes from Thamnophis elegans, assembly GCF_009769535.1. Classification (NCBI taxonomy): domain Eukaryota; kingdom Metazoa; phylum Chordata; class Lepidosauria; order Squamata; family Natricidae; genus Thamnophis; species Thamnophis elegans. Next base: position 57,881,255 of record NC_045548.1, on the reverse strand, counting down.
TTGCCCTACTGAAGCAAACTCCCATTCTACAGCTTCAGGAAAGCATTGTGAATCTTCTGTTATTGACATTCCTGAAACATTCGCACACAACATAGAGACCAAAAGGTTTTTCTTCTGGAAATACTAAGCTGATCATTTTCTTTAGAGGACTCCTATAAAATTATTTACAGACAAAAGGTTATCAAGCAATGGATAGTTATGTATGCATTCTTGGTACAATCTCTGTATATATACTATATGAATAGTGTATTTGTAATGTCTGCTTGAACTAAAGTCAAGGAAGTGTTTTAATGAAATGGCGTAAATATCACTTATTTTAGATCAGATCATGACAACTAAGAGAGAAAGCTAACATGTTGCTTGGAATCCAGTAAGGTCATTAATGTATCTCTGACAGAAGTGGACTGATCAATACAGCATCTTTTCTATGAAGTCCAGAATACAGAAGATCCTAAAAATTCACCAGGAATTGTACATATGTGATCATGTGATATAGATAGCACAGAAAAGAAGACATGAAAGAACATTTTAAAGGATATTTAATTACCTGAGTATGCAATCTACATAAAATTGAATGTTTGGAAACATATAAACAATAGGGTTTATGAGGACACAGGATCAAATATTCTTCAATATTTTTTATTCAAGTCCATTAACACCAGTATGCCATAATTGGAAACCAAATATATTCCACAACAAATATATTCTTTAAATTTCTTCTACAAGCAATTTCCCTCAAAGTTTAAGGTCAACCAGACCTACAAAAGAAACATTTTTTATCTCAAATGTGGTAATCAAATTTTAGCTATCCCTGTTTGAAAACAAGTCATATTCCAGAAGAACTGTAATTGCAGAAAAATATTCCTTCTGATTATTTTTTTTACTTTTGCAACAACTGGTCCTTCTGAAAAAGCAACCTCAAGCTTTAGAAAAAACAGCAGAGGAATACATACAGTTACACGGAGTGACTATACTTGTATAATGAAAGATAATCCAAGAGAAAATTCCTTCACTTTTGTTTATAAAATTAGGCATCTGATAGTGCTGATTTTTAAAATCATTTTCACAAATTACAAACAGTAACTTTGCTTTTTTTATCCTATTGTTTTAAGAGATACCTCTCATCATACTTTATACACTATCTTTGTTTATTAAAAATTGTCGTGCCCTTCATTTTCTTTAAAACTCTTACATAAAGGCTCTGGGAAGAATTAAAAATAAATTTAAAAAAAGACTGTGTTAGCTTGAGAAGACATGAAGTATTTTCAGAGAATGATAATGTCAGTCCTAGGGGGGTTGTGGGGCTTGATGCCAAGCCAAGCTGGGGGCTGTTCAATCACCTCTATCACGGCTCTATCAGTGTCTACACTCCAGTCAAATCCAGAGAAAACAAGGAGTCAAAGATTCAGGTCAATAAGCTTATAGACGATTTGCACAAACAGTTCCTCCAGCAAGGTAAAAAACAAAGTCATATTGGCTTTTTGGGAGGGTTTCTTTTTTCCCTTCCCTTTTGAACTCTTTGGGCTAAGCACGCCCTGAAAAACTCATCACTATATGCAAGACATGCAAAGTATGGGACTTCTTAATCCTGCTAAGAAAAAAGGAGCAAAGTTATCATCCGTAAAGGCTTCCCCGTGGATCTCAAAATGATTACAGGTAGAACTGCCTTGTCTTAATTCTGCTTCTGGCTACTTAGCATTAGGAAAACACAAAAGATAGTCTTGAGGAGGTAGAAAATCATTACTGATTCAAAGCATCTTTTTTTTTAAAAAAAAATTACTTTTGACCTTTCTGATTATCTTAAATATACACAGACAAGACAGCAAATAAGTTGGCTGTATGAACAAAACATAAAAGCTGCAGAAAATATTTACACGTGGTCACATAAAAGAAGAAAGTAGTGGATATAATAGGAACTTTTCCAGTTTGCCAAAGATTTTGTTAGCATTAAAATGTCCCCAAAAAAGATACCTACAAATGCAGCAGGAAAGAGAAAAATGCTGAATCAAATAACAATGGGATCAGTGTAAATGAATGCTGACATCCTTAGTTAAATTCACTCAAATTCTGAAGCCCAGCTCCTGGAATCATCATCAACTTTATCTGACTTCAAGTTATTATTCATATCTAGACTCTTACCATATAGACACCCTGAATTCTTAAAACATACAATACCAAACTTGGGTTGGGCCCATCCATCCACCCTGGTGCTGTCCCGTCCTATTTAAACGTGTTTTTGATTAAGCGAACATGCGCGGAAGGCACGGACTCACATTTTCGGTTCTGGACGAACTGGTTATTACATTATGTGATGTCCACCTCTGGTTCAGCCATCAATAGTAAAGGAATAAACAGGAAGAAATGTTGTAGATTAGCACTTGGTATAGCCATGAAGGCCATGGAAAAGATGATATCTCTTTATCTCAAAGATCAGAATCATGTAAACCATGGCATTTTCTGTGACACTTTGTGGGAGTGAAATTGAACTCTGAGCAAGAGAACAGAGACAATATTGACTCCTGTGAACTTTGGCGTTGATATAGACTGTTGAAAATATGGAAAGCCAAGAAATGAAACCATTGTATCATCTAAAAATCTGCCTAGTATTCCCACTCAAGACATAAAAGGACAAGGCTTCAATGATTCTACTTTGGACACATTATATGTAGACCTAGCTTTCTGGAAAAGGCTCTAATGCTGAGAAAAGGGGAAAGAAAGAGAAGAAAATGCTGGAGGATTTGAAAGACCAGCATAGATATAGATCATTAGGAAGAAATTCTATCTATGTGTCTGCTAGGAACTGAAAATGAATTGATGATGCATAATCAATCAATCAATCTAGCACCAAAGAAGAGTTGCATTATAGCCTGTGGTTTCTCAAGTTGACATCAGAGATTACCTCAGTAGGCAGAAAAGTTGGTGTACAATTGTCAATAAAGCATTAAGACACAATTGCTACGAAAAAGGTTACTAAGAAGTGGCCTTATGTAACATATTGCTCTCCCAGAAAGATATATGCCTTATAATAGTGGTGTCAAACTGGCGGCATGCACAGGCCACGCCCACCCCGGCTCCACAAAGGCAAAAAATAAGTCACGTGATATGATCAACTTTGACATCCGTGGCCTATAGTGTCTAAGGAGTCACTGTAAATTTATAAGACAGTTCCAAAGAAAACAAAATCAATTTACATTATGTCTGAACCAAGAACTGCATAATACTGATTACCTTTATTACAAAAGTATTCCACATCTTCACAGTTCAGATTCCCAGACTCAAATTCTGCAGAAAAGTTTCCCTCCAGGGGAAAGTCTTCTTTGGAGATAATTTCATTTTCCTCAGATAGGCACTCTTCCTCTTCATCCTCAACAGCATCTTCAAGGGGGCCTTTAAAAAAACAAGAACACTGTACCAATACAGCAGCAAAAGCCATACCTAAAGATTTGATTTGGGATTCTGTATGTAGAAACAGGTGATCAACAAGAGAGGGGGGAGGGAGGGAGAGAGGGAGAGAATGAATGAATGAGAATTAAGATCAGAAGATTACCTTTCTTAAATTACAAATTGACAAAAAAAAATCTTCCTAACGAATATATATCAGGAGCACTTTCTTCTTATGCATGGCTTTACTATTCCCTGAAAAGTTTTTTCCTGTTCTTGTATATAAGCAGGAAAATATAGCAATAAGTCAGTTTGGTAACTTTTTCACCATGTGCAAGATATGCATAACAGAAAGGCAGAATTCAACTTGTTATTCTTATCTGATCCAAACAGTTTTGTGTCTGTCCCTTACATTGGTAAGCCTCCTATTACTATTCCTCTTTTCTCATCATTTACGAACTCTGGTTTGTTCCTTAAGGATTTTAGAGTCCCATCAATTGTTTTGGAGAGATTAGAATGCTAGAATTATCTCAGCCTATCTCAGGTTGTATTCCATGTCCATAGTGTCAGCTTCAGCACTATCAACCATGCTATTTTTGTGCACCATCTTGCTATTAAGTCTAACCAAATCTACACTCTACAGTTCTAGAATTATCATTCATCTAAGTCCCAATAACGCCTTACTGTTCAGAGGCAAAACATAGTATTTATAAAAGTTATGTTAAACTACATTTTGAAATTAGTATGTTAATATCATTAAAATTATGTTTACTAAAATTTCATTAAAAGTATTTCCATTAAATAGTATTACAGTCTAAACAATATTATTTAAAAGTATTATATAAAAGTACTGATAAAAATATCATTTACCAATAAATAAGAAAAATCTTTTTATTAAAAATAGATTTTATCTAACTTCAAGCAGCAAAGCCAGGACTCATATTACATCTCAAAGGAACAACCACAATCTAGTTAACTATTTATTACTGTTTATTACATTTGAGCTATGCTAACTAGTGTATTCCAAGTTTTTAATCAGGCTGCTATAGCGAAGATATCCAAATTAAAAATAAATAGGCAGATAACCAATTTTTAAAATCACCGAATCAGTTGTAAAGTTTTGATGAATGCCTTATTGTTCACACCCGTTCATGTATTTATCTTGCTTATTAAGCAAAAAAAAATATTTTCTCTCCACAGGAATAGCAAGAAAGTGTAAACAAATCAAAAGAATAAAAGAATAAAAAATAAAACTATAGCTATATAAGAGCCAACAATAACACTATTTTAAATAACACATTATAAATGAATCTTAACCCTTTTTCGTAAGACAGAAAAAGAGGATATTGAGACAAACAAAACATTAGAAGTATTACATTCCATGATTTCAAAGTGACCAACAAATAAAACTTCTATGAGCATTGATGTCCTTGAATTTCCACCTGATAAGGCTGGTTTATAATGAAATGGGATATTGTCTACAGATGCATTGTATCTTTTCTCAGACTTCCAAGTCCAGAAAACAAATAAAGCTAATTTAGGAAGCCTTTTTTTAAATTTTAAAACAATGTTAATAGTTTTAAAAGCTCACTCAGAAAAAATAGTATGGCTACTTTACAGAGACAGTGCATTAACATGCCAATGCATTCTAAAACACCTTTTCTGAATCATTTTAATTCAGCCCAAACATATCCTTCAATAGATAAAACGAATCAAAGAATTTGAATGCAAAACAACTTACAGAAACAGGAAATTTGAGCTCTACTAATGAGAAAACAGCCATATTCTCATGACCTTCAAATCGAGTCTTTTCCTATCCAAAACTCCTTTACTGAATTTTAAAAAATGCCAGCCATAATAAAAATGGGGAAAAAAACTTTTCATGTGCATAGGACATGAGTCAACATATATGAGCAAAGTAATGTTTATAATACAGCTCTAAGTTTTATTAGCACATTTGTATATCAATTTGGGTTACAAAATTTGCCACCGTATCCCACAATCCCATTTTTCCCCAGCAATTCAGTGTCTCTCTTCATGTAAATTTATGTTATATTAGGTTTCATGGGAACATAACCCAAATAAAAACTGAGAGAAATCTGTATACATTTTTAAACTAAGAGAACTTAGTCCCCTCTTTTCAATATTTATCTAAATTAACTGTGTATGCTACCATTCTCTTGCATCACATGACAGAACTTAGTCAGTAGCTTACCAAGGTTTAAAGCAGTATCAGTTACAGGAGCTACAATGCAATAAATAGAAAATGAATCTGCACCAAATTTACACCATATTTAAAACATAAATTATTACATTATGAACTTAAGAGAAAAGTAGACTTTCAATATAACAATTTGCATGCTCCTGATCATTTCAATTGTACCATTCCTCTATTTGGGGAATTATTGACAGGTTTTTTTTTCATTACCAGTATTCCTAAAAATATATGCCATCAAAACAGTATTTGAAATTTCAAAAGGGAAGTTAAAAAAATTAATTCATCTCAGTCTCTAAATTGAATTCTGATAAATTAAATTCCTATTTTCAGATTTAGCTATGTAGTATTATATTACCTAAATTGTCCTACAAAACTGCAAAGCTGATCTATTATGAAATATTAAACATTCAAAGATGGAAGCCATCTGAATGAAACTATGGGTAATTGTGTGAATACAGCTCAAACAATCTAATTTTCAGCTATTGGATCTAGACAATGCATGCTATAGAGCTGTATGAGTATTGGTAATATAGACCTACTTTAGTATTCAACTATGATTACCCTCAGATTTAACTTCCATTTTTAATCAATGATGTAGCATAAAAATTCTATATGGTTGCACCTGCCCTACAGAGCAACATTCCCCTACTTATGTGGACTTCACCCATTTGCTTTTCACAAAACCTGGCTCTTCCACCAGAACCTGGGATACAGTAGTTATGACCTGTTCCTTAATATTAGACTTCTTTTTTTTAACCTACATATTGCAGTCTTTGTTGTGTTCTTCTCTGATGTGTTCTTCTTTTTTTACATGAACATCATCATCATTTGTGAGTTTTATCTTTTGTTTTCATTTTTTTTCCTTTAATGCTAATTGAGGCAACACACAAGTTCAATTAAATAAATACATAAAAAGTCTCATTCTACTACTGATTAGGTATAGAATAACAACTCTGTTGTTTAAGAAGATGTTGGATAACCATTTAAGTGGTTATGAAGTGGTGTAGATTTCCTGCCTAAGCAGCGGGTTGGACTAGAAGACCTCCTACACCACTTCAGACAAATGGTTATCCAACATCTTCTTAAAAACTTCCAGTGTTGGAGCATTCACAACTTCTGGAGGCAAGTTGTTCCACTGATTAATTGTTTGTCAGAAAATTTCTTCTTCTTTCTTCTAAGTTGTTTCTCTTCTTAATTAGTTTCAATCCATTGCTTTTTGTGCATTGCTTCTTGTCCGGCCTTCAGTTGCTTTGGCGAATGGCTTGACTCCCTCTTCTTTGTGAAGAGATATCTAACACTTGAGATATCCAACACTGATATCATGTCTCCCCTAGTCCTTCTTTTCATTAAACTAGACATTCCCAATTCCAGCAACTGCTCTTTATATGTTTTAGCCACCAGTCCCCTAATCATCTTTGTTCCTCTTCTCTGCACTCTTTCTAGAGCCTCAACATCTTTTTTACACTGTGGCGACCAAAACTGGATGCATTATTCCAAGTGTGGCCTTACCAAGGCATTAGAAAGCGATATTAACACTTCACGTGATCTTGATTCTATCTCTCTGTTTATGCAGCCTAGAACTGTGTTGGCTTTTTTGTTGGATGCTGCAAACTGCTGGCTCATTTAAATGATTAAATATGAGCATAATTCAGGGCTTTTAATGAAGACCTATATAGAAGTTTTAGAATGATTTAATGTTAAAACCAAGTCATATCAAATATCATCTATCTATCATCTATCCCTACCTATCCATCTTCCCTCTCTTTTCAAACTCTGTGTCAAATAATTTCAAGTCATTTTAGAGCCGTTTGACAAGGATAAGAAGGGTATGGCACTGTTTTTGAACACTGCAGATTCACACACACCTGATGTAATTGAGTTAATCCAGAAGACAAAAGCTATTTTTTCTTTGGCCGAGGAAAATGGAAAGTATTTTAAATGAACAAGTTTTTTTTTCCTGCAGCTGCTCACTTTTAACATTAGTTGCATCAGGGGATCTGTTGGAAGGAAACATTTTTATTAATTTTTTTCCTTATCTGAGAGAAGAATGTTGTGCGAGGTTTTTTTTTTCATTTATGTTCCTTGCCTGCAGGTAGAAGACTAGAGAATCATATAGTACATTTTTTTTCTTTTGATTAATTTCGTTCCATGTGTTATGTTATTTTTATATATAATTGATTTCAGGTTTTGCTCATAGCTGTGCATCTTTTTATATATCTTTGCCTACTGCTTTTTTTCAATCAAGGAAGTTGAAGGAAATTACCTGAATTTTACAAAGTTTATTAAAAAGAACTCTATGGGTATTTAAATTGAGTTTTGAAATGCTAATACAAGGAAGATATTAGAGAATTTTAACACAGGGTTCAATTTGACCTAAAAACTATTCAAGAAAAGGTCAAATTTTATTCAAATAATTTCTTTACAGTAAAAAAAAATGAACCCTTTGATTTTATAAAAGTGGATTAACATTCATCATTTCTCAATCTTTTGGCACCTTGGTGCATGACAGAATTAACTAAGCTTGGGTATAAAGTTTTCAAAAGCCTTTAGATGTTTAAGTAGTTTAGAACTTTACAGTATTTTAATAATGTTCTTCCACTTGTCTTATTTAAGAGGTTTGAATGAAATTTCCATTGAGGGGAGATATCTGATCCAATCCAACCCATCTTCTCCTCAGTAGAGTTTTTTTTTTAATTTTTAACTATGGAGATCAGGTGGTATTATCTCTTATATTTCTTATATAAAATCAGGTACTATTGATGTCTTATAATGGTGAATGGCAGTTTTTGCAGGTAATGGATACTAACTTCAATGTGAACATAAAAATTAAATTAAGATTATTGTACCCTGATAACAATATTTTTAATATATGATATTATCACGTTATATGTTCTAAGTATGACTAACACATTGAGAACTTGCCTTGACTGAAAATATTTATCTGGAAATGATGGGAAATATTCACATTCTATCCCTATCACTACCTCTGGTTATTAGTAGGAGTACCATAAATACCATAAGTAAGTTTATCCCAGTTTAAGGAATCTTGATCATGCCTTAATGAAGATACTTATGACTAGTTTACATATTTGATAACAGATTCTAGAGACTAACGAAGCATTTGTTGTAAAGTAAAACTGGATAAGGGCAAAATAAAGAATGCCCCATGTATCCATTCAATATCCTTAAAACACTGTACAAGTTACATATACTGAGCACTGCTATTAACAAGTTTTTGCCTATTCACATCTGTTATAAGAAATAAAAATAGGATGTAAGTAAAGCTTTGAAGCCTATAATAATACTCCAGTGTGTTTAGTGATTAACATACTTCTTACGATTAAGTGAACCTTGCATTAAGATCAGTGCAAGATCAAAGAAAACGAACACTAATTTCTTCCGGAAATTTTGCATCTCCTGTTTAAATATTCACTACTTTCTTTTCTTTCTTCAAAAGCCAGATTAATTTAGAATATCCATTCTACACACACACACACACACACACACACACACACACACACACACACACGTTATATGCTCCATCTCTATATCACAGAACCAATGTTTCTTACTGACACAGGAACAATATACTTAAATTTATACATGTATATAATTCATATATACAAATGGAAATATAAATATTTAAAAGACTTACATCACCACCAAATTCCATTACCAATATCTAATTATGCAAGTCAAGCTTGACATCTTGTTGTATTTAAGTCATACCCAATTGAAGCAGGCAAAGAATCCCACCAGTTTATTGAAGGAAAACCAAATATGGGTAGTCTTTTGCAATATGAATATTTAATCTATCTACAGGCAAAGAAAGAAAATATTCAAAACATCACTTTAGGATATGTTTTATATCACAGCAAATTATAGAGCCTATTCAACCTTCTCTAGGCTAAAGGCTATGCTAAGTGTGCCCAGATATTTTGATGGGAGACCACCAGAGATTGCTAGGGCTGTTTGCTAGAGTGGAAAGTCAGAAAAACATCACGGAAGAAAGCAACACCAAAAAGGTTTTTCTACCTTATTGTCAGGAAAACTATACAGAAAAAAGACTGAAATCTCCAAACATAAGCTTGACTTCACAGTTGTTTTATAATCTTTCAATGTTATTTTTAGATTCACAGCAACTTGTTAACTCAAACATCAAAATCAAATCTTAAAAAAATTATACGACAATGGAAGTACAGTAAACGTAGGAAGCACAGTGAATTCATACTGGCCAGGAATTGTAGAGACTAGATTTGGCTCTGGATCTTATGGAAGATCATTAAAAACACACAAAATTACAATTTTGATTTAAAGAAAGTGTAGGATAGTTGTCTTTATATTAGATTTTTGTCAAATGTGTTGATTGACTTAAGTTTGGATTTGGTTCAAATGGCTTCTTCTCTTGCAAAGTGGTTATATATAAGTCTGACATATCTGTTGGCCTCTGGTCATTTCTTATTTTGAAGTATTTGAATCATCCTCTGACTATTTCATTTGTTCTCCTTGAGTATCTTCATAAACAAAACTGTTTTTAACCTCAGGAATATTTTGTGTAAACCTGTATGCCAGGTTTGCCTTATCAGTGAGATGACTAGCATATAAATTTAATAAATAAATAAATAAATAAAATGTTGCATCCTAGGTTTCCCTGAAGGGCCACGAGTTCAATTCTAATTCTAGTTGCCTTATTCTGTGGACCTCTGTGGACTTCTGCCCTCTTATAAATTGCTGCACAATTTATCTTGCCTCATCTTGGTAATGGATTTGGTGGTAGTCTGTGAATTATTGGTTGCTCAGAGTATGTCCATTTGTATAACTCCCTTCATGATCATTAACAGTTTTTACTGTATATTGCTTTCCCAGAACTATTTCATTTGGTAACACATGCATACTGTAAGTGGAAGGTTTACTTCTGATTATGCTTTTTTACCAACTCAGTTCTGTCTCTATCACTAGCTGGATTACAATATTCAGTATCCTCCACTCGTGATACAAATGGAACCAATGAATACTTTCTAGTATTAATTGGTTCAGATTCTTTTTTATAATATTCACAAGTATTTAATTTTGGAAGTGTATGCTAATACACGTGACCCATAGTTTTGTATCAGTGTGGAAGTTCAGAGTTGATTTCTGAGTGCTAGAGAATTGGTTTATAATAAAAGACAAGCATGAGAATAAACTGAATGCTTAGTGAATAAATAGTTCAATACTGAGCAGAGAGTAAAATAAAACAATGTTATGTCCCCCTGGCTGTTGAATCTATTTATGGATATATGTATAAAGTGTGATGTTAGATAAGTGTTGGTTGGTAATGTGAGTTTGCATGCCGTGTTGACTGAACATTTGAATGATTTGCAGTGAATATTACATTGTAGAGTGCAAAAAGGAGCATGAATCTGAAAAGTAATACACTAGAAAGTAAGATAGTCCTATATGACAGCAAAAATAGAGTGAACTATTTGTAAGGAAGGGCAAGAAACATAAAAGTTAAGCCAAGTACTCTGGAAATAGTATATTTAAGAAGTGCGTTGGTAAAATAACGAGACAGGGTTAAAAATGAATGGGTGATGACTAGGTGGGGATTAAATACATCAGAAAGTGCCCAGTACAAAAGAAGGACAATGTGGTAATATGGCTGTACAGATAAGTGAGTATGAAATCATGAAATAAATCTATAAAGAAAGGAAAAGATTCAGAGGAAACAAAAGACCAATAATGTCGTAGATGAGACTGCTATGAGAAGTTTAAAGAACAAAAGACAAAGTATGAAATGGTAAATAGACATGGTGTATATAAGGATCATTTGCAAAGCCAGAAAGAAATGGAGAAATTCAGTGAATCATGTCGGTGATAAATAGAATTAATGAGACTTCATTTTACTTTTCACTATTCCTGTTGTAATTTCTTTTGCGCATAACTATTTGAGAAGTACAATATGATAGTAGGAAAATGAATTCAAAGACTCCCTTATAGCATATTGTCACACTATATATTACTGTATTTAAAAGCCTCTAAGCACCTTCTACTAAAAAGGCATTTCAGGTTTAGGGAGGTAAGGGACACTGAGAAGGTCTTTTCCCAGACATCTTTAGTACAATAGCTAAGTACATAAGGGTACCCAAATTAGATCTTCTGATAAATTATTTTATAAATTGGGTAAAAATATATAGGAAGAGGTGCACCTTCAAATATTATGATCCCATGCTGCAAATGCTTTTATGATTTAAGATCAGTGATCTTGAATGAAAACAAACTGGTAGCAGGGAAATGATATACTAGTTAGAAAATATAAGGACAAATCCACTTTCATTTAATATATATGTTGCCATGTTTTGCTTTTTCTGAATTTTTTAAAAAAATAATGCTTTACGCTAAACTACAAAGTTTAGCTTAAAGATCTTACACTAATCTACAGTCAGCTATACTGAACAACTGCATATATTTCCAGTGAAATCTGAACTCCATACACACGCCTACAATAATTACCTAAAGTTAATGATCATGCTATTGTTTACATGGCTATTTAACCTGAAATGAAAGATTCAGATCATAAAAAACTCCAATTAACCAAGAACTATTTATTTTGCTCTCGATTTGCATCAGTCATTGTAATTAACTTCTTGAAGGTATACTTACACACAAAATAGAAACCAAATCATGATTATTTTCTGTTTTTGTTAAAAGTGGTTGATTGTATAAGCTCTAGAAGTGAACACTGAATATTGGTTACAAATAAAGAGCACTTCAGGTACTCTGATAAATTGCAAGATTAAATAAACAGATTTAAGTAAATATTTGGTGGGCTGTATGTCTCATTCAGCCCCAAGTATAGTCTTTTATAATGTGAAATGGGGATAGCTGAAAAATGGTCAATGAATCTTGCAATGGTCTTGTGACCCTCACCTGATATGACCTCCCCATTAACACAAATACAAAATTTAAACAATCACAGCAGAAAATATAGTTGGTGAATGTACAAAAAAGCAGCATCAAGATCAAGGAGCTGAAACTGCACCTTTTTTGAATGAGGAAGGAAAGCAAAGTTTGGGTTTTTTTTTTTTCTTAGAATAAAGGTAATTAAGGAAAGTTAGAAAGTTTACAAAATTAAACAAGGTATCCTACAAAAGTAAACATTTCAATGAGATTGTAGACAGAGATTTTTGCCGCCAAATATTTAGAATTAGAATCGTATAATAAGATTAATACTAAGGAATTCAACACAAAAGCATTCAGTGAAGGAATGAAACAAATTTAAATGATTCATACATATATTATTCTTTCGGTGATGATATTCCAGAATACCAAATGCTGAGAACATAACTGAGGAGGATTTTTCCACACGAAGTCATTTCAGACACTTCAGTATATACATTTTCTTCTAGATGGAGATCATAATATATGTTTATACTACAAGCATGTAGTATATGTTGAATTCCTATAATATTTACTTGTCCATACTAGCCAGGAGTCAGGCAGAAAATAAATTTAATGTGGTGGTGTTGTTATCTTAACCAAGAATGGAAATAACTGAAAATGTAACAAACTGGGAAAAGCATCTAGTTATAGTGATAGGAAAGATTCTTTCTTGAATCTCTGAGAAACACTAACACATTACAGCAAAGCTAGATGGTTTGCAGTTCTCTTTACATATTTACATCAGTGAATTTAGTAGGCACTTTGGGTAAATAGAGGTACAACATCTACAGAAAATTTGGAGTGGGCATGGCATCTTAATAAGCTGCATAGAATAAACAGTAGGATTACAAAATTTTACAACTGAAATAAAACACTACAAAGTGCCATCTAAAATAAAATGAGTTAAATTAGAAAATGATACAAACTACATCTATTATAACTTTGTGTAAGAATTTTATTATTAGCCTAACAAATTATTAAAAGACAGATATTTTTAACACTGTTTCTTAATGGAACAGTAGAAAATCCAAATTAAAGTGTAAATTATCATAGCAACAGACTGCAGTAGTAAATATGATGGTCAGGTAATGTTAGTAATATAGAAGAAACATTAAAAAGTGGCTTGCAGATCTGTTTGTCACAAGCAATGATTACGTAACATGATTACGTCTGCAGAAATATAAATTAGTTTGAATATAAATAGTTTTACAAGACAGAAATAGTTGTATAAATTAGACAGGTAATCCTTGACTTAAAACAAGTTCATTTAGTGACCGTTCAAAATTACAAAGGCACTAAAAAAGTCTTGTATGACCATTTTTCACACTTATGTTGCAGGGTCCCCGTGGTCACATGATCAAAATTCAGCCGCAATTGACTCATATGTATTCTGGTTACACTGTCCTGGGATCATGTGATCCCCTTTTGCGATCTTCTATCAAGCAAACTGAATGGTGAAGCCAGAGTCACTGAACAACCATGTTGCCAACTTAACAACTGCAATAATTCACTTAACAAATGTGGCAAGAAAGGTCGTAAAATGGGGCAAAACTCACTTAACAAATGTCTTACTTGACAACAAAAATTTTAAGTCAAGGACTACCTGTACTGCTATTTAAAAAGAAAGTGTAGATTGCTTCATAGAAATCTTCATAGATCGCTATATATTATAAAATACCACCAGGCATTATGGTAACACTTTGATACCACTGTAAGAATCAAACTTCAAAAAGGGATGAAGACCAGTGGAAACCATAAAAAGTTCCCTGGGGTTAATGGCTATACAGATCTTTCCTTAGTTGCTACATGGCATAATATCAGGTGACAGGATTATTATGTTTCATTGCCTAGTCTTTTAACTGAATATTGGAAATGTAAACTCATGGAATTGGCTGTTACTAAAATGGACTAGAATCCTAAGTTAAGCAAACAAATTTGTTTTCCTCATCAGTCTCCAAACTTTTATAGAAAAAAAGCATTTGTAAGGCCCATCCTCATTTGCCTCAAATATTCAAATTGCAAGTGGAAAACAAGATATAAGAATTTTAGGGTGCAAATTCAAACACTTTGGCTGCCTCTCCTCACCTCTACACACCTCTCCTCCCTCCTGCCCTCTGCTCTCCTCTCCTCTGAAGCCAGCGACAGAGGCAGAGGGTGAATCCTTATAGATGTGCTTGGCATCCCACCAGTGCAGGATGGAGAGATTATGAGAAATAATCTGAATGTTGCAAGGAAAACAAAAGCTATCGTGTTTTTTTTTTAATAGTAAAGTAGCATTACAGCACAAACTCAGTCCTTTTAAGATGTGTGGGTTTCAATGCAATGTGCAAAAGAGGCAGAACAGAAGCCGTGCTAAACACTCTATTATCATTTTCTTGGTCTACAAAAATGTGATGACAGATAATCAGGTTACAAAAGTTACAAATAACAGTAATTTTCTCATGCAACCAACCACATTCTTGATGCTTTCAATTAGTGCTCCAAATTGAAATTAATTCCAAAATGGTTCGTACAAACAGTTTCAATCAAACATTTTCTGTATTTTACAGAAAAAAATCCATAATTTTAAAACAGCACAAAGGCTAGGATTCCCTTAAAAAAGGACACTATTACCATCAACAGCTAAAAATAAAGCAGTCAGCAATCAAGACCAGTCCACCCAACTTTACTAAACTGAAAAAGAACAAACAAATCAGCATTAAGATAAGGTTTAAATGAACAATTCCCCCCTTGGTTTCAGAGTCAATCTGGCATTTAACAGTACAGATCATCAAGTTAACGGGAAAAGCTCTTTTTCTTCAGGAAAAAATGCATGGGAACAATATAAAACCAGTGCGTTGGACAAAGCAGAATATATCCCAGTTATATCTGGTTTATATACAACATCTCTTAATTAGGAACTTCCACATACTATTAACTCCAGCCATTCATCAACTTAACCATTTAGTGGTAATTTCTTTATATGTGTGATTTTCTGCCATTGTGTTCCAAATTCATCCCTAGCAAATATTATCATTTTTATATTATATTTTATTGTAATACTGTTTTACTGTAATACTCCTGAGAGACTAAGAAATAGTCTTTTCTTGATCCTTCCCTCAGTCCCTCGTTAACCATTAAAAAATCCTGAGCCAAATTCTATTCTATGATTTGATAAATAACACTGCATTTCTCTTCAGTTTTTATATTGTCTATTTACCATAAATTCAGCTAAAATACATTCTTCAGCATTTCAAGTAAAACAACAACTTTTGGAAATCAGAAGATATGCGGCTATACAAATACTCTTCACAGGTTTTATAATGCATTTATATTATAATTTTCCTCTTCTGGCTTTTAGCCAAATAAGTAAATGTATTTAATTACAGCAAATAAACATTCAGGGCAAAAACACTTTATTAATCACTACCAATGCCAGATAACCAGTTAACACATCACGTGTCTATTCCACACCTCAGAAATTATTTGTCCCAAGAATGTGACAAAAATATAACTTCAGTTACTCATAGAACTCATAGAATCATAAGGCTGAAAAGACCTTGGAAGTCTTCTAATTCAACTCCTGCCTAAGGCAGGAAACCTTATCCCATCATGGACAAATAGCATCCTTCAGACTGCAATAATGGCATTTTCTTACATTTCTAATATTAAGCAGTTGCCTACCCCTCATTTATGCCATTGATTTATATTAAAGTAGGATACTCACTACTAAATTGTAGACAATGAATATGAGGACTGAGAACAACTGAAATAAACCAGGGTCATAGTTATATATTGATGTCACAGATGGATATTAAAAATGGTTTCCACATATTCAATAGGTAATGGGAGGTAATTCAATAGGTAATGAGCCAAGGTGGCGCAGTGGTTAAATGCAGCACTGCAGGCTACTGCTAGATCAGCAGTTCAGCGGTTCAAATCTCACCGGCTCAGGGTTGACTCAGCCTTCCATCCTTCCGAGGTGGGTAAAATGAGGACCCAGATTGTTGGGGGCAATATGCTGACTCTCTGTAAACCGCTTAGAGAGGGCTGAAAGCCCTATGAAGCGGTATATAAGTCTACTGCTATTGCTATTGCTAAATTCTGAATGAATGCTGTATTTTATTACTTTTTAAGCAATTCAGTTTGTTAGAAACTGAATTAGGAATTAGTTTGCAGGACTGCTAAATTCTATTGTAAAACCTATCATTTTGACTTACTGATGTTTTAACTTATTACTATTTCTACTAACACAATGTGAATTAGAATGTTTATAGTGTTTGAATTCACTTCACTAGTTCTCTAGTTTTATGATGGTGAATTGAATTGAATTGAATTTCCTTTATTTGTATGCCGCCCTTTTCCCTGGGCGGCTCACAATTCAAAAAGGGAGGGGGGGGAAAGACAAACAGTATTCCAATATGGAAACAATACAACATATTAGAAGAGAGCACAACAGTCACACAATTCGGGTGGGGTTAAAATCTTAACCCCAGGCCAGCCGGGACATCCAGTTCTTTAAAGCGGCGCGGAAGGATTGAAGGGTGGTGAGGGTCCGAATCTCCATGGGGAGTTCGTTCCAGAGGGTCAGAGCAGCCACCGAGAAGGCTCTCCTCCGGGTAGTTGCCAGTTTGCACTGGCTAGTAGATGGAATTCGGAGGAGGCCTAATCGATCCGATCGTATCGGTCTAGTGGAGGTAATTGGCAGTAGGCGGTCTCTCAAATACCCAGGCCCACTACCATGAAGGGCTTTATAGGTGATAAGTAGCACCTTGAAGCGCACCCGGAGATCGACAGGCAGCCAGTGCAGCTCGCGGAGGATAGGTGTAACGTGGGTGAAGCGAGGTGCACCCACAATCGCTCGCGCGGCTGCATTCTGGACTAGCTGAAGTCGCCGAATGCTCTTCAAGGGCAGCCCCATGTAGAGCACATTGCAGTATTCCAGCCTAGAGGTCACAAGGGAACGAGTGACTGTTGTGAGGGCCTCCCGGTTCAGGTAGGGACGCAACTGGCGTACCAGGCGAACCTGGGCAAATGCCCCCCTGGTCACAGCTGACAAATGATGCTCGAAGGTCAGCTGTGGATCCAGGAGGACTCCCAAGTTGCAAACCCTGTCTGAGGGGCGTATAATTTGACCCCCCCAGCCTGAGAGATGGAACACTTGGCCAATTCGCAGGAGGGAAACACAGCAGCCACTCGGTCTTTTCTGGGTTGAGCACAAGCTTGTTGACCCCCATCCAGTCTTTAACAGCCTCCAGACCCTGGCTCATCACATCCATCGCTTCGTTGAGTTGGCACGGGGCGGACAGATACAGCTGGGTATCGTCCGCATATTGGTGGTATTTTATCCCGTGCCGTCGAATGATCTCACCCAGCAGTTTCATGTAGATGTTGAAAAGAAGGGGGGACAGGACCAAACCCTGCGGCACCTCATACGTTAGGGGCCTAGGGGTCGATCTCTGCTCCCCAACTAACACCGACTGCGACCTGTCCGAGAGGTAAGAGGAGAACCACTGTAAAACAGCGCCTCCCACCCCCACCTCCCGCAGTCGTCGCAGAAGAATACCATGGTGCCTCCCATTCATGCTTTCTACATCAGAATTCCTGACAATTCACGAATGTTAAAGTGAAAGATGGAAAAGATCACAAGATATCTCAGACAAATATAACAGAGAAGAAATGATGAGTTTGAAAGTAATTATGTACAATGCTGTCCTATTTTGTCAACAACACAATCCACAATGTCCACAGCAGTGTATCACATGAGTGCTTTTCATCTGCCAGAAGCAGCTCTTTTTCATAGGTCATCTGGAATATGCTCTATGAGTGAAACTTCAAGAAGTTCTCACTGCACTGACACATCTGAGGGTAGAACAAGAAGCAATGGGTGGAAACTAATCAAGGAGAGAAGCAACTTAGAACTGAGGAGAAATTTCCTGACATTTAGAACAATTAATCAGTGGAATAGTTTGCATCCAGAACTTGTGAATGCTCCAATACTGGAAGTTTTTAAGAAAATGTTGGCTAAGCATTTGTCTGAAGTGGTGTAGGGTTTACTGCCTAGGTAGGGGTTGGACTAGAAAACCTCCAAGGTCCCTTCCAACTCTGTTATTCTATTCTGTCTCTACTAGATAACCACTTACATCACCCAATCATATTAAACAAAGAAGGATTTTCAGGCATATAATCCAAAAATGCTACTACTATAATCCTTTGCAGATTTTTGAATGCATTTCCTTGAATTCCATCAGCATATGTCCAAAACATGTAAGCCTTTACAGATGATTAATTTAAATATTTTAACTTTTAATTTCTATACCTATGAAGACCATAGCATAGCAGAGGATAGCATAGCAATCATCATAAACCATAGCAAACAACAAAATTCACAGCAAGTAAAACAGGGCTCACAGGTTTCTAAAATAGGTATCTCCAGAAATGTAAGAGAATCAGTTTAATACAGGAGTTAAGGCTAGAAATTGGTGAGTTCTAGTCCTGCTTTGGGCACTAAGCCAGCTGGGCTATCTTGGGCCAGTCACTCTTTCTCAACCCTAGGAAGTAGGTGGCAATGGCCAACCACCTCTGAAAAACCTTAACAAGATAATTGCAGGGACTTATCCAGGCAGTTGACAAGAGTCAATATTGACTTTAATTAACTTCAATTAGTAGAAATTTCAGATTTTCAGCTATTAGAGTGGAGGAATCCGCATAATGCATGTTATCAATTGTTTCTTCTGCCAACCAGGAGCCTGTCTGTTTCACTATGTTCCATGCAAAATGGGATTTCCTGTCCTGTGTAAAGGACAAAGGTTTGTAAGAAGGCAATGAAAATTCTGGGATTCCCATTTTCCTAAGCATGTTGGTCATCAAAATCAAATCAAAACCTATCAAAGGCCTTTCTATAATTTATGAAACACATGGATCAGCAATGTATCATGTTCCTTGGCTAGTCTGAATCTCTGTCATCTTTTTTCATGTAGGTGACTAAGCTATGTTGGATGATGAGCATTATTTTGCTATCATATGAAATTAAGGAGATGTTGCACAAGGATTTGCACTGTGTCTCATTTGACCAGCAGCAAGGTGGTTTTCTTTTTCCTGAGTAGAAACATGACCAATTAGACATACCAAAAGCAATTAAAGGCATACCAATTAAAATATATCCACATTATAAAGGCAATGAGTATTGCAAAGGATCCTCAATAGCCTATCCTACGTGAGAGACACATCATCCATACTATACCCATTCAACGATCATTTGAACTTGCAATAACAGTGAATGAATAATATTTACAATCAAAGTTCTGTCTATTGCAGAGCCCCATAGTCATATGATCACTAGGCAAAAAACCTGGATTTCCAACAATTGCAGTGCCCCACAGTCATAGGATTATGACTTGTGACCTTTCCTGCTAGCTTCCCACAAGCAATATCAATGGGAAAACCAGCAGGAAGTCAGAAATCACAATCTCTTGACGTGCTCACTTAAGAATGTGTGATCCTTCCTTAATGGCACTAATTGGGAACTGGCAGAATTGTCATTTCTAAGTAGTGCAGTTCCCAGTTAGTGCAGTAGTGCATGTGATATCATGGCCACATCACTTAGCAACAGAAATTACAGTGCAGACTACCATTGTTAAGTGAAGGCTACCTCTATTGCCAATCATTTTACATTGTCTACCCATGTAATTTTTCTGGTAAAATATAGAAGTAGCTCCCATGTTGTATAAAATTTCACAAAGTGAAAATGCATCTATCTGTATGATCTTCCTATATCACTGCTGGCTAATACAGATGGCTGATTTACTAACTGGGAGAATCTCCCTCCTTGCAGATGTATGCATGCATGTGTAATGTATGCAATGCTTATGTTACAACTCTCTTAAATGAAACCACATTTTAATCTTAAACATTTATGTGTCATTTTATGGGTTTGTACAGCATGTTTTCATTAGATAGTGGTAATCTATATAGGAAGACATGCTATATTTTTCATTATATTAAGCCACCAGAAAGAGAATGTATCCACATTAAAAGAATAAAATAATATGCAGAACCTATATTACAAGCAGCACATAAAGCCAAATTAAAAAATTGTGCTATTAACATTTAAACAAAACAGATGATATAGGAAACTTTTAATATTTTATTAATCTTTAGGTTTTCATCATCAATACCTGATACTTTTTATAGCATGCAAGTAGATGTATAGATATGTTTCATAAATCAGAACAAAAAATACATATCAATTAATAGTAATGCTAAAAGGTATGAAGAATATTGACATGTTTGCATTTTAATACTGGAGAAAACCTCTGAGAGTATCGTGTACAGACAAGAAAATAAACCAATGGATCATCAAATGGAGTTCTCACCCAAGGCCCAAAGACCAGGCTCAAATTATCCTGATGTAGACACTAATTAACTTTAACGTAAAAGCTTATTTGTATGTTGCAAACACTTTTTGTAGTTTCACACCTGAAAATCTTTTAAAAATACTTTCCAATGAATTTCCACAAGAAATCAACTTAAGATCCATAAAAGTACTAATAGATATCACAATGCTATGAAATACAGATAGGAATATAAACTGTTAGTAGTTCTAGGATTATCTGTTGTGCCTTCATATTTAAGTAGGAATGTGATGTGGCTGTCTTTTGGAGATGATCCCAAGCACTCAACACATTTTAGTCACCAAAATAGAAACATTCTTCTAAGAAAACTCTCATCTATCATTTTTCCATTGGATGTGTAATTTATCTTATCATGATTCAGTAGTTAACAATACTTTTTCTGGTACTTTATGAATATTAATTTATAATCATACTTTTGAAATATATTTACAGGCTTTGTTATCAACATAATAATTTCTTATTAACTTAATTAACTTACTATGAGTTTCCTGTTGTACTCAGGAGTAGCAAAGAATAACAGATTCTATTATCTAAATCATAACATTCTGCATCTAGTTTATCTACTAATAATAAACAACCTTTCCTCAACATTCAGCAAGGATTTCTATCCATTCTGTTGTTGTTCTGACTGGAAGTGTAATAGCTATTAATACAATTTGAGTGCTAAATTGTTACTTTATTCAGATGGCTTTACAACCCCAACTGCCCACCATTAATTCAATTATTTTCTTTTCTATCAGAGAAAACAATTCAATTTCATAAAAAGCCAGTTTGCTTTTTACCAAGTGGTTCAATAAATGTTCACTGTTCCCTATAAACAGCCATAGGAAATTGTAAACCCAATGTTTCTCAACCTTGGCAAATTTAAGATGTGCGGACTTAACATCCCAAAGTTGCCAAGATTGAGAAACAATGTTGTAACTCACATTTCTTTTACACTGAAATGTAGTTATTCCAAAGGCAGAATTGGTTGCCATACAGAAGTTCCATAGCTATTCTTTATATTCAGCTAGAAAAAAATAATTACAATCAGCATATATTTGGAAAAGCCATGTTTAAAAAAGCACGTCAGAGCCATTTCCATTTAAATATAGGGTATATAATGGTACTTACTTAGAAAAAAGCATGTATTAAAGTACTTACATAAAGGAGAATACATAAGAGTAAATCTTTTATAAAAAAAGAAATTGACACAACTGTAAGAGTTTTCCCGTTTTTAAAATCATACTGAAATTATAGTGAATAGAACAATATGTAAGTACATGAACCACTAGCAAAACTAGATTTCCATTCCTTAAAGAAAAACATGGATTTTCCTCAATAACTTCCCTCCAAAGTAAGTGATAGTTCTTTGTTCTCTGGAAAAAGTAAAACAAAAATACAATAGATTATTATAGGATGGTTGTTCTGACCTAGGCTTCCCAAAGCACGAAGCCGACTCCTCATCCCGATAAAACCCTTTTATTTAGTTTAAAGTGAATTCCTCTCCAGCAAAGTCCCAGCCAACAGTCTTTCAAGACATTTCACAATTACAGATCTTTATCAGGCTTGGAGAGCTATCAGGCCAATATCTTCCAAATGCCACTCTGTAGCAGACAATACTTGGCAAGAAATCAGCAACAGATATTCACCCTAATGATTTAAACTAATTTGTCCCCTCGCCTTTCACTCCTCTTTATTTACTATGGGAGGTGCCATTCACTGTACACCTGTGGCTTTATTCCCCAGTTGACCCTTGTTCCTTAGCTGTTCCCTCTGGAAGCTTTACGCATGCGCACACTGGGAACAGGCTCCAGCTGTTCTTCTGCCCCACTGATGTCCGATTCTGAAGGCAGCTGATAACTGTCAGATGGTCCTGGTCCCATCTCTGCCTCCAATGCAGAGCCCTGATCAGCCTTCCCCAGACTCCAGGACTGCCCCATGTTCAGGGGTGGGTTTCTCGCCCCGTTCCAACCGGTTCGGTTGGAACGGGGCCAGCAGCATCCTCGTGCACGCGTGCAGTGCACGCATGCGTACTAGCGTCTGTACGATGCTCCAGCTGCTCCTGGAGGATCGCGCAGGCGCTGTATGCGTCCTGCGCATGCGTGAAAGCGCAGAACTCGTCAAAACCGGGTAAGGAGTGCGGGCGGGCAGGTCGGCTCTTCGCCGTTCCCGGAAGTTACTTACTTCCGGGTTCGCCGACCAACCGGTTCGCGGGGACCGCCACGAACTGGTTGAAATCCACCCCTGCCCATGTTCCTCCCCAACCTCCTCACTGTCTGAATCTGCTGCCAGATCCTCGGCTGCTGGGATGCCACAACACTGGTATAGGGGCCACATGCTGGCCATTCCATGCCCATGCCCGGTTTAGCAAGGGGGGAAGGGAAAACCCAATTCATCAAGTGATGCCACCGTGACGATGTGAGTTTGGCACCCCTGGTATAGAATATTTGGAGTATGTGGCATACAGACATATAAGTAAGCAAGCAAGCAAGCAGGTACATAATTTTCTAAGCCTTGGCTGATCTTAAAAAGAGATACGATCGCCAAAGGAAGATAACCAGGAAACCCCAGAATTTTATAATAATTTAGGAAGTAAAAAAGATCCAATATACAACCAAACAATTCAGCTTATTGCTAAGAAAATATATATATTGCCACTCTCACTAAATTGTCTGGACCTCAGACTTGATTTGAAGCAAATTTTAATTTTACATCTTTCTACGGCTAGCTTTGCTGCAATATATAGGCTGACTTGAAGGGTATTCTGAAAAGTATAATCTCAAAAAGAGATTGATGTTTGGGCTTCTATTTTAATATTTCCTCTGTGTGGCTCAGAATCTGATTTATAGCAATGTTCCAACTGCAGCCCTCCCGGAGGTACTTTGATAGTTTCCCAATTCTATCAGTCTTATAAATCCTTTGAATAACTGGGGTTAGGAAATATTATATTCCTGCTGTTATTCAGATGCTAATGATGTTGTAGTGGCTAAAATGTGGTGCTTTTCACTTAATATGAAAAACTTTGTGCTCCTTTAGAGCAGCATTAGTTTCTTACTTTATAACAACATACATACCCAGTTCCTGCAATCGTTCTTCATAAGTTTTGGCCTCCAGTCCCCTAATCATCTTTGTTGCTCTTCTCTGTGCTCTTTCTAGAGTTGAATTGAAGCAAGATGCTGAAATATTTTTCATGGACGCCTTTCCCCCACAGCCCTTTCTCAATTCTTCTCCCCTAATGCAACCATCTTCTAAAGAAGGATTTTGGAACTCACAGGAACTCATACAAAACACTAGTTTTTGAATCATTATGGGAGTGGCTGCCATGTCTCTCTGTAAAGTCTCTGCCATCCAAAGAACACCTTGAAACAATTCCATACCTGCCACAGAAGCTGGGGGGGGGGGGAGGATATAGAAGATTTGAGAAATTGTGCTTCTGTCATAGCCATTATAACTTTTTCTACAGCCCTGTTTTCTAATCTACTGAAGAAGATGTGAGAAAGAAAAACTGTAGACTAGGATAACAGCCTTTTCCAGAAGCATTCATACCACTCCAGTATAGCTTATTCGTTATTTAGGATGAATACTGTGCTATTTTTTTTTAGTGAGCAATCATAACTTATTTTACATTGTAATAACATTTTGATCTTGTTCTTCCTCCAAGGATTGAATGTGTCTCCTAATTCATCTGGCATATTATCATTTCTGCCATTCTTGACGGAACCTGGTCTATAGATCGGTTGATCTGTCTGTCTGTCTGTCTGTCTATCTATCTATTTATCTAGAATTATATATTTATATTATTTTATAACTCTCTCTCTCTCTCTCTCTATATATATATATATATATATATATATATATATATATATATATATATATATATATATATATATATATATACATACATACATACATACACACACACACACACACACACACACACACACACACACACACACATTCAGTGCATGATATTGAAAAATGGCTTCATTTTTTTCTGATAGATCTCAAATTCTATAGGTTACTTTTTGGGGGGGAGGAGCTAACCTAGCATTTTGTTTTAGGCAAAAACTGCTTATTTTGTTAAGTTTTTAAATTTAATTTGATTTGTTTTTGACTGCTTCTAGTAAGTTTATCGCTATGTATATATTCTACATTGTTTTAAAATTGAAATCTTTTCAAATATGGAATGGCCCCTGGAATATTTTTGTTTCAGAATTTATTTTTTAAAAAAACGGAACGTACTTTAGAGACAGAATTCATAAAATAATATAAATAGATAAGACACCCATCCCAGGTATTCCTTGGTTTTGAGTGTACCATGATATTTTGTTGTATGGGATATATCCTTACAGCATCAGAACTATGGGAATAAAATTTTGCTATGTTGAATGTACAGGTGGGCAATGCCATTTGACATAATAATCTTTAATTAAAAGTGGTTCCTGGAGAAAATGAATTATTGTTAATAACTGCATTTAAAAATAACTTTATATCCTAAATCTACCTTGTGCAGTTTTCAATTTTGTGTTACAAGATGTCTCGAAGTGTGACTTGTCTGATTGGGAAAGCAGGAAAGGGGGGAGGGGGAGGGCTAATGGAATTCAGACAAGCAATAATTAGTAGGCCAGGAAATAGGGCAATTTTAAAAATGATTCATGGCAAGTGGGAATGAGACATTTACATTCTAAGAATTAATTATGGGAGTTGTCTAAATTATGAGCAGAAAGCAGAAGTGCAGGGAATAAAACGTGGTTGAGAGATGATTTCATATAATATGTTCTGTGCAAAAGATTTACAGTATTTTTTAATGCAAGCTTGTATTAGAACACACTTTTGAATGAGTACAAAGATTTCCTTCCTTCCCTCCCTCCTTCCCTCATCATTCCCTCCATTCCCTCACCCATTTCATATAATTCAGAGTTCTGACTGGTGGAGGTCATCACAGAATAGGCAGAAAGGTAGACTGGGATTGAAAGCTGGTTGGGGAATTCTGGAAGTTGAAACCCACATATCCTAAAGTTACTGAGATTCAGAAACTCGGTTTTAAGGACATGCTGAAACATACTTAATCTTTTTTACCCTAAAAGAGATGCATTTTAGTGTACTTTCATGTCTATATATTATTGAAAATCATGAATTTTAATATTAAAACTTGCAGCAAATTATAAAAAAAAGATTAGATCACACCTCAACAATTGTCTGTTTTACAATTGAAGAATCCTAAAACTTAGAGATGAACCATTACATCAAATCAACCACAAGGCTATGAACAGGACTATATCTTGGCAGATAATTATCCACTTTGTAGTTGCATGAATAGTTTTCATTTTCAAGCTATGTTTCATTTACAAGGGAATTGGTGTTCAGGGGTAAATTTCAATACTAATCTATGCCAAAATGGCATCATCATGCACAACAGGTTATCAGCTGGCTCTGGATAAATGCACCAAGTGTTACACATAGAAAAAACATCTTAAGGTAACAGTGGATTCTTCTGTCAACTTGAAGGCTACACTCTAATAGTGAGTTGAGCCACAGACTATTTTGTAAGCGAAATTCAGAAATTTTAAGAAATGAATGGATGGCTTAATCTTAGCCTTATTCCTAAATTGCAACCCCACCCCCCAGGAAGGAAGGAGGGAAGGAGGGAAGGAGGGAAGGAAGGAGGGAAGGAAGGAAGGAAGGAAGGAAGGAAGGAAGGAAGGAAGGAAGGAAGATTTCAGAAATGTATGCCTGGATCCCTATTGAATATCAAGAATGTACATAATGGAACATCTTCAAGTCTTCTTTCAGGGACAGGCTCATGAAATTGAGAACAGCACATAATGCCTGGCTTTCCTTCCTGGTGCTTGGTGATTATCTTTTGAGGCATAAAACCTGAACAAGCTAACTTTCTCAGGTATGCACACAAGATGTTAAAAAGCTATTATATCCATATAGTTACTTACCAAGCAAGTCTAAATTATATTAAAGTAACCAAAATATCTTTACAATCCTTAAACCATGTAACAAACCTTTGAACACCCATAACGTTTGGAAATTGAAAGTTGAAAAATTTGACACACCCTAAATTACATATAAAACATGCTGATGCACTAAATATGCCTATATATAAGCTATTTAGAAGTTGGTTTTTGCTCTCTTCCGCTGCTTTATAACAATCAGTACTATAGTTGGCCATGCAAATGAATGTCTTCACAGGGAAAATAAAAAAAAGGGGAGTTCCCATTCTCAATCTGGGTTGCTGATTCACTGGGTGAAATGGATGAGTAGATGGATTGGTGTGTGTGGGAGAAAGAGAGATCAATTGACCTATTCAGACTGAACAATAAAAGCTGGAATTGGAGATCCCTTTCCGGTAAATTGCAATTGCTGTTTTGTTTACGGAAATCATATTAATATTAAGTGCCAATGACAGAGTACAGTTTGTGGATTCACCATAAACTAATCTGTAAATCAAGCCTAGCTGATGTTTGAATGCTCCAAGATTTTATGCTTATGGTTTTCATAGGTGTTACATCACTATTTAATAAATGAAATATAATCTAAGGAAAGTGTTTCTGTTCTATATGTAGCCAAGACTAGTTACAATCAAGTAATATGCAGCTATTATTTTATTTTGTTATATAGCTTGCTCTTGAGATAAAGATATCTTTCTTTTTAAAGATATGGAATTGAAGTTAACATTTCTGGATTGCAGTTGTGTATTACACTGAATGCTTACGTGATCCAACACTTTTTAGGAGAAATAACAATGGTTTTATAACTTGATTAAATTTAAGTTGTTGCATTTATTAGCTCATTAAGTATGGAGCTTGTGGAACCTTAATTGAAAGCAATGAGGTTCAGCTAAGCCAGGCTGAATGGCTAAGGGCTTTTGAATTATTTGACTTGACCTTGGAGACTGTCTATCTTTGCACCTGGATGAGGTTGCTTTTCCCAAGACAGAGCTGGAACACCGTTTCTAGGTACTTGTGGACTCTGCTGAAAGGCCAGCTGACAGCTGTGGCCAGAAGGAGTTTAAAAGATCATCTTGTTCTTCCTTGGAGACCCTGATCATAGTCATTCATGCCTGGTTACATTCAGGTTGGGACGATTACAGTATGCTTTATATGAAACTGCCCTTGAAAAGCACCTACTTTTCAATAGGTCTACAATGCACTGAATCAACTTTAGATTAGATTCTATTAATTTTGATTGATGTTTAAAAAATAAAAAGTACAATTAAATAAAATGCATAGAATAAGGTGTGAATAAACAGAATAAAAATATTAAACAGTAGTGCACACTACTAAGACTAAAATTCTTGGATAAAATTAGTATCTAAATCTAAGAGGGACCGTACATGCTCAATTTATAATAAAGTAATTTAATAATATCTGCAATTGTACTGTAAAATCTGGATTTTTACTCATGTGTAAACAAAAAGAATTAAAATATAGATAAATGAAGGCTTGAGACCAATAGCTATGCACATTTGGCACTGTTATAAAAAACTAGGACTCTCTGATAAAAAAATGTCAAATAAAACTCTTGAAGCTGACCTGGACTATGTAGAAGAAAGAAGCCTTAACTTATAATTGTAAACCAAACATGACATAGCAATTCAATCAAATCTATGAAAAATAAGATTTGATTGAATCCTCACCACAAGGGCAGGCTAAATTAGCCATTGGACTTTGCTAAAACTGGAACACAGACCATTAAGTCTAGTCTTAAAAAACACCTTAACCATGATGACAAATTTTGTGATAATTAAATTAGCTGATTTCCATCTGGGGTGGTTAAACTCTGCTGAAATAGGTTTGTGAATAAGACAACTCTTTGTGGTCTCGATGTTCAGGGGCCATTCTCTAATGAGTCCAGATATTGTATAGACTCAAAAGTAAAGGATTCAAGAATAAAGCTTTTTAGAAACAAATTTTCTGTTTTAAAAAAGCTATAACCGCTCCTTCCTCTAGCCATTGCAGTGACTCAGCGGGTGGCAGTTTGAGTTTGTTGATCTTGGGACCTGCCCTGGATGGTGCCTGATAGGGAACTCCTGGGAAGTCCAGTGCTGTAGACTATCAAGTCAAAAAAAAAGAGTTTATGGCAGGGCCTCTCTGAAATGCTGCCAGGAAAACTGCATGGATGCTGTTACTAGGAGTCAATAGTGACTACAGGGTGTCTTGTCTTGTTTTGTTTTATTTTAATGATTGCAATAGACTGTTGCCAACAGATTTCTGCCATAGATTAGCAACAATTCACTGGCGCAGAATTCAGAAAATAATTTTGTTTGATTAAACATATGTAGTTAGTATTTTTTATTTTTTTAAAAAACACCTATATAGAGGTGGTAATAGTTATAGCTTTAAAAAGGTAAAGGTCCCTCTTGCACTTATATGCTAGTCTTTCCCAATTCTAGGGGTGATGCTCATCTCCATTTCAAAGCCGAAGAGCCAGCACAGTCCGAAGATGTCTCCTTGGTCATGTGGCCGGCATGAGTAAATGCCAAAGGTGCATAGAAGGCGCTGTTACCTTCCCACCAAAGTGGTCCCTATTTTTCTACTTGCATTTTTACATGCTTTCGAGCTGCTAGGTTGGCAGAAGCTGGGACAAGTAACGGAGCTCACTCCGTTAAGCGGCGCTAGGGATTCGAACTGCTGAACTGCCGACCTTTCTGATCAGCAAGCTCAGCGTCTTAGCAACTGAGTCACCGTGTCCCTTATAGTTATAGCTTTATGAGGATGCAAACTTACTTTTCCCGTGATAAATAACTTAAAACAAAGAAAAACTCTGTTACTAGCTACCTATAGAGGAGCTATCTTATGCTGCTCAGAGTTGCTGGAACCATGAGATGGGTAGCAAATAAATTTCACCCATCCATCCCACTAATTTCTATGATTAATTACTGTGATATCCCAAGGGGGTGTATTATGGAATTTCATTAGTCTTTTTTATTGAAGCTTTTAATAAAAATTAAAAAGACTTCATTGTACATTGTCCTGGTCTTGGGTTGTAAAAAAAACAGCTTCTTGCTTGAGAGTAGAATGAAGTGAAATTTTATTGGATACTTTCTGCTTTGAAAGTTTTAAAAGTTTTAAGTAAGTTTCATGTATTATAAGTATAATCCTCTGAATATATATATTTCATTTCTATTCCTGAAAAGAATTGTACGGTTCATACAATGATACTCTCATGACATAAACTGCTTTCTTTTTATCTTAAAACTTGGTATGTAGTAATACCAATTCAGATGAATGATCATAATTTTAAACTATTACTTTGCCTTTAGAATCTTGCTTTATGTATTGCAGTATTCTTTTTTATATCTTTATGATTTATATTGATATTTATTGTTTCCTTGATTGCTTATATGTATCCTATGATTATCATTAAGTGTTATACCTTATGATTCTTGATGAATATATCTTTTTATGCACACTGAGAGCATATGCACCAAAGACAAATTCTTTGTGTGTCCAATCACACTTGTTCAATAAAGAATTTTTTTCTATTCCATTCTTCATTTTGTTCATGCTTTTTCTCAAACTCACTTTTGCAGTTAGTTATTATTACTTTCTCTGTAGTAGTATAGGCAGATTATTTCTTCTATCAGTGATCTCAGCAGGCATTATATAATCTTGATTTATAGATGGTGCAACATTTTTCTCAATACTTTAACTATTACAGGCATTTCTTTTAATATTTTTAACTCAAAGTCTATTCCTGAAGTTCTCAACTTATAGTTCTCAACTTATAACCACAATTGAGCCCAAAGTTTCCATTGTTAGACAGTTGTTAAGTGAGTTTGGTCCCATTTTATAACTTTTCTGGCCACAGTTGTTAAGTGAATCTGGCTTCCCCATTGACTTTGCTTGTCACAAGGTCACCAAAGCTGATCACATGACCTTGGGACACTGCAACCATCATCAATAAGAGCCAATGGCCAAGTGTATGAATTTTGATCATGTGACCATGGGAATACTCCAAGGGTTGTGTGAAAAATGGTCATGAGTCACTTTTTTTAGGCCGTTGTAACTTCTAACGGTCACTAAGTGAATTGTTATAAGTCAATGACTACCTTAGTTTTCTTTGCTGCCTTTTATAAAGTCTGGCTAAATTAAGCAGAAATGTTATACACAGATAACGG
This sequence comes from Thamnophis elegans, assembly GCF_009769535.1. Taxonomy (NCBI): domain Eukaryota; kingdom Metazoa; phylum Chordata; class Lepidosauria; order Squamata; family Natricidae; genus Thamnophis; species Thamnophis elegans. The sequence continues at coordinate 57,850,228 of NC_045548.1, read as the reverse complement.
CATAATTAAATTAAGTTTTTCCCCCGTGAGATCAGTTCACAGTGAGTCTTAGAAAAGTATCATCTCTCAAAATGAGATATACAGATTTTGTTTTGTGAGATACTAAATGCCAAATCTGTAGCCTTGATTGGGCTAATTACTGCTGTTTTATTTGCCTTTATTATATTGTCATATGCTTTCTTCTTTTTCATTCCCACTCATTCATTTGTTCACATCTAGAATCTACTGTATTTTTCAGAGTATAAGACGCACCAAGATTTTGAAGAAGCAAATTAAAAAAAAGTTTTTGCACTCTACAGACCACCCAAAAACAGCCTTTTTTTTTTACGTAAACGGGCCTATTTTTTTTCAAAAAAAGGGCATGCATAGCCTTTAGGAGGCTTATAGAGTGCTCCTGGGGCTGGGGTGGGGGGCAAAATTGAGTGAAAAACAGCCCGTTTTTCACTCATTTCTTCCCTCCCCAGCCCCCAGGAGCACTCTATAAGCCTCCTAAAGGCTACCCATGGCCATTTTGGTGAAGGGGGCGGGGTTTCGGGAGGCAAAAAATGCTGTATTCAGTGTACAAAATGTACCCAGATTTTCAGCCTCTTTTTTTGAGGAAAAAGGGTGCGTTTTATACTCTGAAAAATATGGCAAACTACAAGTTTACCTAACTCTGTGGAACAGAGTTGGCAAGTACATAGGGAACTATGTTAAGGATTAAAAATAATCCCCATTGTTGCTGCCTCTTGGAACCATTCATCAAATTCACAATTCTTCCAATTTCAGTGCTGACACTCTGACTTTAGTGAGACCAGTTCTATAACCTAAATCTAACAATGGTCAAATAGAAAATATGTGATTCTCAATGAACTTGTAAACTGTGGTCTAGTGGAATATCCCATTTCACTGCTCTGTAAAAATCTCAATTTCACAGAACATTTGGTGTGCATGTGTGGCTGTTAACAGGATGTCTGTTAAGTCTAAATGTCCACTTAGTCTGAATTTATGTAATTCATTGCACCCATGTCACTTGCATCATTATTGTTTTTCAATCCTATGATGTAATTACGATGTATTCTACAAATGAAAATTACAATATCACATTTTGATGCCAGTTACCTGGACTGGCTTGGAAACAACCTTTATTGCAACTGATGTCACAAATGGAGTTTTAATGAATTGTGATTTTAGTGGGTTCTTATACTACTAACCTGAAAACCAAAGTTCTTGGCATGTGCCAATGAAATGACACAATGGAATATGGCAATTTTTTGGAATCCATTGATTCCATCTGAGCAGTGGAATCAAATATGCTGCCCACTTCTTAACATTAACCTGATTATCTGCAATATATCTAGTAGTTCTATGAAGTATTTTAAATTTGGAACACAAATGTTCTATAGATATCAGTACAATTTTTTTTATTAATATCCTACTATTTTTATACAAGAGCTGAAGTTGGTGTACAGTATGTCACAAAGGTGATTTTCCAAATGGCAAATGTTTTTAAAAAAACATTTCAATTGTCATTCAAGAAGCTTCTTCAGTTCTTCTTCAGCTTTTTGGATGAGAAGTGAAATATTTTCAAAGAAAATAAAACACCCATGAAAATCTAGTTGCCTTTTGGAAAAATCAGCTTTGGGACAACCATGACCTGGATGATTGAGAATCTCACAAACATTTTTTGTACAGTACATTCTCTCTATTTTCTCTAAAACAAATGAGCTAAATTGACTTGAAAAATGTTCAGTGATATAGGGAATCTTGAAATTTGGTGCTTCCTATCTTAATCTAGCACCATGATGGTGAACCTATGGGACACATGCCACAGGGGGTATGTGGAGCCCTCTGCGGGCACACGAGCCATCACCCAGTTCAGCTCCACCGCACATGTGCGCACCCCTCCTGCTGGCTGTTTTTGGGTCTCTGCCATGCAGAGGAGGTGCACGCATGTGTTTGTGGGGCGGTGGACATACACGCATGCATGAGGAAGGGTTATGTGCGCATATGCCGGGGCGAAGTATGGGGGTGTAGCACGCCCCCTGCACCCCATGTTTGCTCCCAGAAGGCTTCAGGGTGGCCTGCTAGGCCCAAAATGGACCATGGGGGGGTGCAGCACCCTCGTGGCCCATTTTTGGTCCCAGGTGGCTGCAGGGAGACCTGTAGGCCCAAAAGGGGCATGAGGAGGTGACCTCGTGGCCTGTTTTTGGTCCCAGGAGGCTGCAGGGAGGCCTGTTCAGAGGGTCATGTGCATGGGGGGTGGAGTCAGGGGCATGCATGGGGGAGGGTTAGCACAGGGGAGGGTGATCAAAGGGGTAGTGTGCGCATGTGTAGGGGACGGGGCTCATTGCATTATGGGTGTGGGCATGGTTTTGGCACGTGAGGAGAAAAATGTTAGCCTTCACTAATCTAGCACCTTTATCTATACACACATTATAGCTTGCTAAAAGCAAAGGAGTTGTTAAAAGCATGAATTATGGCCTTTCATAAACTTCTCATTTAATGCATTAAATATCAGGTAGAATCTTTATATGATATTCTTTACAAAATGTTGGATAAAATTTAATGGATCTTAATGAAATTTTTAAAAAAGAATTATTTTTACCATGCGTACTGGAATAACCAAGTCCCATAAATGTTAATATTTCCTACCAAAAAATTTTCTACTATTGTCTGCTACAGAGTGGCGTTTGGAAGATATTGGCCTGGCAGCTCTCCAAGCCTGATAAAGATCTGTAGTTGTGAAATCTCTTGAAAGACTGGGACTTTGGCTGGGGCTTTGCTCGAGAGGAATTCACTTTAAACTAAATAAAAGGGTTTTATCGGGACGAGGAGTGGGCTTTGTGCTTTGGGAAGCCTAGGTCAGAACAACCATCCTATAATAATCTATTGTAGGAAGGAATTATCACCTTGGGAAATATTTCAAATCACACAACTTCATGATAAAAGGCAGCATATTAATAACATTTGTATGCCGCCCAATCCCGTGGGACTCTGGGCGGCTAACAATACAGTAAATCAAAAAAAAGAAGAGGAAAGAAAAGATAGATTTAAAAAACACATCATGCACTCCATTCTGAGTGGGGCTGGACCATATTTTGGGGTCAACAGCCCCAGGCCTGCCGGAACAGCCAGGTTTTAATGGCTTTACGGAAGGCCGGGAGAGTGGGAAGGGTCTGGATCTCTGCGGGAAGATCGTTCCACAGGGCCGGGGCGGCTACAGAGAAAAACCTCCCCCGGGTAGTCGCCAACCGGCATTGTCCGGTTGACGGTACCCGAAGGTGGCCCAATCTGTGTGATCTTATAGGTCGTTGGGAGGTGTGTGGCAGGAGGTGTCCCGCAGGTATCCAGGTCCCAAGCCATGTAGGGCTTTAAAGGTAACGATCAGCAATATACCTCATTTCAAGTATTTAAGATGATCCAATCAAAAATATAATCTTACCTAAGCTTGGTTGTTTTCTTGCATATGTTTCATTACCCAAACTAGGTAACATCATCAGCACTAGAAGCAAGCTGAGAGAGGACTCCTCATTTCAACCCTGAGCTATAAATAGTCTCCGCTATTGATAATCTTGCCTAACCATATTAGATCACAACAGGAAATACTTTTGGTTTTCCTCCTCTTTCTTCCTTCACTCAAAGAAACAAATATGAATCTAGAATCTTAAGTCTTCTTTTTCAAAAAATGTAGTTGAACTATTTATTTATTTTCCAATATTTGTAGCATACCCAGTTAACAAGGACTCAATAGTACAAAATAATAGAAAAGGAGAAGTAGGAACATGGGGAACAGGAGGAGGATAATAACATATATATTGCAAAAAAAAAAAACCTTAAGAAAAATCTTATATGAGCTGCATGATTAAAAGTATCTTAATGGCTAAACAAGTCATATAATCAATCAGTTTGTTCCTTGAAGTGACTTTTAAAGCAAATGCTGTTTATTATGTTTATCAGTATTGTGTATTAGATATCATGCTGTTCAGCTGCCCAAAGAATAAATTGCATTAAACTAGCAAAAAATAATGGTGTGAGCTCAATAGCAAAAGCACTTAAGACATATACTGCTTCATAGTGCTTTTAAGCCCTCTCTAAGTGGTTTACGGAATCAACATATTGCCCCCAATAATCTGGGCCCTCATTTTACCCACCTTGGAAGAATGGAAGGCTGAGTCAACCTTGGGCTGGTGAGATTTGAACTGTTGAACTGCAGCTAGCAGTCAGCTGAAGTAGCCTGGAATATTGCACTCGAACCACTATGCCACCTTGACTCTTAATCTAGTCAAACACTTGAATCTAGTCAAACACTTAACTAGATTCTAACCAAGCAATTCCTCATGTTATCACCCATACTATTATTGGATATTTTCTTGAAACTTTAATGATGAGAGAAAGAAAGATATTTTTTTTTCAATACAGTAATTTCTTCAGTAAATGGGGATGGTTTTAATTCCTAGAAGAACAAGCATTCAATATAAAGCAGTGGTTCCCAACATGGGGCCGAAACCCCACAGGAGGGCAATTTGATTTTTAATGGAGGCAATTTGAACCTTAAACCAAGTTAATGGCCTTTTAGGCTTCCTCCGCATGAGTAGAGTTCACTTTTTGAGTAAAGTATGAATTATATCGGGGGGGGGGGATTAGGATTTTAGAGAAGCTTAAGTGGGGCATGGCCAAAAAAAGGTTGGAAACCACAGGTCTAAACAATTCCTCTCAGTACATGACTGTTTTGTAGGAAGGTCAAGTCCTTTGGAAGAAAATAAGTAAACTAAGGTCACTGAGAAATTCTCAATGTTATGTCATATTAAAGACTTTAGATTTTTTTCCCATGAATCCAAATGAAAACCCTAAATTTAACATTTTTTACATTGCTGCAGTGAAATCCTCTGCTATAGTAAGCTGACTTCTAAGGAAAACATACTTCCAATTTAGCAGATATGAACATTTTTACTTTAATGCATTGGTTGCTAATTTTGCAGGCATTCATCTGGGAGAATTTGTATAAGCTATATATAGGATTGCATTGTTTACACTTGTAGCAGTTCAGTTAGGAATACTTATTTAAACCAGCTGTTAAGATGCTAATATTAAGATGGAGTAGCTGCATATTAAACAAGTATAGCACATAAACAATTGCTTAGAACTGTTTTAAAAAACTAACTGCCACTCTGGCCTGTTATAAGCACATTTGAAGTTTTGTTCTAGAAACAATTTTAGGAATTTTTTTGCAAATTAAAACCATACATTGTTTTATTCAAAAAATGGTAAGATTAATATTATTGATATTTTAACTGTATTAATTCGATATAAGCTGAGATTTTTCATTTGTCGTAGGGTGAAAATATGTTTCGTATATACATGGACAAAATTTCTTCCACTGGAAAATACAGAGTATGGTCCATACAATCAGGTCAAGGATATAATATCATGTTTCAAAGAAGTTGAGAGATGTACAGACTTTTTTCAGTTTTTTGCTCACCTTGTCTGTGAACAATTCAGGCTAAAAATGACAAACAGATTGGCGAAAGGATACTAATAGCAGACCTGCTGGAGGAATGTTTTTCAATTTATTTTCTTTTTCTCCCCAAATGGAAAAAGGAACTCTATTTTGCTGACCATTTAAAGGCAGATTTGTCTTGTAGTTTCAGCACTCTGGCCAGTTCATCTTTTAGCCAGCTCGATCCAAATCTTATGTAGAGGAATATCTTCATCCCAAATGCTCAACAGGTTCTTGACAATATATAATTTCACTGCCTGCCTTTTTGTCACAGTTCAGTCTGTGACAAAAGAGCTGCAGTTTTATTGCTGAATAAAACCACCACAGCACGATATGCTTGCGCCTCTGAACTATTCCATTAAAAAATACTTTTTCCCTGAAAAGTAAGATAAATTGTTGTTTTTCATATGTTCCTTTCTATTTATCTTTAAGAAAAATAAATGAGAGAAAAGATATAAACAAGTTTTTCATACTTGTTTTTCAAGCATGTTTTTGTTAACAACTTGTATAAGGCCTCTATTCAAACAAACTCTATAGAGCAGGATGCAAGTCTTTAAAATAATCCATATATTTACAGTTTCTATTACTCTGAGAGCATCGCTCATCATCATTTTCATACATCCCCTCAACAAGATAAGCCACATTTGTGGCAAGGCCACAGTACATGATGAGCCACACTACTGTCTAAGTTCTATCTATGTTTCCCCTATGTTCTTTTTTAATGTTACAAGGCACAGTTCCACGGAAATCATGTTGAAGGAGTAAATGCATGTTAATGTAAATAGTTAGATAAAACTCTGTTTTTCTCCCACATTGCTATTTTTATCCGTAAGATATTGAACAAAACCTTCAGGTCTCCCCATTCCCTACCCATTCACCAAACCATTTCATAAGGGTGGAAAATACCCTTAGAATTTTAATTAATGCAATATTTTTAGTTACTTTCTACTGCTTCTTAGGCATTTATTATTTCTCACTGCCTATCCTTTGTTTTTTAATTTACTATTAAAAAATTACTATTGGTTCTAGAATAGTAGAAGAAACTTGAAAAAATATTTTACTGTTAAGTTTCATGGTGGGTACTTGAGTGAGAGAGAGAATTTACATTCTGAACTAGATGATAAAAACATTAGTAATTGGATAACATGGCAAATGTTTTATTCTTACATTCTAATATACTAAGGAATTATTTTGCTTTGCAAAGAGGCTTAAAAGTAAAGTAAAAATTAACAAAATTAGAGCAATGAAAATAATACGCAGGCAACTATTTCAAAATACAGATGTTTGATGCTCATACCTCAGCTGCACACGCCTACTGCCACTCTGCATCTCACTTACCAAGTATTCTGGTTTTAAAACAGAACAGACTGCAGTTTTGATAACATCTGCTATAACAAATAACAAAAAAAGAGTGTGAAGTCTGATGAATGTTTAAATAGAATATTTTTTATGGATCAGCTGAATCTTTTCTGCTTTTTAATTAAAAGTAAAGAAAATGGAACTTAATTATCCTGTAAAGATTAGCTTGTGGGCATCTTCCTGTAAATTACTTCTAATTGAAAGCAAATTGTCAAGTGACATTCAAAGTACTGTCCTTTAAAACACAGCTGTTCTATTGCTGATTTCAGTGCATTACTGTGCTTCCTTGTTACACTATGGCATATTTGAATATTTTAACAATTTTGCTGCATTTGTATAGCTTTTTTTATAGTATATCTTAATCACATTTCCTCTTCCAAAGTACAAAGAAAAACACTAGCACCCATATTTTATGTCACTTTCATTTTAACATTCATGTCTTGGTAATGCTATTGAAAGCTCCTATGGCTTAAATCCTTCTACATCTAGGAAGAAAACAATCATTGGAATAAGTGGCTGCCACAACCAACCTTTTACAGTAGCCTTTTTGTTAGAGTGTGATTTTATAGCTGGGTCAAAGTTTGCCAATAGATACCAGGGAAATGCATTAAGAAAGTTCAAATTATATCTGCAAACTACACTATATGTCTAGTATATATATTCTCTATATACCAGAGAAAAGTAGATGTATTTTCCAACCACAAATGCTTAGGTACCCTACAGAAAAAATTTCAAATATATTTATTTGTAGGAATGAAATAGTGTAAAAACTATTCAAGTATAATTGGTTAAGAGCAAGGTATCCCAACTGATTAAGTATGTAATGAGTTCTATTAAAAATTATTTAATCAGCTAGGCAGTTATTTATTTACATGTTATGTATCATTCACTCATTCAATATTGATTTAAAGAATAGCCTTCCAAAACTCAATTAATATATTTATTAAAAAGTAAAGAACTCCAGGAAAACAGCAAAAAAGTAATCACTATTAAAATGCTTAAGGTGGCTGTTCTCTATGTAGGGATATTTTTATGCATACATGTATGTATGTATGTATGTATGTATGTATGTATGTATGTATGTATGTATATGTATATGTATGTATAATATCTGACTATAAACTAATCTGACTATAAGCTACCCCAAAACCTTTGTTATAAACTGTATAGAAGCAAAGTCGGACCCATAGAAGTCATACTTCTGATTACAGCTAAATTGTAATGACCTAACAAATGACCACCCATAGGAATTCATGGATTCATTTAACAACTTTGGGTTAGTTAAATGACAGCTGTGTTCACTTAACAACCATGGCATTCACTTAAAAACTTCCCCTCCAAAAGTGATAAAATAATTTCCAGTCAGGTGGGTTCCTCAACTGAGGACCGTCCTTATGACAAAAATGCCCGACTTCATTATGGTCATAAGTTGAGAACTATCTGTACTATCCCCAGAGAGTACTTTACTGTATATAGTACTAGCTGTATATTATAGTAATACTATAGTATAACTATCAAATAGTTAAACATATAAACCGATTTAAGATCTACAGGTCATTGCCATAACATTTAAACTATGTGCCAGCAAGAAAGAGGTTTATTACAAACTAACTAAGAAATATGAGATTCATTCAGAATGACATTCTTCTTCTCTGCATCAAAATCAATACAAAACTAAGCTAAATAAAATCCACAACCTGCCTTATCTTGCTGCATTCTGATATTTTAAACTGCTTTGACTGGCTTAAAAACATATAAGGATATGTTTTTAAAAACATATGTTATATATGGCATCCCATTTAAATAAAATCCTTGTGGGGTTAGATTGATGCTTATAAAGACTAAGAGTGTTCGAATCGGGAGGTGACTAAAATCAGGTTTCAACAAATTCAGACTTAGGAGTCTGCTTTCCATTAAGATATTTTTTAGGCTGTGTATTTCCCATTAGCTCAAATCTGGAAAGTAAAGAATGCTAAACTTTCTAAGCTGCCCGATCTTAAACATGCAGAATGACAGTCTATTGCAAATCCCATTGATAGTATTTCATCCTCTTTTAAAAATTGCAATAGCTCAACCAGCAAGACTCCAGCTTTAATGTTGAAAGCCAGTGACAATGGTTGGGGTACGCATTGTCCACTATTGTGTGGGGAGCATGTGCAGAAAAGAGTATATTAGCCTAAATGAACATAACAGATATAATCTGTCAGGAAACTGAATAAAGCATAAGAATAGGCAGTTTAAAGAGAAAACAGAAAACTCACTAGGTTTTCTCCTATTATAAAGATCTGGTTTTTTTGTCAGGAATCATACAGTTCTTAGATTTATGACTTCTCTAAGTAAATGAAATTACATTGCTGATCACATCGCTAATTCTGAATGCAAGGCCTTAAAATGAATAATCTCATCTCACAGCAAAACCTAATTTAGGATTCTTTCAGTGGCTTTCAACATTTAATTCAGCAATCTTTCAGTGGCTGAGTAGTAGTCTACAAATGATTGCAGATGAAATAGTGTTTCTCAACTTTGACGACTCCAGAATGCTGTATATGGGTCTCAACCCTCAGATTCCAAGTTGCCATGGTTGAGAAACAGTGCCTTAAATCATCAGATTTAAAAGCTCATAATCTGCATTCATGGCAATTGTCAAAAGTATAAAAGAAAATTTATACTATGAACTGCAGCATGAAGGGACTCATTCTGAAAGAAAAAAAAGTGTTTGGCTATCATAAAGGACTAAAAGCAAGTATAAAAAAGGAATGTGTCATACCTATTCCTTAATTTCCCCAGTGAGATCCACTTTGTTTCTTCATATGATATAATATCCACAAAAAGTTCATAGAATGTCTCAGATATCTTATTTTTACAAAATATGCATTTTCATTGAGGTTATTTCTTTTTATAAACAGGCAAACTGATGCAAATTATATCTGTGGGCTGAGGTATGCATGCTGATAGAGGATTAGAATGGCTATTCAACTGTGAATCAGAATGCCAATCCAACGGAGAGTAATTCATAGACATCCACAATGTGTATTCAACAGTCATTAAGCCTCTGTTTCCCCACAATACCTACCTTGTGAAAGAATTACCTTACAGACAATTCTAACACCTCAGTGGAAAACAAATTGAATAGAACTCTATACAAGGAAGATATGGAATAATTATCCAAACCAGCTGTACATTAGTAATCAAAGGATCCCTAATTGAAATCAAACAAATTTTCTCTATTTAGAGGAATTTGTCCCAAACTCAGGAGCATTTATTCCTAATTAAGAATATACCCATGTTTCCCCAAAAATAAGACAGGGTCTTATTTTATTTTGACCCCCAAAATAAGTGCTTGGCCTTATTTTCGGAGAGGTCTTATTATTTTTGAGGTGTAGGAGGTGGAGAGCGTGGTCACCTCATGGTAGCTGCTGTGTTACAATATTTTCAGGGAGGGCTTATTTTAGAGGGAGTGCTTATTTTAGCACATGCGCTCAAAAGCCTGATTGGGCTTATTATCCAGGGAGGTCTTATTTTCAGGGAAACAGGGTATATGAATGTTCTTTTAATACTAAGTTGTGTAAAATATTTTTTCCTCATTCACATCTTCTTATCATGTTTTCATATCAAAAACTCAAAGGAAACCTTTGTTTGTTAGTTAGTTAGTTTGTTTGGACATGTATAAGAGAGGACAATTAGATCAGGAACAGCAGTGAAAATGGAAGAGATAACTTAGAAGAGGGCCAAGTCCATTGTTCTTAGGAGAGAAGATGGAGAGGAAGAATTCTGAAGACTTCAGAATAGTCTTTGGAACAGAAACGTCAGGAAGATGTGAAGCTGAATCCTGGGAAAGTAGAAAGTATGACAAAGAAACTCAAAACAACTTCATTTTGGCTGGGTTATATATAAGTACCAAGGAACTTTGAGAGGCTTTCAAGATTCTGCTTCAATACTCTAACAAGACTGTTAGCAACTCCTGTTTCCTGACCTTGTTTATCTCCAACTGCTGACGTTAATCTTGAAAGCTTCACTATTCTCTCATCAGAGAGGCATCAGATTTCACTTGTAAAACTGGAATATGGCAACATATCCTCAGGACACCCTGCTGTCTGCAAAACAAGTGACTGATACATTATCAAGCATCAAAAGCAGGTAGATTCAGACATGATGAGCCTACACAATGCCATGATACAGCTACCACACCATTTGGGGCAAGGCTTACCTCAGCCAGAAGCAAAGCATATCCTACATAGTGTGGTTCCATTCCCTTGAAAATTTACTGGTGAGACTGAAAGGGAAGGAATGATCAGGATCAATTCTTGACTTTACAATTCAGTGTGACTTGTTCATTATGGGTAGGCCAACAGAATTTCCTACAGATCGGACCAAAATTGATAGGAATGATTCCATCTTAGATAAATATCAGAAATTCAAGCAAAGATCTCCATTTGATAACTTGGTAAGAAAAGCAACTCAAGGAACGCATAGAATCATGGCCTGGAATGGACCTTGGAGGTCTTCTAATCCAACCCCCTGACCAAAGCAGGAGATCTTATCCTCACTATCCCAGACCATCCCCAAATGGTTGCCCAATCTTTTTTTAAAAAAAAAATTCCAGCAATGGAGTACTCCCAAATTCAGGAGGCAAACTGTTCCATTCATTTATTATTCTGTCAGCAAATTTCTCCTTGATTTCAGGGTGTATATCTCTTAAATAAACTTCCACCCATTGCTTCTTGTCCTATACTCAGGTGCTTTGGAGAATAAATTAACCCCTTCTTGTCTGTGACAGCCCCTCACATCATGGATATCATGTCACACATAAACCTTTTCTTCATTAGGCTAGATATGCCTAGTTCTCTTAATCACTTTTCATATCATTTAGCCTCCAGACACCTTATCATCTTTATTGCTCATCTGTGCATTTTTTTTAGATGATCTTAAGAATCTGGAAATCCAAAACGAAAAGCCATGAACTTTAATGGGAGGTCCAATTCAATGATTAAGGAGGACCTGCTCTTTAGTTTTTCCATTAAAAGATTTCACAAGACTCAGCCTTCTCCCTGTCCTGTTTAATATGTATAAGACATTCTGGCAGCACTTAAGTGGCCACAGGTTTGCCAAATTTCAATCCCAAGGAAATAATGTGTCCCAGGTTTTGGATGCATTCCTTGAAACAAGTAAATTGAAAACAAATAAACAAGTAAATTAAAAAACAGTGGACTGATAAAAGGCAAGTATAAAAACCTTGACATACATTATATAGTCACCTTCAGAATAGAAAAAAACAAATGTAAAATGTAAAGATTGGGCAACACAAAAAATTATTTCAAATACCTTCTTTCAAGATGGCATAAATGGATTCTGTATACTTACTTCTCTATATATGAGATTACAGACAGACAGACAGACAGAAAGAAAGATAGGGAGGGAGGGAGGGAGGGAGAGAGGGAAGGAGGGAGGGAGGGAGGGATGGATGGAAGGAAGGAAGGAAGGAAGGAAGGAAGGAACTATTTTTCTGCAGCAGACTAGCAGACAAGAATGTGTTCTTGAAACTTATTCCAGGTGATATTACCTATTGTCCCATGGATAGTTCCAATATTAACTAGACAAACCTTACCCCATTGGGTCATCATTTCAGACATATTTCCTTACTGAGAAACAGAATGACCAAAGGTAGCCAAAAAAGCAGTGAGAGGAAAACTGAGCAAAAGTAACTTCCAACTTCCTGCTGGCTTTCCCATTTCATTGAAAGCATCTGGCAGGGAGCATTAGAAATCTCTTTCCCTCCTTCCTTCCCCCTTTGCTTCCTTTTGCTTTCCATCAGGCAGGTAAGTGGGTGCTGCTGGGTGGGGGAGGAAGTCAGGGAATGCAAGCCTGGCTAGAAAACTGTCAAAGAACATTGAAAATTAAGATACGATCACAGCACCAGTTGAGCAGCGCAGCAGCTGCCAATAACACTGAAGAAGTCACAACTTCTCCAAATTTCATTCTGGGAATCATTGATCCCAGCTTTTGTAAGTTAGCCCATTTCAGATATGTATCTTATTCAAAAGTTGTTGCCCTATGATGTACCAACTCAACCAGTTAAAGGTTCATGATAACAAGAGTTTTAGTAGTATACAGGTAAAATATTATTTGTCAATGTTTTACATTTTAATGGACAGCGTTATAGTGATTTGAAAGGGAGTAATCCATCCAGATTCTTCTCTGAATAAGTTTCAGAGCCTCTTTTATTATCATGGCCACTATTGTCTGAACATCATATCATGATCAAACTACATTACATTTATTGTTAGTATTATGAAACTAAAATAACATATTTAAGGCCATTGAAATTTATATAAAATTCTAGCAAGTAGAAGTTTCACTAAAATAACAGCATTTTGTTAAGCAATTCTCCAAGAACATATTAAGATGTTTTAAAAGTCAAACAATCTAAGTACTGGAGTTCTTCTCTTTTATCCTTGTATGACGCAGGATATAAAATAACCAAGTTCTACTTTGCTTTTGAAGCCTCTATTCTATTGATGAACGATGAATTTTGATTCTTAGCATCAGCACAATAGTAAAAAAAAAACAAAAAAACCACCTCAACGTATGTCTGAAGTGTAACTGGATTATATTTGACATTAAATAATAGCTTTTCTCCTAACCTCAGCAAGAGTACTGATAAACAAACTTTATAAGCATATGTACCAGCTCCTAAGTTACTATTATATATACTAAATAATATTTTCACTTTCTTCTACAGTAATGAGATCTTCAGTAATCAGATCCAATCCTGGACACTAAAAACTAAAAGAAGCATTCAGACAAACAGTTCAAAATGTCAACAATGATTATGGGACTAGAAACTTAAACTCTGTAAAGAAGTGTTTGAGGCAAATATGAAAAGAATCCTAAAGAACTCAATGTATCTTCAAATGCAATTAAACCTTAATTTAATACACAAATTGGGGAGTAGAAGTTATGTTAGAAGAAGCCCGAGGAAGCTTCTTGGATGAGAAGTGAAACATCTTCAAAGAAAAATCAAAAAGTCCAGTTGCTTCTTGAAAAAGTATCTTTGGGTCCCTAGTATTTATTAAATAGACAACACAATTCTGTGGTAATTCATGTCATTTGTGTGATTAAGTCTTTAACCAAGTAACAGTAAACTGATCCATTGCATGTTGATCTAGGTCAGTAAATCAAGATTCACTATCCCTGAAAGAATGCCACCGAAAATAAGGCTAAGATATGTTATTTGTTATCTCCAAGTGCAGGAGATAGAAGAAATTTAAAATAGTGAAAAGGCCGATTCTGACTGAATGCTAGAAAAATATTTTGAACAGTAGAAGTTGTTCAACAGTGGAACTAATTACCCAAAGAGGTGGTGACCTTTGCCTCACTGGATATATTTAAGTGAGGCAAGGCAACCATCTGTCAGGGTGGCTTTAATTTTACTAAATCTATTCCTGTCCTGAGCTGGAGTTTAGATCTGATAGCCTAAATGGGCCTTAGTGTGATTCTATCTGCTGCCGTAGATACCTCAATCTTAAACCTTAAAATTCAATTCCAAGGCTGAGCCTTATTAATGAATGCAAAATAATTTGAGTTTTGTTTCACTGTCACTAGGTTTCAAACATCTTACCTAATCACAGTTTTGCATCCTCCCTAGAAATGTGATATAGGACAGTGCATGCACTTGGTTCTTTTTAAAAGATTCCTGTGGAAGTCAGTGCCCATGTTAGCTACCACTGTGAACACTGTAAGTAAAGTAGTGAGCTACTCAGATGTTCCAGTATTTTAACTTGCAAAAGTCTGCCTGATTGCAGTCCTTTGACAAACTATGGGGGCAGGGAGGATGGAGAATTCAAGCTCTACAGTACAGAATAAGTGCTGGCTTTTTAGATTAACAAACAGATGCACAAAGCAATCAGGTATAGCCATAGGGGAAATCCTTATTGCCCCCTGGAAGACCTGCTTACTATAACAGATGGAATTTAAACACGGGCTTTTTAATAAGGATGCCACCATTTTGTCAGTGTCCCAAGGCAGATGGAAATAACAGGCAACAGAAAACATCCCCACAAAATGCTAACACTATCTATTCTCTGTCATGGGGCCTACATTTCTAGAACAATTTGTGTTATTGTACCTCATCTTTTATATATGTCTTTCCAACAATAACTGTTTTTCTCTCTTTTTTAATTGTATAGCTACAATTATATACAAATATATAGAGTAGAGTAAGATGGAATATTCAAAGACTTCTGCTTCAGAAGAATAAAATACATAGAAGGAATAGATATATTTTTTCCTGTATGCACAGAACAATATGCCATATTGTTTAAATAATCATGAGGCCATATTCATGTAATATTTAAGAGGTGAAAACCCAACTGTAATCATATTAATGCTTTAAAAGAATTTTGTAAACAGCCATTTAATTAGCCAAACCAAGAAGCAGAATTCAGCTGAGCTTAAACTCAAACTTGATCATCTGCTTATTGACAGTGTTTTCATGCATGAAGATTCTGGTGGAAGAGGCAACATGGGGATTACTTACTGCAGAAACAATAAAAGCAAATAATAGTTCTAGCTATTGAACTTTTAATCTGCGGAAAGTTTGTACAACTTTTATGGTGTATGACTTGTGAGGCAGGTTGTTTTAATTGCTATAACTTTCAGAATTATATATGAAAGGACTGAGCAGCTATACCTTCTACACAGAGGTGGGCTGCACATGCATGTTAACAACCGGTTCTCCGGAAATGTGTGCGGGCACGCATGCACTATGGCTTCGTTCACGCATGCGCCTTCCTCACTTTCGTGCGGCTTCAAACACAAAGCAAATCTTCTCAGGCGGCTGCGCTGAATATAACAGGTGAGGTGTGGCAATCAACTGGGCTTTGTGGAAGGGGAAGGAAGCCAGAGAGTGCGATAAATAGGACAGGCAGGGCCCAGCCAGTGATTGGAACTACCAGTTCACCCGAACCAGTCCAAACCGGCAGCAGCCCACCTACAAACCCTGTTTCTCTGCTTTTCTTTCCCATAGAAAAATCAAATCTAGTCTCATTTGTTCATGTTTCATGTTCATGTTTTAATCATCTGTGGATTGAATTACAGTAATAAGTTATACATAAAGATGGAATTACATAATGCCATGATCAGGTATTTATCAGGATTTCCCACAGCCTGCAAATTCTGTTCTACCTTCATTAGCTACTCACTTGTTTCAAGGATCAATTCAAGTGGTAACTCTACCCTCTGAAATCATCACTCTTAAAATAAATACCTGAAATAAATATTCAAGGAATCACTTCTCATGAATCAAAGTAACTTTTTTTATAAAATATTTTCTCAAAAGACTTGCTTTCTCAACATTAGCAGAACACTGATGAGAACAGAAAAGTTATGGTTCTTAAATTAAGGAACAGCCTTCCAATGAAGCTTCATTAAGCATTCATTTTGCATATTATTAGATTTCACAGATGGATTTGTTCTGGCAAGCAATTTTTATTTATCACCCAAATATATATTTTTGTTACTTTTATCATATATGCACATGCACAAACATATTTCTGAAAGCTCCCATAACATTTAAATGTTTCATCATCCAATTATACATATTATTTATGAATAATTTAATCCTGTTGCCCTACAACTATGAAATTAGACCATACTAGAGATGCTATCTAAATGCAGGTCTTTCAAGTCAAACTTTCTAACACGCTGACTCTCAAATTAAATGTAAAAACCTGACTAAATATAGCATGAAGATGTTATTGAAATCAGTACTAGCCTTTTTCCATTGCCAGTGATCATAATTTAAGAGGAAAAAGTTAAAAACTGAAATCTGTACCTTTAAGACACAAAACTAATGACTCTGCTATAAAACTGTTGTCAAAAATGATGGTTTGCATTCATCACTCCATCAGGTTTGTTCAGGGCTCCAAGACACTCTTCAGAGTTCAACACTGATCTCACTACTAGTGTGATTTTTGGGTGCCTATTTGCAGATACAGTGGAGTTATCAATTCAAACAGACACACAATCCAGGTCCAATGTCACTTCTCCTCATTATGTTAATAGTTAATACATGCAAATGAAAACACTCTAGCAATTTGATTTCTTTGAAGATAGTTTGCATATTGTCTTAGCCATAATGACTGTACACTTCTCTCAGCCTCGATTTATGCAAGGCTAGTTTAGTTCATTTTTATCAGCTCAAGTTCATTTTGGCTGCTGATGGAATGTGTGTGTGCGTGTGTGTGTGTTTTTATACCTTTCACCTAATTATCATTCAGGTACTATAAGAAGATTTTTCATGCTATTGGTGTTTTTCTTAATTAAGAAACAAATGAATTCTTCCTTGCCAAAAAAAAACAGAAAGAGAGAGAGAGAGAGAGAGGGAGGGAGGGGAAGAGAGAGAGAGAGAGATTGAACAACAGAATAAGATGCCAGAGGCTGATGTTCCTCTTCTTAATTGGAGCTGTTCTATTGTTAGATGTCTATTATGAAAGGGCAGAAATGTCACAAGTTTACCACATACAGTATATAAATAACGGCTATAACCAGCAGTGTTAAATTTAGGAACAAAACATGAAATAATTTCTTTATGCACATCCTATCTTGTCCTCCTCCTCCGTTGCTTTATGTATCTTGAAAGAGTCAGTGCTATGTCATCTGCTGAACAAGCCATCCTTAGATCTGACAAGCCACGTCTCCGACTACTTAGGGAAAGGTTTTGGAAGAAGTGGTTAGGGCTCAGTTGCAGAAGATCTTTAAAGAAACTGATTATCTGAATCTTACTGTATTGTCAAGATTTCTCCAAATCTGAGGCGGGAGGGAGACCAATTAGGTAACTTTATCACTGTAAGGGGTTTGAGAGAAGTGAGATGTGAACTTATGGGCAAACCTTGTTTTGCAAGTAACTGATGCCTTATTGATGGTAGGTTATTTATTTGGCTGATAAGATGTGTGTCAGGCCTGCAGCCATATTTCTATTGGATGTTTGGCCTGCCACACTTTCTATTATTCTATTATGCCTTTTGTGTTGTGGGAAAATGGGAGGGGGGAATTGTACAGAGTTAGATGCTATGTAGCAAAAACAAAATTCCTTCTAGAAAGCCAAGGTCACCCTTTGACTCTGCACCTTTGCACCTAACCGGAACTGGATGGGTGGAACTGCCAGCATGGCAGTGGAAGATTGGACCTTGTGATGGGCTGGTGGGTGTAAGGCAAGATCTTGAACTTTCGACTGGGTGGGGAAAATGGGGAAGCTTTCAGATTTGGGTTTTCCCAGATGTGCCAACATAGCTCTCTTAATAAATTGGAACGTTGAGCAGTACTTTGCCTTGGACTCTGATTTAATTTTGGATGCTATTTGGAACCCTGACAATGTGTTTTTCACCCATGATTTGCATGTTAGTTGCTTCTTGTGTAATCACGAATCTTGAGAGCTATGTGTTGGAATGGGTCATCAGAAGAGGTTTAACTTTTTTCCCCAATTGTTGAACTGTAATTGATTTTGGGTTATTTACATTTTTAAGGATATCACTCACATTTATCTAGGTGTTGATTGATTATTGTGTGTTGAAACAGGGAAATGTTGCAATGTAATATTACAACCCTGAGCGACACATGTTCATCACCCACATATATGGTTCTTGTCATTTTCATTTCATGACCCAGTGTGTCTGAGACACTGTCACACTTTCAGAGGCAAACAGCTTAATACGAGATCTGGTGGCTACCAAGACAAGAAACAGATGATAACTGACTCTTTTTGCACAAAAGAGAATTTCTTCTAGCAGACTCTATTACATTGGTAGGAGCAGGACATGTAGAAATTTGAGCAATGATTTCATTATAAATAGAACTCATGTGTGATACACAACAATCATTGAAAATGTGTCATAGCTTTTCTATAATAAATTTTACTCATCAGAGGTTCTGAGCTTATTTATGTTTATTTATCTGTTGGGAGAAGCCTGACAAGATCAGAAATTGTATGGGTCACAGATCTAGTGGTTACAAGGAGTTAGAAAGCAATAGCACTTATATACGGCTTCACAGTACTTTATAGCCCTCTCTAAGCGGTTTACAGAGTCAGCATATTGCCCCCAACAAGCTGGGTCTTCATTTTACCAATCTCAGAAAGATGGAAAGGTGAGTCAACCTTGAGCCTGGTAAGATTCGAACTGCTGGCAATCAGCAGTCAGCAGAAGTAGCCTGCAGTACTGCATTCTAACCACTGCACCATTTTTTGCTCAATTTTGTCATTCCCTCCCCCGCCCCAGAGGCACACTATAAGCCTTCCAAAGGCTATTCATGCCCTCTTTTTGGGGGGAAAAGAACAGGCCATTTTTGGAAGGTTTGCAGGGTGCAAAAACTTTTTTTAAAATTTGCCTCTTCAAAACCTTGGTGCATCTTATACTCCGAAAAATAGGTAATCTACAGGCTATCTGCTAACAGGTAAAAGTTAATTCAGTAAAATATAGGCAAACTTATGAGTTTCAGGATATAATTGAAAATGCTGATTGTTACTTAAAATTCATGAACTGGGTTATGTTTACAACTAGAATACTATGTTCCAAGTAAGTTTTGCCAGTTTTACATGTATCCATAAAGATGTATTCCCAACTTCATAGGAAACAGGAAGACTACTTTATTTATAATTTCCTCCTTAATGGAAAGATGTATCCTCCTTAATATTGTGAACAAAAATGAACACCATTCATTCTTACCAGTTTCAATCTTGATGGGAGGAGGGGTGATGGTACGCTATCAGATCAGTTTATAATTACTTTTGTGCTGTCATGATTTTAGACTTACTTTATGCATATAAGGTACAAAAATTGTGTCAATCAATCAATCAATGGAACTAATACATATAATATATATGTACACACCATGGTTTTGTCCCTATCCATGGTGTTCATGTAAGCATGCAACTAGAAAAGGATTCTGATTTCTTAATATTATTTTTTGTAAACAAATAATGATTTTAATTGCCTAAATTAACACTAAGGTTAATGCTGTTAACACTTTATACTCCATGCCATTCATACCATGAGGTGCATTCACTTTACAATAAACTCATTTTAGTAATGAAATAATAAAAACACAGAGCTATTTTTAAACACTAACTTCATTTAGTAGACTATACTTTCATTTTGGATATTATCACACAGTGTTTTACTTTGTCCTACTCCATAGCATTACTGTGACTGCCATCGGCCACAGTAGATAAATACAGAGCAAAATGCCATTAATCCACTGGATGAACTACACAAGCTATTATGGAGGAAAAGAATAGCATTGAACAGATTCTATTTAAAAGCTAAACAACTTTTTTATTATATGACTTCAATCAGTCTGATACCACCTGAAGTTCTATCTTAGTATGCAACTAAACTGAAATTACATAACTAAAAGAGAACTCAATTGTAGATCAACTGCTTCCCAATATAGGATATCCATTATTACAGCATTCATTATCTGTTTAATAAAGTAAAAATCACAAAGAATAACAGAATTAAAGAATAGCAAAGTTGTAAGGAACCTTGAAGATCTTCTAGTTCAACCCTCTGCTAAGGCAAGAAACAGATGTACCATTTCAGATAAATGGCTGTCCAATCTCTTCTTTAAAAACCTGCAGTGTTGGAGCACCTCTATCTTCTGGAAACAAGTCATTCCACTGATGAATTGTTCTCCATAAGCAATTTCTCCTTAGTTCTAGGTTTCACCACTTTCTAAGATTGCTGAACAGCTCTTAATCGTTTTTTTCCTGTAATATACATATACAATATATTCTATTGCAATAAAATTTATTGCAATAGAATATAAAACTTACAATATATTCTATTGCAATAAAAATAAATTATTTTCTACACAAAGATTTTCTATTTTCTAAAAAAAAGTATGTATATGTGTGTGTGTGTGTGTGTATGTGTGTATGTATGTATGTATGTATGTATGTATGTATTCATGCATACATTCATGCTCATTTAAGATGAAAAACATTTTAAAAAGCGTAAATAAAAGGATAAATGCATTCCAATATATGCATTAACCTGGAAAATGAGAAAGTGATTCCCTTCCAAATTCAGATCATATGATATTCTTCAGTATCCCTGGAATATCCATTTCCAAGTTCTTTAGTAGAGGCAATGCTTTGGCTACTTATTATCAGGCCTGCCTATTTCACATTCTACAAAAAATTTTTGTACAAACTAAGGACCTATACAGAGTGCATTCATGTCCAAGGGCTTCTCATTAATGGTACAGCTTAAATAAAATATATTAGTTCAATGTTATTAACATGGAAATATTATGTATTTATTCTAAGGAATACTATTTAAAATTCCCCTCTATATTTTTGCTAATACACTGGCCTGAGACTGTCTTCACACATGCATTACAAACCACTGTTTTAAAACATACCCCTTGTCAAATTCTCATCAACCCCATTTTGTTATGGTTTTTACAGAACTCTCTTATTCTCAAACCCACTGTAAATTGAAAAGGCACGTGTAACTAAAAGTTCTGCAGATTGCTTCCCTTTTTATTTTCTACTCATTCATGCCTTCACTTCTCTTTATTTATTTTCTCTGTCATTAATGTATGCAGCATTTAAAAAGTAATGACAATTGACAATTGGGGGGGGTGCATAAGTGCACCAGCATGTCTAATGTCCCTGTCCTACTGTCCCCATTTATTTGTACCCATTTCTTGTGTTCTCATTCATGTTTATTCTTATTCCTGTACACATGTGACTAAATAAAAAAATAAAAAACAATAATAAATAAATAAATAATAAATAGATATAGAGATAAATAAATATTCATCTCATAGAGTACCACTGTAGCACTATATATACTGGGAACTATTCTGTAAATATATCATCAGTACAAACTTATTGAAAAAGTTAGGCTTCAGTCTTTATTTAAAGTCTTTACTTTAATGAATAATTCTTGTTATATTTGAGAGGTGTTACACAATCAGAACTGCCAACTAATGACTCAATGGCAATATTCCCATTAATTTTAATGGATCTGGACAGCACCCAGTAGTAATTAGCCACTAACGTGACAGAAGGAAGAAAACAATTATATGAAAGCGAAGTGGGGAGCTGTCATTTAAGGCCTGTAGTGTGTGGAAGGGGGAGTATAATCCACAACTGAAAGTTTACACATATATCGCATGAAATACATACACTGCTAAATTATACTGACTGCCAATTTCTGGAAAAAGAAAGGTTATATCCATAACCTTTCTCTTTGCTGACACTGAAATGTGAAATGCAGCTTCCTGTTTAAGAACACTATGCAATAGTCAACATCAAGTTGCAAATACCAAAATTTAGGTTATGTTTTCTCGAATGTTATTTGAAAAGAGACTTGATGGAGATGTGAGAAAAATAATTTCCCATCAGTTTCTTTCCTATAAATCTGCATCTGTTTGTTTGCATCCACATTTCCTTTCTGTCATGCACTCATATTTAGTGTACTCAAATATACTGCTTATACAGTATTTAATTTCTAACATGACACTATCTAACACTTTCCCAAATATTATCTACCTTTAAAACGACAAATCATGTTAGCAGAAATTAAAGGTAACATTTCCCATTAACTTCCTCCCTTATTAATTCTGTAGACATCCATGTAGTTGCCTTAAGTTAACACCAGCATAAAGTATCAAGAGAACAGAGTCCAATATATCAGTTTTTCTGTAATTAATTACACATAGCTGTAATTATTGTTTGCCAATGGAACCATACTGTGGTAGCCTACCCATGATAAAAACAAACCTGATTTAGTTTTGCAACCACTGGATTTCTCTGTTGCACTTTCTGTTTCACAACTCTCCTCCCAAGTCAGTCTCTGACCTCCTCTCTGGTGTCTCTGCCAAATTCTTGGCACTGAAAGTGAGGGGGAAGAGACCATACCATAAGCGTGTTGATAATGAGGAGACAGAAATAACAAACCAGCTGGATTGCCCTAATAAAGTATGTCTGGGATTTAGAGACACAACAACTCACTGCTCATGAATCTGTACTTCGCTTTTAACCCTGTGGATTCCCTTTTCAACCTCTTCTATGATCTCTGTAAACCTTGAATAAATACTGCATTTATTGACTTAGGCATTTAAAAACAGCATTCTCTACTGAATGCCATGCAAACTCAGGCAAAACGTACTAGTGATAGAAAACAAGCAAACAATGCATATGTAGAACAACTGAATAGGAATAATCTTGTTAATGGGTTGCAGTAAAAAAAAACAACCAGCATTTTGGCATCTTAAAGTCAGTCATTTTTATTTTATTTTTTCATGTTTTATTTGTTTTGTTTATATTACTTTCCATTTCCATCAAACAGTGTGTGATCTGGGTACAGTTATTTGAACAGTCATAATTCACATATTTGTTATATTCATCACAATAATATTAATAGTATAACTATATAGTAATATAATTACAATAATAAAGTCAGTCATTTTTCTAAGGCATAGATTTTACTGAAAAAACTGCACTTTCTTCTAATCCTCTCATTATTTAACCATCCATAGGTTAATAATAGTTCTAGTCTACAAAGGCCTTTACATATAAGAAAACCTTCCATATATCTACCATGTTATTTCCACTGACCAAGTGGCATAACAAGGAAAGAGGCTAAATTCCCTTTTCCCTAAAGCCTTGTGTGTCCATCAACATTTCTCTGCCAATGGCAAGGATATCTTTGAAGCAATATGGAAAATGTTAAGGTTGTAGCAAAAGGAGCCCCCCAGTTCAAGAGTGCTTAGTCCAGACAGTTCTTAAGGATTGATATTGATGATGGGAACAAACGTTGAATACAAGTCTTAGACTGAGTTCATATATCAAGATAAACAATGTTTTCACTTTTGATAATCCTGAACTGAAATATCAACAATGCACAAGCATTTTTCTTTTCCTTTATTCTGCTTGAAGAATCTTAGGCCTCATTAAGATCAATTAATGAAGCTTTTGTTTCTTTAAATTAACATGTTACGAATAGTTAGAAATTGAAACAGACAAGAAAAATGCATTCTGGCGAATGTAAATGCAAATATTTCCAAGGGTATCCTGTTAACATTCTTGATGCAGTCAAGGAATTTAGGAGTCAGTGTGCCATTATAATAGGTCACTAGCTTACCTAATCATACACAGACAATTTCATCCATAAACTTCTGTTCTACTGTAGAATGTGATCCTGATGATGCAAAATACTGGAGAAAATATCTATGAAAATAATAAGATATATTTAATATATCTACTATAGGTCACAATGGAGCAAAAGGGAGCAGGAAAAAAATGATTTCATTGCTTTATCTAAATGTTAAAAGAGAACTGGGTTTATTTATGATGGTTTCTCGGAACATTCTGATCATCTAATGGAACTGGTGGAAGTATTAACCATTGGAAGAAAATA
Source organism: Thamnophis elegans (assembly GCF_009769535.1). Classification (NCBI taxonomy): domain Eukaryota; kingdom Metazoa; phylum Chordata; class Lepidosauria; order Squamata; family Natricidae; genus Thamnophis; species Thamnophis elegans. The sequence continues at coordinate 57,825,964 of NC_045548.1, read as the reverse complement.
TGAAATAGACATGAAATGGATGTGTAATCAAAATGAAAACTCAACCTGTTATTTGAATCATTTCCAATGAATGAAATCACGTAACACAAACTACCTGAAATGCATTTTGACCAAAACTATGTTATGTGTTAACTGCCTGTTCTAAGTTGCATATAACTCACTATTGTAATAAAGACATTAATTTTTGAAAATACTTTTTACAAGTATTATCTTCTATAAGTATTGTACATCTAGTATTGGATTTTTCCCCCAGAATAAATGTACTTGCTGAGAGAGGTTATTCCTTGAAACCATAAGCAATGACTTCTGTGAAGATGGAATGAGCCTTATTCTTTATAGAAATTATTCTCAAACTGCCCTTGGGAAAAGCACCTGATAATTATTTTTGCTCATCTTAGGGCCTAAAACCCACTTGTTCACTGGAAATGCCTAAGTACTGGTATGAAGAAACTCTCCAAAAACACTACAAATATCTGATCCTCTTCCTTTGTTCCTTCTATCCTCAGAATAAAAATCATCCGATGAGCTATATAGGTTTTTTCTGTTAGAAAATATTGGGGTTTTTTTCCAGCTCAATCTGTTCTTGGACATTGCTGCAAGAGTCCATGCAGTTTTCTTGCCATGGTTTTTCAGAAGTGGCTTTTTATTTCCTCCTTCCTAAGGTTGACAGTGACTGTTCAAGGTCACCCAACTGGATTTATGCCTAAAATGGGACTAGATCTCACTGTCTCCTGGTTTCTAGCCTGGTCTCTAGCCACTTCCCCATTTTTTTATTTCTAAAAAATCTTGTCCTTGGGATAAATGAAGTTTGAGGATGTATGAGTATACCTTCCAAATTATTTACCTGTCTTCTCATTCGGTTCCACTACATAGCTCACCATTTAAGATAAACTAATCTCAAAACCAAATTGTTTAGCAGTTAAGTTATCAGGCTAAACTGGGAGACTTTTAGCACAAGCTCTGCTGCATAACTTTGGGCCAGTTACTCTCTCTCAACTCTAAGAAGAAAGCTACAGCAAACCACTTCAGAAAATATTGCCAAGAGATTGCATGGACTTATCAAGGCCAGATGTCAAGTTTGAGTCAAAGATACAAAAAAAAATTCTTAAAGCAGTCAATTGAACACCTATTAAACCAACCTCCATTAAAAAAAGGAAAGGAATTGCTAAACCAAAAGGAATCTTTGATTCCTTTTGGTTTAGCAGACCATCACAGTGATGTGGACTAATTTAATCCCAAGGCATATTCCTGGAAAAAAAATTCTGATAACCAGAAATATTCATTCTCTCTTATAGCAAAATAAAATGGGATTCCTGAGGGGAAAAAATCTGCACAGCTAATTAATAGGTCAGTTTGGGCTATGACAGTGTTCTGGTGTCTATTTGAGAAGAATGTATGTTTGAACATAGAAACTCTCAAAACAGTTCTTCTAGAAGCCATATTCTAGGCAGCCTTCTCAATGACACTAAGCTAAGGGACAATACTGACAATATCTTGTAAGAATGAGGGATTTTTTTTAAAAAAAGGAAAGGAATTGCTAAACCAAAAGGAATCTTTGATTGGTGAGATTTAAAGAAATTAAATCCTATTTTCTCTGGTCAATCCTATGTGAATTTAGTGTAGGTGGTGTGATATAAAAGCACGGACAGGTGTGTAAGTAACTTCTACCTACTGCCTACTACCTTCTCTACCAGTTTGCAAATGTGAGCGTCTGCCTTCTGCGCATGCGCAGTGCTCACACATTACATCAGGCAGGTGGGTGGAGCTTCCTGCCACCACCTGCCGCCGGTATTACCCAGAGGTCGTATTCAGCCAATTCTCTCCAATCAGTAGCGGTGGCGGCAGGAGGCTCCACCCACCACATTTGCAAACTGGTAGAGAAGGTAAGTGAATCCCACCGCTGGTATTAACCTACTTATTTGGGAAGTAAAATATTTAATTCAATACACACATTCCCAAGGTATATACTTCATATCAAAGCCAGGCCAGGGGGCCTGAGTTAACTCAATTCACATTGAAGTGGACCCCTATTATCTCTTTAATTAACTATTACTGTCCATCTATAATGTTATTTCCACCAAGTCCTGAAACGAGAAATATGATTGCTATTGGCACGTAAATTGTGTAAATCTCGCACAGAAGACTCTACTGGCAGGCAGGCAGGATCAAATTACATTTCTGATTGTGCATATTGCAAGCTTACAAAGGAACACTCTGTTAACGAGGGAAAAACAAGAAAGAGCACTTTATAAGCAAAGATTTTTATTCAAAACATTTCCAACCACACTTAAGTACATCATTAACACTTCTTGCCCCTCTAGGCAAATAGCATCACGGTTGGGGACCACAACACAAACAGCAATGGCACCTTTAGCCTATTCTGTGTTTGAACTGGAGCTTCAAAGAACGAACACTATAGAAATCAGAAGGGATGGGAGAATATTATGCTACTATGCGTAACCACTGAGACTTTTTTGTACATTTCCCCTGTGACCCATTTGTATAATATGACCTTTTGGAACAAGAAGATGCTTGGAATTTTGAGAGTATTATATGGTTATTTTACGAAATGGTTGCCATGATGAGTACAGCCAGTAATAAAATGCATATTTACTACAAAGAATGATTACTGCATTGCAGTTCATCACACACAGACACACACACATCAGAGCAATATAGGAACAAGTGCTAAGTATCAAATCCAGAGAAGCAGGACCTGACTAGACAGAATCCAAGATGCAAACTGCCGAAGGGACTCAGAGATAGTCCAACATATAGCGATAGAAACAGGCCTACATTAAACAGCACAACCAAGTAGCTGGCATTGCCTAGAAACATCAACTGAATTCAAGATGGGCTGGACTTAGATCTCTTGTGGGACGAAGGGACTTGAGACTGATGACATGTTAGACACCCCGCCCTCAGGCTCAATCTGGTCATCTCCTATACATGTTAACACCCTTAGAATGATGTAGGATAGAACCATTCCTTCAGGATGCACAAATGATGATATGGCTACTCTTTTCAATAGTTTTTTTTTAAATAGTATTTTGTATATTTTAATGCATCTTGGTATATTCTGTTTATACTATTATATTATGCTAACCGGGCGTTATATTTTGAATAAAACTATTTGGCTTTCAATTACTTTCATATTACTTTAATTTTTATTATTAGTAATGTTTTATTGGAGGCACGTCACACAATTACAGCAATAAAAAAGAATGTCCAGGGACATTCTCAATCATCCAGGGTCATGGTTGTCCCAAAGATGCTTTTCCAAAAGGCAACTGAACTTTCTTGGGTTTTTTTCTTGAAAACATCTTGGATGAGAAGCAAAATGTTTACGAGAAAGAAAACCAAGAAATTCTCATTGCCTTTTGGAAAAGCACCTTTGGCACAATAAAAAAGAATGTTACTTCCAGAATATATAGTACTGTCAATGGTATAAATGAAAAAAGAGATAAGGTAGGGTGAAAGGTGGAGGGGTAACAAGGATATTGGTACAATGAGCCAAGCAACCTAGACAGGCTATTGATTTTGAAAGTTGCTGCGGGCCTTGAGATACTGAGCTATCGAGACTACATTGTATATAATTTGTAAGATGTTCCTATTTTTCCTAGCATATAATTACAATATATAAATTATGTTCGGAATTTGAAACTACATTGTCTGCATTTTAATATATTATTTGACTTAGCTATGATTCCTCTTGTATTTCTAGTGAACTATACAATGTGGAATTGGTATTATAGACAGAATGAATGGCTTATGATTTGCTAGTACCTGTTAGTTGCTATGGCTAAATGGTACTTATTTTGTGATGACTGTGACATGTACAGGCTTCAGAAATTTTTGTCTTAATTTGATAGCATATTTTTTTAGAACAAGCATTTACAACTATTCTTCCTCCTGTGGAGCTGAAACTCATCTTTGGCTTCCTAAACCAAGTCTTACAATGAGCTGTGTGGAATTTCTGCTGCCAATGTTTCTTTAGCTCCCTTCCTTTTATAACTTGACACTTCATTTTGCGCAGAAAAAGTTCTTGTCCTGGAATAGTCTTGAGCACTTTTTCCTGGGAATGTTTTGTGCAGGTTGCAATCTAGGATGATTTTGCCCTACGTACAATATTCTTCTTGTACATTCATTCATTCATTTTGTATGGCTGCCCATCTCAACAGTGTGTTACGTTTTCAGAATAATGATTGAAAACAGTAGCCAGACATCTGCTTGGAGTGCTGCCTTAGTACTGAAATTAGTGGGGCCATTCATGATAATGTCATTGAGAATGAACCAATTGAGTGCTATGCCATAGCCTAGCAAGTTATGCATTGATACAAAGATAAGGGTTGGAGATGTGTCCTTCTCTTTTGACGTCTTGTTCCCATGTGAGGGATCAGCACATAACTAATTGATGGATATTCGTCATATTTCCAAGAACACTAGAAACATGTCTATAATTTTTCATTACTGCATGATCTAGTAATGTTATTTCTCTTCCCCTCTTAGACTGAGAACATGGCAGGTGTTCTGTTTTCATCAGGATCTTTATAGCTTTGTCATAATATGATTCTGGGATCACTTTACAATCCGTTTCACAAAAATTGAAATGTGATTCATTGGGTAAACAGCACATATTTTTCCTAACTCCAAATTTCATTGACTGAGAAGCTGAAAGAAGGCATCATCATTTGCTCTATTATATTTTTGATCCTTGTGCCAATCCTATCACATCTTCATGACTACCGCTTTTAAAAGTTAATTTATTGGAAATCAATAGGCTTCGCTTACACTCATATTTTATTTCACTCCTACCGGCAAAAAGATGTTTATGGTTTTAAAAAATGTAGATGTACTTTGATGCATTTCATGTACGCTTCATTTTTCCCCTATTAGTTTTAATAGCAACATACATTCTAAACCAATATCAGACAAGATAATACTGGAAATAATTTAAAGATATAAATTTCCTAATAAACTGGAAATAACAATATTTCAATAATATATTTGCTTTTCAGGCTATTTTTTTAAAAAAAATCTGTTTGGATTTTTTTTTAAATGACAAGCTTTTAAACATTAGAAGATTTTAAAACATTTGATGTATGTGAAATATAAGGTTTCTGGAATAGCAGCCAGCTCAGAATATAAAATTTTCATCAGCCAACAAGGACAGATAAACCTCTTTTTGAAAAACGGGGTCTAAATTAATCTGATACTGAAATATGAAGAAACAAAAATCCATACCTTTAGTGGGCAAAACAGGTGTTGGAACTGCAGGATTATCTCTGAAGAAAGTCATAGGCACTTATTTATGATCTCAAGATAAGATTTTCTAATCTTCAGTGAAATATTTCCATAAATATTTTAGGGTGGTAAAGCAAACTTGTTGTAGGAAGTTCATTAGCTGAACATTACATGTACACACACACACGTACGTGTGTGTGTGCGTGCGTGCGTGCGTGCTGGTCTTGTTGTATTCGGGTCTTATACCTACACCCCTGAAAATCTACGAAAATATATATAACAAGTCCCTGGGTTAAGAGCACTCCAGTTTAAACCTAGTTAAGAAGAGAGCCTATTCCAAGAAAATTCAAGTTAAATACACAATGATTCAAGTTCATTACACGATACTATTTACACTGTATTATACACTGTTCTGGCTTACATACAAATTCACTTAAAGACTGATCTTGGAAACGAAACTTAAACTGAGAACTACCTGCATAATCCTTTATTCAATAATTGACCAAGAGTGTGTAGAAGTACTTCCCATCAGCTGTAAAATAAGTAGAGTTCTACAACGTTGATATGTACGCCTTTCATACAATTTCCCCCAGCAATTAAAGCTTTATCATCAAATCTATTTCTTAACTTATGTTCTAGAGTAGCAGTAATTACCACTTCCCAGGAAAATGTTTTATTAATAGCATTTTTCCCATTCTGTTCCTTTTTAATTTATTCTGGTATTATAATCTAGCAATAAGTGAATGACTTATGTTACTTAAACTTATGGTAAGTATCTCAGGCTACAACATGATGCCAATATACCTAAAGCAATCCGTCCAGAGACCTCACCAGGCTCCTTGCTCAATTGTCCACTGCTTTGTTTGGAAGTGCCCCCTAACCTGAAACAAGACAAACGCAAGCTGGAAGCTGAATTGGTAGACATCATCATGGAAGGATTGACAGGCTAAGAAATAATCGTATCACTTCGCCTTCTGATACATTGAGATTTTATTATGAGTTACTGTAATGGCTGTAACTTTTTTTTAATATGTTCCTAACATTTCAAATATACATATTAGCTCATAAAAGCTAGATTTCTGATATCAACATTTACTGAGTTGTAGGTCCATTAAATGTGAAAGGAACGTGTATATTTTAATACAACTGCTGCCATAGGATTAAATGTGAATATTTTAAATGTAGAAGAGTTTTGTATCCATTGGGACTACATATAAGACTCAAAACAGCTTATTTTTTTAAAAAAAACCTGCCTTGTATGAGTTACAGTACTTAAAACTTTCAATTTAATTTTTTAAAACCATGGTTTTTTAAAAAATTCCATAGTGAAAAAAAACTGCAATAGTTAATTCTAGAGCAAAATATATTAGGAAGTATTCTGGCAGCTTCCAGGATACAGCTAAGTTTTTAAAAAATAAATGCATATATGTTTTATGACCCTAACAATTTTTTTGTGAAAAATTTAATTTTCTAGACAAAACGTTATTTTTTCATATTAAAATGTGTTGATAATATATTAATGTTATCCAAACATAAGAAAGAAATGTGAAATTTTAATTATTTGCCACATGGTCCATCTTAGTGGACTTAACAAAAAATTAACTGTGAATAAATTTGCTTAAGAAAACACCACAAAAAAAGTTTCAATATGCTGATGCAAAATTAAACCAATAGTATATAAAACACTTTTATTAAAGAGAAAAAGTTGGAAGCTGTATTTAATATGGGGGGGGGGTTCCTCCTTTTTTGACCTTATAACATCTAGAAACAATCAAGCAATAACTGATTACAACTGGAAAAGCAACATTTTCCATACAAAACAAGAATTGTATACAGATACTGTACATGTGGCAAATGTAATTTTAAATATGTTTTTCAAACCTAAGTTCAATCTTTCTTTTTCTTTACCAGCAATATTTCTGAGGTAACAGTCAAAGAATAATAAAGAGAATTCCAGGACCATTTCCATCAAAATATCCTCCAATTGCACTAAAATGAAATTCTCTACACTGCAGGACTAATCATAAAATTACACAGTGTAGTTAATTTAAGTAGCTGATTGTTACTGTCCATTTATATATTTGTAACATAGCTGGTCTTGATCATTTTGACTAAATTAATATTATTATTTTTCTTTCTTTGATTAATTAGTCCTTATTTTCTTCTGGGTATAATTAGCTGGATCTCAATTACTTAATAAAAGGTAGAACACTCCAAAGAAAATCAAGTAAGACATCAAACTACTTGGCTACATATTTTTTAGAAGTTCAGCAAAGAGGAGATGAGAAAAATGTACTGAATGGGTAATTATAAAAGAATCATATACAATTATTACACAAGCACTAATTGTAAGGAAAGCACTTTAAAAATGACTTTAGCCTGTAATTCCATACACCTGGGAATAAATCTCATGAGACATTTCAGCAGATACATAAAAATTGCACTGTTTGTGAATTGTAAACTGAAGTGTATAATGTGTTAAATAAAAATGCAACCTTTGTCACATATTATTAACTTTCCAAAAATGTGTGAATTGCTCCTGGCAATTTTAGTGTTGTAATAAAAGTATAACCAAGTTTTACAAAGATAGACATGGAAATGCTAAATTGATTATTCACACTATTAGTAATAATGAACCAACATCTTTCTTGGTTTAAAAAAAGCCCTTTATTTTTTAAAAAAGATTTTACTTAAAGCCCTCTTGTATTCTGAACTTACAGATACTGATTTTTAATTTTTAATGATGTCAAGGCACATATCATTAGACAAGAAAAGTAATTTATAAGTATACTTTTCCTAGATTCTTATGTGAAAACAGTGTGCCTTGTAATTCATGCACTGTGAGGTACGTACAGCAAATCATATTTGAAATGGCCACATTTCACCTGTATGGGTTTACAATTATTAGCCACAGAAAAAAATAACTACAGCTGTTTGTGATTATATTCAGTACAATCAGATACACACATCCTTTAAAAAAACCAACTACTGATATTAAGCTAACAGATTAGAAGAAATATAACTGTTCTTTAGAGATTTGACTCTTGAATCTCAGAGTAAAGAGATACATCATAATGTATTTCCAACAAACACAAAACTGTCCAAAATCTAAATTCAAATTCAAGTTGTTCTGCATTCCAATTCTAAAGCAGTTCTGCCAAAAAAATGTGGTTTGATTTGAAAGCCTTGTTTGATGAACAGCATAATCTTTCAGTTGTCTATTTGCTGTCCCTGAATATTAAATGTCCATGTGTTTGAAAGAAAACTGTCAACTTAAATGTAATCTCTGTTAATGTTATTATAGTAAGTGGTCCCTCTGAGATAATATCCATTTAAGTACTTTCTGTATATTTGTAACATTAATGGGCAAATATTATTTGCATGAAATAATTTTCTCCCATAGAACTGCTTAGCTGTTCACCAATGACTCAAAGCTGTGTCCCTCCTAAAACACCACTCTTCTGGCATACCACATTTGAATTTATCTTGTATCTTCAAAAATAGTGATATCACAATCTCTCATTTGTCTTAATTTTAGAATGGATATTAATTTTAGGTTTGTAACACATTTAACTGAACATGAAAGTTAAGACATAAGGTAAAAAATATGCAACCCAGTGCCCCACCTTGTGGGAATCTAGTATTTTCTGACTAACACAGAAATGTCCTGTATGTCCTTCAGACTTACCTAACAGACCCCTTCATCTATCGCAAAAGCCAAATCATCTGATCCCAAACTAACTGTCAACTGCTTGCAATGGTGAGGAAGCCAGACATCAATCAATCAGTTTTTATCAGAGGTGCTCTTCGTTTTAGCTGTTGTGCTCATCTTATCATCTGACCCAGTTGTAGGCCTGGCTTCAGAAGCTTAAAAGAACTTGATGGCAAAATATGCATTTGTTTGTCTGTGATGCCCACTATTTAAGGACTTAGACATTATATTTTAGAAGCTCTCTCTCTCTTTCAAATGATACTAAATTAGTCTAAACTACACTAAATTATAAATAAAGCATTCAAATTTGAATTGAACTCTCATGACTACTTTTCAAGTCCTATTTCAAAGGGGGTCTCTAATTCATTATGCATGGTGATCTATGCGTTGTCCATATAAAATAGAGAAACAGGTTTTAAAGGTTGGTAAGAATATTTAAAACCAGAGTTATGTAACACATTCTCATTATTAATTCTAGTTCATGTATATATTATATATGGAGTGGAACAAATTGTTAACATGAGAGTTTCATTTCTGATTCAACTATAATCAGCAGCATAAAACTATAAATGTCATTAATAAGTCACATTGACTTCCTTATATGTCCGAAAATGAATATAGGAATGTACCTTAATGTTTTCTCTTTATGAAGTAGGAAGTTATATTTCTAGTTTAAAATCTATTACAGCACAATCACATACTATGCATAGGAACTGGGAGACAATGGCGCAGACTACTAAGGTTTCATAGGACTTAACTGTCAAGTTATAATTCAATTTTTCTCCATTACCCTTACATTTAAATAATCATGCGTACAGGTATTTTGTTCAGGATTTTATTTTTAAATAAACATAATTATTGTTTTTAATCTGAAGTGCCTGAATGTTTTTCTACCTATGATAAAAGCAAAAAAATTATGAAGAAAATCATAATATAAGTTAAAAAAAACTGCTAGAAACATAAATAGCTTCACACGTAAAAATCTTTCCAACATTATGGATCCATTATTTCTTTTAGGCAAGGTGTACCTTGTGTAAAAAAAATATTTTTAAATTTTCCAAAATTAAATCCTTTAATTGAGTTAATAGTTCTAAGACAGTTTAAAAAAATTATTGCAGACATTATATGTAATAGTAATACAGTAAAACCAAAGACAGCCACACTGAAGCAACATGTAACAGTTAAAATAATTTGTACATGATAATGATACTTCAAAAACTATCATTTATAATACCCCTTTTATATGTTTTAGAAATAGAATTGTCAAAAGTAGTATGTACATTGAGTTTATGCAACTGCATCTTCATTATAATTAATCTATTTTTGTAAACAAAAAACATAAGAAAAGCAAGCAATTCTTATAGTATCAGATATATAAATGTTACTAAACGAAGTATTTCAAAAAGAGTGAATTCAGAACACAAAACTTTGGTTAGGAAGAAAAAATATGACTAATTATTTTGAAATAGTTGTTGCAGAGGGAAGCTATAAGCATAAGAAATAATAAGGAATTCAGTTCAATAGAATATTTACATCATCTTTTTCCTTTCTTCTATATAAAAGGCAAATATCAGCTCAGAAGAACCAATGTCACACCCTCCAAAAACTCAGAATACCATTTTTATTAATGAATTTACTCCACATATCAACAATTTTTAAAAATCCATGTTGCTTACTACCAAACACTTGTGCAATTCTGAATATCTTACAATCAATCAATAGATGCAAAGAAGATTTTTTTTTTTTTTACAAAATCCAGTACTTTGACTGCAGTAGTCAATTAATAAGCACACAGTCTTTATTGTCCTCCCTACTTCTAAGTTTCTTTAGCCCAACATATTTCTTCTCCTTAGTGGATTCGATTATGCCAAGTCTGAACAATGAAAACTATACGGTATTCCAGCAACCCCCAATTGTTACAACACAACTTTTTCCCAATGGCTTCCAAAGTTTCTACTTCAGCATTTTTCCAAAGTCAATTATTATTACATTTCTATTTTTCTGACCTTCAGAAAAATATATTATCTCAGAAATATTCTGTATACTGCAAAGTAGAAGGAAAAGAAAATTAGTAGCAAATGATATATTTGCTTAAGTTTGAAGAATAGCAACTGCTTTGTACTTCCCAACTGGTTCAGAGAAGAGAATGTTTAGAACTAAAACAATGTATGTTCTTCATTTCTCACTAAACATGGAAATGAGGGTCTTGGAAAAATAAAGAGTTATTTTTGTTAACTTTATACTTCTTAACATAAAGCATTTCATTGGCTGATTTTTAAAAATCAGATCTGCAAAGAATTTCATACAAATTATTCAAATCTTATATTGCACTTCATGTGTTTCTTTTTAAAATAACTTAATCACTGTAAAGTGAGAAAACATTAGTGACAGCCATACTGATCTATTATCATGTCACAATGGCAATAATTTTTGAGGACATTTGATCACACCAAGTAATCAATAAAGAGACGTCAATTCCAAGTTCAGAGATATTTGGCACTAAAAATATTTTGTGCATTGCATACTTACATGGGTATTTTATTTAATTTACATACAGTAGTCCCTAAAAGTATGGATTTGGGGTTGAGATGCTTTATTATGCATTAATGATGATAGGTAAATAGGTAAACTGTATTACTCAATTACAATATTGAATTAAAGTTTCTTAATTATATTATTGATATACCAATAGCCATAAAAAGTATGTTGTAGTTTTTTTAAAATATATTGTAAATATCTGGCCATACTACTAGTTGAGCGTAGCAATTATTCCCAATAATGTGTTTGAAAATATTGTCCATATTAAGATTGGATGAGGTTTTGAATTTCCTCTATGTTGAATTCTGAATTTCAACAAAGTGATGTGTTTGTATGTCAATATTTCAAGAAAGTGTGGCACAGAACCAAATACTCTTGAGAGATTTTCAACAGAGCTATACATCAATATTTTATTATGGTGAATAGCAGCAAACTGGAATTCATACTTCGTTTTACAGGCTCAGGAAATCATATTTATCAGTTCAGCAATTTCCAAAGATGCATCTAACAAATTATTTAGATTGCCTCTGGTTCTTCCTTGGGAGTCATTATTAGAGAGATATAAGAAGAAATGATGTAGTTATTTTCTTTTTAAAAAATAAAGGAGTTCTACCAAGCAGTGAAATACATCTCCATTCCATTGAACAAAAGGAGCCTGCACTGATCTTTGCTTCACAACCAATACCAATCTCTCAGGCCTTTGAAGATAAAACATATTATCCTATACAAGCAAGAAAATTAACTCACTTTCATTCTAGACATGTTTGCTAAATGTACAAATTACTGAGCTTGAAATAATCCAAATGACACACCTCTCATTCCCTCTCTTTGTGTCATCTTAGAAAGACAATCTGACAGTAATAGCATAACACCTTCTTGGACATACCTCTAGGCGTTAATATTTAAATCTTTCCTATCCCTTGTGATTGAAATTCAGCATCAATTCACAAACAAAAACTAAATCAATGTTCTTAGAGTTCAAACTAGATCCCTAAACAGTTTGCCACTCTCCATGAACAGATAAGATAAACTTTCTTTGACCCAAGAGATGAAGTTGCCATGACGATCAGAGAGTCTACTTTCTATATTGATATTTGCTGATGTAACAACAAATAGAACCAGATCCTAGGATTGATAATGGTGATTAATTAATACTAATATTGATCCTTACAAGCAAGAGACAAGGCTATTAACTTGAAGCCTGAAAAGTCAATTGTTACCTGTGGCAGAGATACCAGTGACTGATTTTGAAACATAATAAACAAATGTGCCAGATTTATGCTAATACCTTAAAGAGAACGTGTCTCTGTTCCATGCATAGCACATTCAAATATCCTCGTTTAATTGCATCTCTCTTTAGAACCGTAAGGAAAAACACATTTCAATTTTAAAATAGATCTATATGCTCCAATCCATTCTTTTTCTGAGGAAGGAAGGAAGGAAGGAAGGAAGGAAGGAAGGAAGGAAGGAAGGAAGGAAGGAAATCATTGTGCATAATTATTTGCTTAAAATGCATTGCCAGAAAGACATAGCTAATTTCTCATACAAATCTGACTATAGTTCACATAAGCCATAGATAAAAATAAAATCTCCATGTAACTTACAAATGAGTTCCCCAAATGATTATTATCCAATAAAAATGCTAGATTTATTCATTCTTGGTAGAAAAGCATTATATGCTTCTAATCTACTAGTTGTATTGTAACTTAAGCATTGTTTCCTATTATATATTTGTCAATATATGTACATATCAACATATTTAAGTAACTTCTTCCAGTATGAAAAGGGAAAGTTACTTAAGTCAGTTTTGGAAAACCCACTAAAAATATTTGTAAAGTTAGGAAAAAAAACCCTTTAAATTTCCATTTAGTACATTGGGCATAAAGTGGAGGACATTCTGGTATTATTCTACATTTTTACTGATTTTGTATATAATATACTTCGCTAGAATGTTTTTTCTAATCAACTGTTCAAATCTTGGTTCTTTAATGTGTTACTTCAGATACATTTTATTATTGGCACTCTAACTGCAATGTTTATTGTTTCAATTCATATTTAAAGGTAAAATAATTGGCACTACAAATAAATCATTTTCATTTCATTACCTTGATACCTGTAAGAATCTATTCATGTGGCGCTACTTCTAATGGCAATAAAAACACAGACTGAAAATTATAAGTGCATTATTGGATTTCATTGCTTTCCTTTACATGCGAACTATATTTATCATATTTATAAAATGCATTTCCTAAACTAAACTCCTCTATGTAATTCATAGTGAAAAAGATTACTTACTTTCACAAAATTAATATTTGGCTCCCAAGGCAAACAAAATCATGCATAGTTCATATCCAAACAATGTGGGATGTTGGTCTGTTACTGGGTCTGTTTTGCTTACAGAGAATATTCCAAGTTTGTTGCTTTAAATAGTATACAATCTAATGTAAAGGAGAGTATACACTTAATTAACTGATTAATATGGCTTTAGTCCTTGAAGATTATGTTCCAAACTTCTCTAATTTTAATTTGTTCATAGGGGTAATGAACTTTAACACATGCATCTAAATAGAAGCCTTCTATTCCAGGAACTTTTTTTAATAGACTTAAAACAGAACATATTTCTGGATATTGCCTTTTTCTAGTCAATATCCACCTGGATAATACCAAAATATTAACTGAACTGGTTAGCTTCTGAAAAGTTGCTTATAATTACTTAATAATATTAAATCAAGGAAAATGAGATCTCCTATTGCAAAAGCTATAAATATAAAATATTGTTTTATTTCTTTGGTGTACATAGCATTAATCTAAACTATATATGTAAGACATACATACATGCATACATACAATACATACATGCATACATATCCACTAGAATGCAAGAACATACAGTAAAACCAAAATGGCAACACAGTAGGCAAAACAACTTTGCAGCCATGAAATCCTAGTTATCACCGTGGTCAAAGTAACATTGTTACTAAATAAATACTAATCAATTGTTCAGCTTTAAACACTTGTAAGAGTTAGTGGCAAGTGAATTGTAAGTGTTAGTAACCTGCCATACTTGAGCTTCCAAAATAAAGAAATATTCTCTACTCTATTTTTCCATGTGAATTAACTAATGATGTTACTGATAATATAGAATACAAACTGGTTTTAAAATACAGCTCTTCCGCAAAAGGATTTGACACAAGCAAAATTCTATGGACAGAAATAGTTTTATGCCTAAAAAAATGGTACGTGAGTAAAAATATTAATAAGGACTACGGTATGTGTTTTCCTACTCTTATGTTAAATAAGCTAAGTTTATTGTGATTTTAAACTATTACTGTATTTGGGAGAAAACTTCTTAACACAATAGCTTTCTTCTAGCTCATTATGAAAAAGTATGAAAGTGCATAAACTCAGAAGACTGATAGGCAAAAAAAATTAAATATTATAAATTAATAGAAACTTTTTATCAAAGCTTGCAACAGAAAGTTTTAGAAACATATTTGTCCTAAGATGAATAGGCTTTTAAAAATTTATGAAATATGCTTAATTTACAAGTTCTCTTTAAGCATCATTTGAAAATAATTTGCTATTCTCCCCTATCTAATTTTAACCTAAAAACACAGTACATTTTTCTAAATATTACAAAACAATCAAATGTTCCATTTGGATCTCTTCTGATAATCTTTTCCAATAAATATCTTGACCTCTTTGTTGGTATTCAATTACAATGTTTTTACAAGCTTCCTCTTTTCTTGAAGCAGTTAGTTTGGCAATGTTTTATTCTCAAAATAATCAGACTAAATAACCAACTCATTTTCTCCTCCCCAGGCGTCAGTAAGTGTGAATGAAATTGAAATAATACTGTTCATAAAATATCAGATCCCAGACGATTGCAACAAGAAATAACAATAACGAAACTACATAGCCATCCCTGCTAATATAAAGAAATGCATTTGCTCTAAAAAAAAATCATTTCTGTCATAAATTTTGCATTGCAGCCACAAAATGGAGAACAATCTGGACAATTTATTGGCATATTGGCAGGAGATGATAAGGCAAAAAAACAACAACAGCTAGCAGCTGGTGCAGTGAGATGGGCTGATAACATTGATATGGGGGTCTCCCACACAAAACACCACCTCTCCTATCACTGCTTTTTATCAAAGTAGGATTACAATAAAAGCTTACAAGAGAAGGCATTTTATTTTATTTATTTTTTTATTTTTTAGGGAGGCAAAAATATAGACTTTGAAAAAAAGAGAGAAATCTGAATGTTTGGACAAAACATGGGGCAAAATACATAATTTATCACTGTATTATCACGAAATCCAGGCAGTCTAATCAAGGAGCCCTGAGTGACTATTTTTTGCCTTATCATCCAAAGTGGTGGAAACGGAGAAGGAATTATCAGGCTTCTGCAGATTGCTGGGCTGGAATTTTAATGGTAATAATCGGGTTTCTGATGGTATATCTTTTCCGCTTATCTTTCCCATTATCTACCCTTATCTGGCCAGTCATCAGAGCAAATTAATGGTGCTCTTTCAGCGTCGCTTTTTTATCACTGCCCAGAGAGCACCCAAGGGGAAAGAATAAGCAAAATATTAAAATACTGCATAAATCACAATTTTAGATAGCAGAAAACTGCATGAAGTAAAAGAGGGGAAATTGTGCCCAACAACCTTTTTGTCCTTTGAACTGACTGTCTTGGGAGTTTTTCCTGACTTCCTCCTACCCCTCGTCATAACAGCTTCTAAATTGTCCATGGTTTATCAGCCAGACTTCTTTGCCAACTGAGATTTCAGGCTTAAAAGTACTGCTTTACTCTCCCCAGTAGCTTTCCTATTATTTTAGCTGTCAACTATGATGGTCACACTAGGGGTTGTTTCACTAGGAGGGATAGTGTGCGTTCTCCCTCACGGTTCTGGAGAATTGCACATGGGCTAAATATTTAAATATATTCAAGAAATGGTCATGGGGAGAGTTTAGATGTGAGCAGGCAACACTGTCGAAGAATTAAAAAAAAACATCTGCAGAGTCCAGTCTCAGCCAGGATGCCTTTTTAGCCCACTTTCCTACTAAACCCCTACAGATTCTCCAAACGTAAGGGTCCCTCTTCCTCTGAAAATCTTTCTAGTTATCTTTAAAGAGCGAGTAAATCTGAGTAGTGGGAAACAGCACTCAAAGTTCTCGATAGTGTTAAACCTAACGCTAGCCAAAGTATACTCCACAGCCCTAATGGCCCCATAGTGTGGGTGTTGCATCTAGACAAGAATGCACATAAATATTTACATGCGTCAATAAACAGTGGATTTGATTTCTTTAATTTAACACATCTTACTAGGGAGGAAAAGAGACACAGAAACTGGCTTGGGACCTATCACAGTATTCAATGGCCTCAATTAGTGCAAAAGCCTTTATCTGACGTTGTAAGGTAGGCATAAAAAAACATTTAACAGTTAAACTGGGAGATAACAAAGTATGAAAAAAATAGACTGAGATGGTCTTTGTATCGGGTGACCAATTAATGTTAATTATTTATTAAGAACCAAGCCACATTATGCAGTAGAAAGCTCATCCAGTCAGTAATATTCCTGGGTGTACACTGCTTAAGTGAACTGTTTTTCCTTAGCAAAAGATGAAGCAAAGAGGATCAGAAGTTATTCCTAAAAGGCAAGGAGCCTTAACAAAGTGAAAGTTACAAAAATATTTTAAGGCTATGGAAGTGGTGTTTGCTAAAAAGGGAGTATCAGAAAGTTACACTGAGAAGCACTATTCTTTTTACGACATTAATCCAGATTTCTCTGGGACGGTTTGACCCTTATCTTTATCTTAATTCCTATTAGAGGCAATAAACAAAAATCCCCAATGTTTTTTAAAACCAGAAAGGAATGGGTTAGGTCACGTGACAACTATCTTTGAAAGACATTTTGGAGGAGAGGTTGGGATATTCAAAAGATTTTTGGCCACTAGTTTGTTTTTTCTTTGGGAATTTTTTTCTTTCTTTTTGTAAACACGTAATGTTAATTTCGGTTACTTGAACAGAAACCAAGGCCAAAACAAAACAAAAAGGAATCTCGGCGCTCAGGAAAGTTTAGGAAGTTGACATCATAAGGGACTATCCCCCAAGTTTGTCCTAGGCTGGGGCAGGGAAAGCGAGAAGGGAAAGGTTGCCAAAAGGTCTGACTCTCATTCACCTGCTCCACCTCCCCGGGCCACCTCTATCCTAATTAAAATAACGAGGGGGGGGGGCGCTTGCTAAAAAACCTCCACGCGCGCCGCTTGCTTGCGAGCGACGGGAATTCGCTGGAATAAGTTTGCAAAGGAGCCTCGCCTCCCACCAAAGGAAGAGTTTGGGGAGGAGGGTGCTATTTCCCCCACTCCAAAAAAAGTCGAGCCGCTGCTGCCGCTGTTGCGTGATGCCACCTTCTTCTCCCCCCCACCCGTCCATAGCCCAGGAATAGCACGCGTGCCTTTGGCCTGGTGGCAGGAACTCGCTGCGAGTGGAATAGGGGTGGGTGGGGGTGCAAGAAGAAATGGCACTCTGCACGCGCTCAGATGGCTCTCTGGGCTGCTTTCCAGGGCGATTCTTTTCTTTTCTCGCCCACCACCCGCCTCCTCCGTTCCCCGGGACTGCTTGTTGGCAAATACATCTCCGGCCGCACGCTTCCCAGAAGAGAGAAAGTTCTCTACGCGTAAAAAAAACCCTATTTACCCCTCTCCAGTCAGTCAGCCAGCCAGCCACTCCTAAGAGCGAAGTTTAATGCTAACTTTCCCAAATGACCAGCCTGCCCAGGAATCCTTCAAAGCAAAAAAGATATTTAAAGAAAAAGAAGGATTTTTTAAAAAAATAAAATAAAAAGAGGGGAGAGGAAGGTCCAAACTCAGGTCTCCAAAGACAAATAGCCCCTTCCAAACTCGACCCGGGGCGCTCACACTTCAGCTGTGCTCTCTCTCCATTCGTTTTCGTCTTTTTTTCCCACCCCTTCCCCACTCCCTTGTTATTTTTAACCAAGCCTTAGAAAGCGAAAAGAACCAGAAAAGCAGCCTTGGGAAACAGCCACCCCCACCCCCCACCCCCGCCCTCTCCCTGCAACCCCTTTTTCTTTTCTCCGCTCTTTGGAAAACTTACGTTTAATCTGCCGGGGTTTGCTCTGTTTCCTTCGGGACATGCTGCTCGCCGCCGGTGCTTTTCGTGCCGCCGCCGCCGCCCGCCGCTCTTCGGGTGCTCAGGTGCACTGAGGGTGTGAAAAGGGGGTGCAAAAGGTAAGTAGGTGCGCGACGGGGTGAGGGTGAGGGGTGGGGGGGGTGAGAGAGCAGAGGTAGAAGAGGGAAAGAGACGGGGGAAAGAAGTGGAAGAGCGCAGGAGGAGGGAGGCGGGCAGGCGAGCGAGGGAGCGAGCGCGCCGGGTGCCCAGGCAGGAGCGGAAGGGAGATGACAGGAACAGAAGGAGCCGAAGGAAAGGCTCGGCGAAGGAGGGCGCGCGGGTGTGAGAGCGCGCGCGCGCGTGTAGTGGGTGAGGGGGGAGAGAGAGAAAGACAGAGCCGGAGAGAAGGAGAGCGTGCGCGCGTGTGTGTGTGTATATGTGAAAAGAGAGGGGGGGAGAGTTTGAGAGTGGAGAGAAGAGCAGAAAAAAGTGGAGGAGGGAGAGGAGAAAAGAGACAGGGGAGGGGGGGGGAAGGAAGGGGGCAGGGAAGGGAGCGCGCTTTGAGGCTCTTTCCCTCGCGGGCTCCCTCTTGGTCCGCCGTGCCTTTTCCTGGAGCCGCCGCCGCCGCCTCTCCCCGAGCCGCGCTTCCCGCGCAGCGCCAGGGCTTGCGAGAGAAACCTCCGAAGGTTCCGCCGGAGCGGAGCACGGGGCCTATCTAGGGCAGCATCCCGTCTCCCGCAGGGGGCATCCGCCTGGCCCCGGGGAAAAGCCCGGGCTCAGGAACTGCCAGTCCCGAGGCGCGCTTGCTTGGCGCTCTCGGAGTTGACGGGTGCCAGCCGTCGCGCCTTGCAGCCCTGTTAGGGTGGGGGGGGGAGGCTCTGCCAGGGAGACGGGCGGCTGGAGCGGGGAGGAATGGCGAAGGGGCGAGCGAGGGGGAGGAGGGGCTTGGCGAGGGGAAGGCGGCGGGGATGAGTTTGGCCCCCCGTGGGCCAGGGGCTGCTCCCCAGCGCGCCAGGCTGAGAGTTCCCCCCCCGGGGGTCGTGGCCCCAGCCGCCGTCCGGACGCCCTTTTTCTCCCGGGGGTCTCCCTCAACCACGAAAGGATTGCAATACCAAGACGCACATAAAACTGCGCCGCAAAGAAATGCACGCCTGTAAATAGTTCTGCTGGAAAACTACCCAGAAATAGACTGAAAAGGGGGGGGGGGGGAGAGAGAGAAGAAAGAGAGATTAAAAAGTGCCTAGGAGCCTGTACTTAGCGTTCACGTGCAACTGTTGTTAATACAGAAATAGAAAGTGGAAGAGCCATTTAAAAAAAAGAAAGATACCAGCCAACCAACAAGCATATATACTACTAACGTGCGCTCCCAACCAACGCAGCGTTGGCATTCGCGGTGCAGAGCCAAAACTGCTTTAAAAAATCATTTTTAGGAGTCTCGTCTTCGCGTTATTTACCCAGAAATGCATCCCTCGATGTTTAGTATGCCAACTATGTTAATGTGCGAATAAGCCACGCCTACATCAAGAGGACCACTCAAGAATTTGTACTTGCCCTTGCAATCGCTACCTGTTTAGAACAACTTTGTAAAAGAAGTGTTATGTCGCCCAGCTGCACCGGAAAGTTACTTTTCAGGAATGACATTGTAATTCTTGGGATCACGGTGAACGTGTAATTAATGCACCTAAACCGGATATGTGGATGTAAAGCAAAAAATACAGTAACTAATTCAAGTATGGTATCATTCTCCACGTATTATTTAGTAATAGTAGAAATATATATTTTATATTCAATTCTAGTCTGAAAGTATTAAGTATTCATTAGACCTGTGCTTAACTGTAGGTTTGAATCTTATTTGTCCACCAGTGAGTGTATCACAAGGAAAGAGGCAAAAAGGAAATCAAAAGGACACATGTCCTTTTTGTGAAATCGTCCTTAGAAGAAGCACTCACAGATGTTGAAAGATGCTTGTTCTTATTATTTCTGTATCTTTACATCTGCCCATAAACTTCACTATTTGTTTAGAGCTTCAAATAATCTAAGTGCATTTACCAATTAAAAACATTCAAAAATATAGAATCCCAATACTCTATAGATAAAACATAAGAAGAAAAGGAGGCAGAAAGATTTAGTATTTTGCTTGTAGGTGCAAAGGTGGATTTAGAAGAGGGTTTATGGCATCTTCTCTGCATCTGAAAAGTTTTGGGATTCTAAGTGGTTTTTGACAAAATCCAGGTTTCAGATTTTTCCATTCTGTAACAGGGTGGCACAGAAGAGCTATAGGAGACCTTTAGGACTAGCTAGTAAGCTGTGAGATGTTTCTCTTTATTATTTCATTTCATTTAAAATATTTCCTGCCCAGCATTCAGTATTGTGTAAATTGGAAGGTGGTTATTTTAGTAGCCTTCTAGATTGCTGATCTAGTCAGTAGCTAAACTAGAATCTACACTTGGTAGCTCATACTATGCAAATTTCAAATACTAAAATTATTTGTTGTGCATAGTCTGTCTAAAAAGCTGTTGTTCAATTGTTAATATACATGAGCCAGTTCTGTTTTTCACCAGATGTATTTATTACTCTGTTTCTGTGCCTTGGAAGATGTGTTTAACTTGAAGGTCATTAGCAAGTTTATGGTTATCCATTTTTAAATAGATGCATTCTGAAATCACATGGGCAGTTTTCTACTCTCTAATTGGATTTCTTTCTTTCTTCCTCACAAATTATAAGTGAAAGCATATTATTTTTATAAATTTACATTAGCATACATATATACATGATTTTCAAAATAGTTGAAATTTAAAGTCTTCATTTAAAAAATGCTCAGATAAGTAAATGAAATATTAGGGTAGCTATTAAAGTAGACTTCACTGGTGAGTCCATATAACTCATTTTTGGTCACTTTACTTACAGACATGATGTATGTGACATAACTGGCCCATTTGAAATTATATAACCATGCCATTGAGATGTCTTAAACATCAAAGCAACACATCTGATGATGTCGCTGGTGCAGGCAATCCATATTATAACAACCACATTTTCCAAATAGAATGTCTTAATGCCTTATGTCTCAGGTATTTCTTTATGGATTTAATCTTTTCAATTGTTCCTTTGGGAGCAAAGGAAAACAATGTGCCAAGTATTTGAAGATATATATTTTGTTCTTTGTGTACTCATTTTTAAACCCAGTTGGTTCCTAGAACAGCTTACAAGGCATATGGTTGCTTTCAGTGATGGACAGGAGCAGAGAACAAATCTCTCAACAGAGGTTATTTTAGAGTCTTGAGAAATAGCAGCCACTAAGATTATAGTGAGTCAATCCAATGGCAGCTGCCTTTTCATCAGAAAAATATATATTAAATATAGTAATAAATATATTCCAGCTTTTTGCTGAAAGACTTTCTGAAATTAATGCAGTACAATAAATGTATACATTTATTATTAATATTATTTATAAATGTTTAAGTTACTTTAAATAATAAGTTCAAAAATATTGGTTTAAATTATATAGGGAGTGTTGATTTTCTGACACATATTAATGTTTCTCCTTTTATTCCACAATGTATCTAATATAAATGTAACATTGTTATAATATTTTTAAAAATCAAACTTCTGATATTGTTGAATTTATCTTTTCAAAATTCAATGACAATATGGTATAGTCTTTTCTTAGCTTTCTTACGTCAGGTGCAATATAATGGATAATATTCCACTCTTTTCAAATGTGATTATTTTAACTTGCCTTGCTAGAAATAATGGGTGATTATTTTGGGAATACAATAAATATTATATGTAATAGAAATATGAAACATTTTGTATGCAGTAGCAGAAAAATTACAAAATATAGCATAGTTTTCTTTGTGGCTGCATGTTTCCCTAGCAATTGCACAAACTAATAGATTTCATAGTTCAATCAGTAGAAAAATTCATCTAAAATCAAAGTATTTATTTGATATTAGCACAAGGATGAAAATGGAGTTTTACTTTGTATTAATGGATTGGATACAATCCTCTTGTCTCACACTATATTTAAATATATGAATTCAACATGTAAGAAATAAATAAAATTATCAGGCACTTAGGAAAAAATATGTTCTACTCACTTTGGGAATTTCTTTCTTTCATAGACACTTTATCCACACAATGTCTTGTAGCAATGTTAAAAATTAATGGCACTGGTAAATACTCTATAATCAGTATAAAAGAAATTCTAACACGAACTACAAACATTTTAGTTTACAGTTGTATGGTTTTTGTATATACAACCGAACTAATATAATAACTGTATTTTTGACAAGCTAGACTTATAAATAATAAATGTCTATCCAAAATGTTAATGCCCAGTTCATTTCAAATTTACAACTCTCTAGTCCCCGGGTAAGCAAACAACATATTTTGTTTCTAAACATGTTCAAAATTGGTTTCTGACTTTTAAGAGCAAGATCTCTTTTCACTTAATGTAATGATCCTACAATCATGTCCACATGATTAATTTATGTTTAGTTTTAAAATCTCATTTATAATAATGATCTTTACCTCTCCCATCCAAACCTTTATATTTCTACCACCATTTTGATTTGGGTTCTTTCAGACCCAGTTTGTTTCAGAATAACTTGAATCTAACAGATTATCTTTTGTTGGAAAAGGTTAAACACAATTCTTCCTTTGCTGTTCAGTGGTTTTCTATACCATTGATCAGTGTTTTTCAACCATAGTAATTTGAAGATATATTGGCTTCAACTTCTCAAATTCCTTAGGCAACATGCTGGCTGAGGAATTCTGGGAGCTGAAGTCCATGCATCTTAATTAGAAAACACTGACTTGATTATCATCTTTTCCTGTTTCTGAATTGGGGAAATATTTTTGAGTGGCTCCATACCTAGCTGCAAGAATAGTTCCAATCAGTAGCAGTGGTATCTAGACATTGGAGTCTTGAATATCTTCTTGTGTTTATTTGCACACACACCCAAACCATAATAGCACAGTGTCATAATCCAAATCCTATCCTTTTTGTACATTCTTTGTGCTGAATCACACACTGTAGTTGCTATTTCTCAGATTTGACAACCTGGCATGGATGCCCATGATTGTTACTTCCAAGTAAAAAGCTGTTGTCAAAGTTATATGTAGTAGACTTCTGAATGGAGTTGTATGCTATCTGGGGCAATTAATAAATTGCTAACAAATTGACAGGGTTTGAATTAGATGTAATGGTATGTGAGAATTACTATAAGGGATGAGGGGAAGAGATGCTGCCTAAGAAATTATCAGAAAAGAAGAGAAGAGCCCCCAGTGGCTCTTAACCCTAACAGAGGACGAAGAAAATAGGAATGACCTTCCCCCAATTGATCAGGGGTTCAAAGTGTCAACAGGAAATGTGTATCTTCAGACTTGCAATATTCTGTTAATCTACTTTTACAATAAAGTAGAATTAGCTTATTTAATGGTGTTTCATGCCTAGTTTACCTGGGAGGGCTGACATTAGCATTAAGGTTGCACCTTGCTATTTACTTTGCTATTTATGGCATTGCAAGCCAGCCAGAGGCTTTTGATAATGAGATACTGACATATAAATGTATAATTTTTCCTGAGATGGGCATTGGTTGATTTTACACCAAGTACTAAAACATGAGTTTTAAAAAAAACAACATGATTCATTGAATTAGCTATAATGGTTAGCCACTAAGTGTTCAAGCCACACTTTAAGCCACAAACCATAATGTCAGGCCTAGAATATTTTGCATTGGGCCTTCAGACTGCCATATTTAATACTGTGGGAAATTGGGAGGGGAGATTATATGGAGTGGGATATATATAGTCAAAATAACACTCCTTTTTCAGAGAATCAAGGATGTCTTGCCCTGTACCTGGAGTGGTGTGACTGGGAGGCATTTCCAGTTGGGACGGTGCCTGATGGGACCATGTGATGGACATGTGGGTGCCGGACAGGGACTTGCACTTTCAATTGGGTGGGGAAAACCTGGAAACTTTCAGATTCGGGTTTTCCCAGATGTGCCAATATGACATCTCTAATAAAATGGAACTTTGAGGAACTTCATGCCTCGCAGTCTTTTTTCGTTAGTGGTGTTAATGGGACCCTGACACATAATTTCAAATCGGAATAGCTGAGATATCACTACATACAAAGTTATACCTGATCATTTTATGGTGTAGCATAATGTGTAAAGTTGAGCTTATTGCAGAGAAGGACAAATAGGTTAGATGAAGTATGTCCTAGAAAATAAAGAAACAGGAAAGTGAGAATTTAAGTAGTCCTTGACTTACAACCATTTGTTTAGTGACCATTCAAATCTACAGCCGCATTGAAAAAAAAAACTTACAACCAATAGAGCATCCCCACAGGCATGTGGTCAAAATTCCCGCTCTTGGCAATCAACATGTATTTATGAGAGTTCCAGCATTTTGGGATCACATAATCATCATTTGTAACCTTCTCAGCTCATTTCCAACAAGCAAAATACATGAGGAAAGTCAGATTCTCTTAGCGACCTCATGGTTCACTTAACAACTGCAGTGATTCAAATAAAAAGATTGCAAAATTGGGCGCAATTCCCTTAACAGCCCCCTTGCTTAGCAACAGAAATTCCAGTTCCAATTGTGGTCATAAATCAGGGACTATCTGTGCAGGAAAACAAGATAGCGGGCTAGGAAAACAAGTTTGAAAAAGATAACGGAGACAAACCAAAAATAATGGGGAAGGCATGAGAGTAAAGAGAAAAGAGAATAGGCAAAGGGTAGCCAGGAGCTAGAGATATTATATAGTTCATATCATGTACTAAAATAATCGATGTATCTGGGTAGATCTCTACTTTTGTTACTTCTTCCTCTTAATGTTTTATTATTATTATTATTTATTGGAAATGAATAGGTTCTGTTGCTAGAAATGGCAACTTGTATTTCCAAGTTATCCTCTTAACGTTAAATTCTCCATGGTGAGGGCTACTATTTTTGAGTTTCTGCATGAGCCCTAGATGGCAACAAAGAGACACAGAAAAGTCACAACACTTTGCTGACACCTAGTAATTTATGCAGTTTGCATATGTTAGACCATGGATTCCCAAAGAAAGTTCTGTTGCCTTAAGAAAACATTGCTGATATTTTACAATATCAGTCTACAATAGAATAATACCTATATAAGACAAACTTTTAAAAAAAATGCAGAGCAAAGGATGGAAATATTGAAGCCAGATGCATCAACATATTGATATAAGCACCTTATTTTTTTTTTTATCACAGATTGTTCTATGATTAAATGCATCACAAACTGCTTTGCATTTACCACCGACATTGGAAAATGCACTGAAAAAATGCTTCTTTTAAAGCTTTTCATAATTCCCTTGAATAAAAAGAGTAGAGAGCAATGTATTTCAATTTATGTTGATGAAATATCACTTTTGGAGGTTACCTAGTGTACTATCTCTGTTACATAACCTTGGCTAAACCTTCATCTATATAATTAATTTCATTACATCCAATGCTTAACTATAAGACCCCTGGACTGCTATTATCAAATAAATACTTCCTAGAGTCTTTTAAACATTTCACCAGTGTCAAAATACTACTACTACTTCCTGCTAAATTCTCTGCCCCATTAAGTTTACAATAATTTATGGTATCTGCCTTTCATTAAATTTTTATTTAAGGGACTGTATAACATTTAGCCTCAAACTGGTGTGGCTGTGATGCTAAATATAGGCTGAGTTCATGTTCACATTGAACCATGTATGTGGCCCATGAGGATGGTTTGTTTTAGAACATTGTACAAATCCTAAAACTGAGCAAACCATAGTTAGTTCACCATGGATAAGCACATACCTACTTGTATTGAAACAATAGCAAAGAAATTTACTTCACTTTGAAATGCAAGTTGCTAAGTATCTATACAGTGATAAGAGTTTTCTTGTATCTAAAGGAGGCTAAATAAAATTATTTACAGTATTTTCATCTGCGAAAAAGTATTGGAAAAAAATAAAAGATTGGCTAGAGGAGATTACTACACACCAAATTGCACTAAAACCTGAAATATTTTTGTTAGGAATTATAAAAGGAAATTATGAAAAAAAAATTAGATACTTAATTCTACACATAATTACGGCGGCGATAATTACATTCACACAAAACTGGAAAAATAATTATACACCAACAGAAGAAAATGTAATAAAAAAAATATTGGAATGTGCAGAGATGGATAGGTTCACGAAAGAACTAAAAGAGAAAGAAGAATCTGAATACTACTACGTATGGGATTTATTGTACAATTGGCTAGAGGAAAGGTGGGGGGGGAAGCAGGAAAGCAAAAAAGAAAGGAAGAAAGATCAACAAATAAATAGACAACTACAAAACCGGAAAATGATTAAAAGAAATATGAGATAGACTATACCAACTAAATATTATAAAAAATGACTTAAATGTAGTGAAAACTGTTATACATAGAATATTTAGAATATTATATATAGAATGAAAAAAATGTATGAAATAATGTAAATGCTCAAATATATAAAATTATAGTTTAAAAGATTTATTTGTATAGATAAAAGAATCACAACAGATATGTAAAACAATGTAATGTGTTGCAAAGGTGTGAAGTTTGTACAAACAAAATTTAAAAAAAAGAAAGAAATTATTTACAGTATTTTACCTTCCAGTATAGAAGAATATATGTGGTCCGATCACAAAGTCTTGTGTTCCTTCTGCTAGCAGACTTGACAAGAATTCCTGACTCCATAGAAGAAACTTCTTTGCCTTCTGACCTCCCTCTATGCATCAAAGTTTTTGGAATGCTACATGCTGTAGTCCTTTAAGCATCTCCCAGAGATCAATGGGATGCAGCCTCATTGTCCATTAATTAACCTCTTGTTCAGCATAATAGATCCTATAGGGTCCTAAGGCAGCAGCTGCTGCTCTTCGATTCAACTTTTTGATCCCAACAAGGAAATCAGAATGGATTAATGGATTTGTTGATATTCTCACTGAGTTCTTACAAACAGTTGTAAGCTCCTGTGGAAGCTGGAACAGCATAAAAGGTGGGGGAAAGACTAAAGGTACTAAATTAGGGCTTTTAAAATCATGGTTTGTTAAACATTTATTAATTCACACACACAACAGAGCAGCAAATGTTAATGATTAGCATTCAATGTGAACAAGATCAATGGGTCATGATATTAAGATCATCAAGTTGATATTGCACCTCCTTAGAGCAATTAATGTATCACAGAAATGTGTTTCACATAAACAGCAATTTCATATACTATTTTTAGTGTTGATATTAGATGTGGATATCCTAATATTCATCAGATCTGCATGGAATAGGAAGATAAACCAGTGGTGAATTTTTTTTATTATTATTATTACCGGTTCTGGCTTGAAGAGGGTGGCAGGGGAAGGATACTGCAAGATTTCTATTCCCACCCCACTCCAGGGAAAGGATACTGCAAAATCTCCATTCCCACCCCACTCTGGGGTCAGCCAGAGGTAGTATTTGCCAGTTATCTGAACTAATCAAAATTTCCACTACCGGTTCTCCAGAACCTGTCAGAACCTGCTGAATTTCACCCCTGAGATAAGCCGTTTCAGCTTCAGTTATGATCCTGATCAAAATCACCCCCAAACATTATTATTTGTATTAAGGGGAAAAATTGCCCATGAAGAATTTTGTACATAATAACCAACTTCAGAAAACTGTAGGAAAGTCATCCTTATTTCCTAATAATTTTATGGACGTGTCCATGTGGTTTTACTATCAGCAATGCAGATAAAGGTCTGCTGTTGCCTTCTGAGATGGTTTTTCAACTCCTAGATGGAAGCATTTTCTGGTGGTCTCCTAAGTTCAGCCAAAATCAGCTAGGTGCTGCCACCTGATTTGGGCATAGTACATTTTATGTGTTTTTCAACATACAGAAGCTGTATACCAACATGTTTTTTTTCCCCAGTAGGCACTCACAAAATAGTATGTAGTAAATAAGCTTTATTTTTAAATTTCATATATAACTTCTTGGGAAAATAATTTTTTTCCAGCTTTGTAGTCATATATCAGTACATGATTTTTTTAAAAAAGCGAAGTAGTTGTCCATGTGTATTGTTATAAGCTCTGAATATTTGTACTAGCAAAAAGGCTGAAAGAACTGTAAGGTGAAGCAGAGAAAATATCAGTGACTATTAATATGAGACCCCTTAATCCTGAAGGCTTGGAGTGTTTGGTAGGAAAATGTGTGTGTGTGTTTGTGTGTGTGTTCCAGCATAACTCTGGAATGCCTCAAGCAATTTCAACCAAACTTGGTACACAGATGACTTACTCTCTGGAAACAAATACGGTGGGGGTAAAACACCCCTAAAACCCCTCAGAATGTGTGTTCTATTAAGATACAACCTGTTGTGCCTTAAAATGGCTTCTACTGTGCAGCGCAGTGGAGTTGCCGTAGTAACAGCTTCACAAGTGAGCTCCCTCTGGTAAGGGGAATAATCCAACATTAGAAATTAGGTCCTGACATTTTCTCCCTATAAATAAATACCTGGGCAATGCCGGGTTATTGGCTTGTGTATGATAAAGTACAATAAATTCATGATTCAGATCTCACTGATTTACTTGAAACTCTCTGGAGATAAATGGTAGGTTTAGAATGTGATGTTTTGTTTTCCTGAATGTTGTATTGGAAAACAAACTTTTCTCTTTTTAGTTTCTATACCATCGCTGAATAAATTTTGTTGACCAGTTTACACTAAGTACAATAACATACAGATGTTTAGTTGTAAAAAAGAGTAAATTCAGGAGAACATCAAGTGCATGACCTCATATATAAGAAAGATTTAATGCAAAAAGACCTGGCACACAAAACATCCTGTTGTAGTGGGCAACCTTTTAAGACTAGGGTCTTGGCTTGTGATCAGATCAGATACTAGAAACCTTTTGATGAAGTCACCAAAGAAAAATGGGCTGATAGATTCAGCGTGTTTACTCCGTGCGGGAGCTTGAGAAGGCTTTAAGGGTATAATGTCTTTTGCCACACAGAAACGTACTCCATCCATTTTAGTGTCTGTGATAAAACTCAAAATACTGGGGAAAAAACATTGACAACCAGAAAAATTCAAATTAACACCAGCAAGCTTGATCCATTAGTGTCTAAACTAAGGTTGCTCATTCACTTTCATTTCACTTAATAAAAGGTAATCCACAGCAAGGAAATCACAACGTCCTAAATTAAGATGGGGATATTATTTTGGATATGCAAAAACATTGTTTTCTGTACAGGTAAAGTTTTTCCTGTTCAGTCATGTCCGATTCTAGGCCACAGTGCTCATCTTCCTTTCTTGCTGAGACAGCCAGCATTGTCCAAAGACAATTTCTGTGGTCATATTAAGCCTGGCTATATGCCAAAAGTGCACAGAATCCTTTTCCACCAAAGTGGTACCTATTAATCTATTCACATTTGCATGATTTGGAACTGCTAAGTAGGCAGAGCTGGGGCAAGTAATGGGAGCTAAAACTGTTACGCAGAGCTCAGGTCTCAAACTCAGGCTGTCAATCTCCAGCTGATAAGCTCAGCATTTTTAACCACTGAGCCATCATGTTTCCATTGTACAGGTAGTCCTCACTTAATGACTGGCACTTCAGCAACCATTCAAAATTCACAAAGCTATTATGACCTGGTTCCGAAGTTCCAATGGCCACATGCCCACACACGCAAACACACATATGGTCACACAACTGCATTTTGGGTGCTTGGCAACCTACTCAACTGGTACAGCATTCTGCAGTCCCATGACACAATTTACAATATTGTTTTCCAGTTTCCAGCCTGTTCAACTGCTTTCCGGCAAAAAAAAATGCTGATAGAATTCATGTATTCACTTAGCAACTGCCACATTCACTTAATACCTACCTCACTTGCTTAATGACCACCACAAAAAAGTCTTAAAGTCCAGTGATGTGGATGTCTGGATTTATGACCGCCATGAGTTATGAAAACATTCCAGGCACCACTAAAGTCATAAGTCGATCTTCCCATGGAGATTCGTACCCTCACCACGGTCCAGGCCTTCCGCACAGCCCTCAAGACCTGGCTAGCCTGTCAGGCCTGGGGACAAAGATAATTGCCCCCACCCGAATTATGAATGAATGTTGCTTATTATTTTACTTTATGTATTGTGTGTGTTTATTGTTTGTATACCCACTCCCCTCATTTTATGTAAGCCACCCTGAGTCCCCTCAGGGAAAAGGGCAACCTATAAGTATTAATAAATACTCTAAATACTCTAAGTCAAAGTTGTGTGCATTAAAAAAAAAAAGCTTGAACTAAAAATATAGACACTGAAGCTGTCCTGTTTTTTAAAAAAATCTCTGAGAAATAAATGTGTAGTTTCCAGAATTTGAATTCTGTTAAACAGTGAATAGCTTACAATGCATGTTCAATCAATCCTAACTGACAAATATACATTTCATTTTTTCAGTGCCCAGTACTTTGTATATGTTCTTGAATCAAAAAGAAACTGTGTGTAGCCTTCATTGTTCCTACACATTGCAGAGATTTTCATGATCTAGCAAAGGCAAACTGTTCACATAAACTCTTTTTGCCTACTTTTCTATTAAGTTCTATCCTGCTTACTGGCATTTTATATTGTAAATTTTAATTTGCTGATATTTGAAAACTACAAGTAGGACAAGAGAGAAAGACGCCAAATAAAGAACGCCTTATAACAAATAAAAATCAGTCACCCTGTTCCAGAGTTCAGTGTGCATCAGAATGGCACATAGAAGCTCATATCTTTGTGATTAGGATTCTTTCAGCACCTGCAGATTTGATTTTTTTCATCCTGTCTGCCCCATACCGATCTGCGGTGTTAATATAAATTCAGATGCTTATAAACTGGGGATTGTGCACATTTGATGCTCTTAGTATGCACATATTTCCTTTCTTTAAAATCAGAGTGTACAATTCCTAATAATTATTCATATTTATCAGTCAGCACATACTAATTCGCACATATATTGACTATTTTTTTTCTGGAATACTTAAGACAGATTCCTGTTTCTTAAAATGCAGTAGAAATGCATTACCAACCACACTAATAAATTAAAGTGTATGATGTTTGCAAACATTTTAATCATAAAGTCATATCATTTTTTTTCATAGCAGGTGGCAATCCTAGCCAATCTCATTTGATCTCAGACTTGGGGGGTGTTTGGATAGTGTTTGAACTCAAAGAAGACTTTACCTTTGATATCATTTTGTTGAAGGGATAAAGCTCAGTTGTGTAGGGCATTACTTTGAAGTCCCAGATCCAATCCCTGGGATCTTAAGGTAAGGTTGGGAAAATGCCTTTTTGAAATCTTGGACACCTGTAACATAGAACTATAGCTCAATTTGGTATGAAGCAGGGGTGAAATTCAGCAGATTCTGACAGATTCTGGAGAACCGATAGCGGAAATTTTGAGTAGTTTGGAGAAGTGGCAAACACCGCCTCTGGCTGGCCCCAGAGTGGGAGTAAATGGAGATTTTGCAATATCCTTCCCCCAGGAGTGGGTTGGGAATTGGGATTTTGCAGTATCCTTCTCCTGCCATGCCCACTAAGCAATGCCCATAGAACTGGTAGTAAAAATTTTTGAATTTCACCACTGGTATAAAGGCAATTATCTATGAGCTTTGCAATTATATTCTTCAAAGGTAACAAAAGGAAATGATAAGATACCATCTTAATCAATATAGGTGATCCTCAACTTGTGACCACAATCGGGGATAGAACTTCATTAAGTGATGTGGTTGTGACTATGTCCAATTATACAACCTTTTTGCTGCAGTTGTTAACTGAATCATGTGGTTGTTGAGTGAATCCAGCTTCTCCATTGACTTTTCTTTTCAGAAGCCTCCTGGGAAAATCACAAATGGTGATTACATGGCCTCAACCTTCATAAATACATGCTGGGTGCTAGGTACCTAAATTTTTGTCATATAACCCCAGGGATTCTGCAACAGCTATAAGTGTGGGAAGCAGTTTAAAATCACATTTTTCAACACTGCCGTAAGTTTCAACACTTGCTAAATATAGAATACCGAATAAAAGACTTGGAAGGAACCTTGGAGGTATTCTAGTCCAACCCCTGCTCAAGCAGGAGACCATATACCATTTCAGACAAGTGAATGTCCAGTCATTTCTTAAAAGCCTCCAGCGATGATGCACCCACAACTTCTGAAGGTACGCCGTTCCTTTGGTTAATTGCTCTCACTGTTAGAAAATTTCTCCTTAGTTCTAGGTTGCTTCTCTCCTTGATTATTTTCCATTCATTCCTTTTTGTCTTGCCTTCTGGTGCTTTGGAAAATAGGCTGACCCTGTCTTCTTTGAGGCAGCCCCTCAAATATTGGAACACTGCTATTATGTCATCCTTGTCCTCCTTTTCATTAGTTTTTCAAGTTTCAAGTTTTATTGAACTTGTATGCTGCCCTATTCCCCGAGTGGACTCAGGGCGGCTAACAAACTAAATAGGGGAAAGGGGAAGGACAAAAAACGAAAAGACAGACAAATACTAACAGATTAAAAACTCATCAACAGCCGCAACAAATTCGAGTGGGGCTGGGAACTCATCAGCCCCAGGCCTGCCAGAACACCCAGGCCTGCCGGAACAACCAGGTTAGACTAGGTAAAGGTAAAGGTTCCCCTTGAATATATGTGCTAGTCGTTCCCAACTCTAGAGGGCATGGCTCATCTCAGTTTCAAAGCTACATGGACCTCCCAAGCTACATTTTTGCTGGCAGAAGCACCATGGGCTGGTCCTTCACTGTTCCTTGGACAGCCCTATGGGCCAGGTCTAAGTACCCAGAGGCCAAATCTAGCCCATGGGCATTGAGTTTGACATTCCTACTCTAAATACAGGTGGACAAAAAATTACACATTCTCTTCTGCTTTCCTTGAACCTGTAGTATAAATTGAATGTTTTGACTCCAGTGATTCAATATTTATTCAGGGGCCTCAATTTTACATTGTGTAGGCCAAAGACACATCTAGCACTGATTCATGGCACAACTGAGTTCTTAAATAGACTAGCTAGAAATTTAATCACACCCAGCCTTGAATTTTTTTGTATCTTAAAGGTTATGTACTAATCTCAATATGCTTGGTAAGGTAAGGAAATGGATGGCTGTACATAAAATGTAAGTGGCTTACTTTTCTTCTTCTGAGTCTAAGGATAAAGGAAAAGGTATGTTGAAGTTGGATACATAACTTGAACTTCCAAGGCTATACGTAGTCCAAAAAAACTTCTAAAACCTGCCAGCACACAATCATAACCGGAAATGGATATTTGGAATATGATCCTCAGTCTAAAGAAAGTTTTGAACCCCTGGCTCAAGGACTAATACCGAAAGAGCTTAAATTTAGTGCTCCCTGATTCCTGTGTGTAACTGAAGATTCAGATAATTAGCCATGATAACTAGATTTACCTCTAGATTACTCTAAAGCCGTGATGGCAAACCTATGGCACACGTGCTACAGGTGTTACACGGAGCCATATTTGCAGGCATGACAGCCCTCAGTCAGCCTTCTGGAGGCCCAGGGGAGGACATTTTTGCCCTTCCCAGGCTTCAAGAAAGCCTCTGGAGCCTAGAGAAGGCAAAAAACAGGCCTGGCCGTTGGGCCGTTTATTGCCCTCGCCAGACTGGGTAGGGCAAAAAACAGCCCAACACGAAAACTGGAAGTTCGTTTCTGAACTTCCGGTTGTGTTGTTGGGCTGCTTTTCTCCCTCCTCATGCTCCAGAGGCTTTCCTTGCAGTGTGGGGAGTCACACGTGCATGTGCAGATGTGAGGGTGGTTGTGCATGCATGCGCAAGTAGGTGGGCATGCATGCACGTGCAATACACACACAATTTTGGCACACCTTTAGAAAAAGGTTAGCCTTCACTAGTCTAAAGTATTGTATTTTGGCTTCTTCATGTATCACACATGGAGAGATCCATACAGCTTGCCATTGATATTAATGTTTTTTAATGTTGCTGTTGGAAGAAACATAGGTTAACTCTGTTCAAAGTGTATATTAATTGCCCTAACCCCAATTCCATTCATAGTCATCAATGCCATGGTCATGTCTTAGATGGACTACTGCTATTTGGTGTACATAGGACTGCTGATGAAGAACATCCAGAAGTGACACCTGGTCCAGAAAGAAGTAGCTCATATAATAAAAAGCATTTATTTTATGACTAACATCACCTCTGTGAGATCTGTGCTCCTTGATAATTAGTGTTCAGGTGCAATTCAAGATGTTGGTTGTCATTGTAGCTTAGGATAGCTTAGGATATAGTTAGCTGTAAGAGCACTTTCTAATAAAACATAAAACATAGAACATAGAATAATAGGGTTGGAGGGCGTCCAATCTCCTGCTGAAGAAAGAGGTTCTATAATGTTGGGCATGAATATGAATGTCCCTGCACATTTCATAAAATCTATTAGGAAGGGTATCCTTGAGAGACTTTTGTTATGGCATTAGTATCTCTTTTCAGTTGTTGCCAGCCTCCTTTGTAACAAAGGGACTTTGTAGAAGGGACGTGGTGGCACAGTGGCTAAGACGTTGAGCTTGTTGATTAGAAAGGTTGGCAGTTCGGTGGTTCGAATCCCTAGCACCGCATAACGGATGAGCTTTCATTATTTGTCCCAGTTTCTACCAACCTAGCAGTTCAAAAGAGCATAAAAATGCAAGTAGAAAAATAGGAATCACCTTGGGTGGGAAGGTAACAACATTCCATGTGCTTCCACATTTCGTCATGTTGGCCACATAACCACA
Organism: Thamnophis elegans; assembly: GCF_009769535.1. Taxonomy (NCBI): domain Eukaryota; kingdom Metazoa; phylum Chordata; class Lepidosauria; order Squamata; family Natricidae; genus Thamnophis; species Thamnophis elegans. The sequence continues at coordinate 57,790,549 of NC_045548.1, read as the reverse complement.
GAGATGTCTTCGGACAGCGCTAGCTCTTTGGCTTTGAAACAGATGAGCACCGCCCCCTAGAGTCGGAAACGACTAGCATATATGTGTGAAGGGAACTTTTACCTTTGTAACAATGTCTTACAGGAAACCTTCTAAGACCTGGCTTTTCAGAAAGCCTTCAGGGTTTGATACAGGATTGGTACCCTACTTGCAATAGTTGATTGTTGTTGTCATGACTATTTACCTTAGTATTTTAAGGTACAAAAAGGTTTCTTGTCATTGTTGGTTTGGGACTATGCTTCACAATTAAGATTTGTAAGCTGTTTATAACCTTTTTGTGTCAGGAGTCAGGAACCAGGAGAGAGTTCAAAAGTACTACACGTTTATTTCATGTTACCTGCACACAACAATCTGAACTTTTAATGGTCATGATGAATCGGTGCCAGATAAGAGTCAGCGGACTTTAAGAGGGCAGTTGGATTTAGGCCTTTTATAGGGGAGTAGAGACTCCAAACTGATTCTGTGACTCCACCCACTGGCTCCATCTGGGCATCACCTACATTTTGGAACTGTGGCATATAAAGGTTCTCCTTGCACCTACATGCTAGTCTTTCCCGACTCTAGGGGAACGGTGGTCACCTTCATTTCAAAACAGAAGAGCCAGCGCTGCCTGAAGATGTCTCCGTGCTCATGTGCCCGGCATGACTAAATGCCAAAGGCGCACAGAATGCTGTTACCTTCCCACCAAAGGTGGCCCCTATTTTTCTACTTGCATTTTTTATGCTTTTGAACTGCTAGGACAGCTTCTGCTTGGCAGAAGCTGGGACAAGTAACAGCAGCTCACTCCGTTATGCAGTACTAGGGATTCTAACCATTGAACTGCCAACCTTTCTGACTGACAAGCTCAGTGTCTTAGACACTGAGGCACCACATCCCTTGAGTGCCATATGCATTGCAGAAATAAATGCATAAATTTGAATAGCATGAGTACACGTGCAGTTTTTTCAATAGCATTTGTTCTATAGGTTTTGATATATGGTATAACCTTAGCTAACTAAACAGTATAAGAATTCTTTGGTGATCCTTAATTTTATTGGCACCTTTAATATTGGCATAGACCTCTATAAAAGCAGATGGATAGATAGGCCATGGAATAAATGGAGGACAGTAAATGTACATAAATTTCAACAAAATAGCCTCGTTTCAGATATAAGAAATGCTGAAAAGGCATCAGAATGATTTCTCTGATCTTACTGGTAGAAATAATACTGACAGGAGCAAGAACACTATAAATACTGGGGAAGTAAAATGAAATATTTCTTTTTGCAGCAGGAAAAATATCAACAGGGAAGGGAGATATAACACAGAGTCAACAAAGAAGATTATAAGATCACTCCAGAAAACAACAGGAGGGAGGATATAAAAATGGTTGAATAAGAAATCCCTTACTTGGGGAGATAAATGCAAGCATTATTAACACAAAAATCATTTAGCCAGGTTATCCTAAAATTTAAAGAAATAAGAATTTTGTTGTGTTTTGGTAGCCAGCCTTAAATTGATTTATTGGGCTGAGGAAGCAACCCAAGTGACATTTCAGTAGCTATAATTATTGACAGATGTTATTATTTGTGTGAAGCTAGATATTATCATTTTAAGCTGCTGGTCCTCATGTATTCTTAATATTATTCTGAAATGTTTATTCTTTTGCCATTTAACTGATTATCGGAATTCACCTTTGAAAGATTTTCCCCCTTAAAAGTAGCCTATCATTTAAAACCTATTTAAATAAATAAACAAAAGTCCTTTACAAACATTGAAAAGGTGTTTGGGGGCTGCTTGCAGGATTACTCCTTTTTATAGTCTCCATAAAGAAAGAAAATCAGAAGGGAAGGTGATTGTGACAGGAAGAACTTAAAGCATTAGATTTCTTTGAGCCAAACTTCCTTTTAATGCAAATGGGAATGAATTCTTATTTAATCAGAAATGGATGATCTATTCCTGAAGGGCTTGTTGCAAGTATGTGATTCTTGCATGTCTCTTCATGAACCCACTACACAGGTAAATGAAGATCGTGACATTTGGAGCTGATTGTATTTATATCACTTAGCATCAGTTTTCAAAAATCATTCCCCACAGTGACCATAATATCCAAGGTCTTGATACCAAGGCAGTTCAAGGGCATATGTTTAAAATAGAATCTACCCCCCTGATTTGCAATACCCTGCTTCCCCTCAATGGGACCTAAGGAAGAGTGTCTTTTCCACTCTGTCCATTGAAACACCATCCTCTCAAGACTTTAAAGAGTTTCTTGGCTCCCCAAATTTGCACCGTGACATTGTCGCACATGATGTATCACAACTTTTTCCCCCTTTGCTAAAATGGGACTGGGCATGGCCAGTGTGTGACGAATCTGTCTGTGGGACGTGAGTTTGACATCCTTGCTTTAAACAATATATGATTTTGAGGTGTGCCTATTTGATAGGCCAGTGATGGCAAACCTTTTCGGCACCAAGTGCCCAAACTGGAATATGTGTGAATGTACATGCATATCCATGTGCTGGAGCACTGGAAACCTGAAGATAATGGCCAGCGTGCACATGCATGTTTTTTTGCTTGGGTTTTTTGGCCATTTTCAGGCCAGTTTTCAGGCTGTTTTGAGGCACAAAAAATGACCTGAAAACAGTTCAAAAGCAGGGCATTTTTAGGCTGTTTTCCAGAGCTCTGTTGCCCACAAACACCAGCTGTTTTTCAGGCCATTTTTCAGGCTATTTTCAGGCCCAAAAATGCCCTGAAAACGCCACCAAAAATGCCCTGGTTTTTTTTGGCATTTTTCAGGACGTTTTCTGGTACTCTGGTGCCCACGAAAACCAGCTGGCCAGAAACCAGAAGAGCAGATGGCAATGGCGTGCATGCCCACAGAGAGGGCTCTGTGTGCCACCTCTGGCACCCATGCCCTAGGTTCACCATCACAGTGATAGGCAGTGTCTGTTCCTAGTGGTGACTTTTATGTTACATTTGTTTTATTTTTAGGTATTTTATCTGTTTTTAATATGTACTCAGAACCAAGACAGGTGGCCATATAAACCTAAAAGTTAAGCATATATAAATAATAAATTAAATTAAATAAATTAGCTGAATTCTGGTAACATATCAACTGAAATTCAAATCAACCACAACTGTGGTTCTTGGATGCACAGTTAAACTGTCAGAGTTTAATATCTAATCCAACTAAATTCACAGGACCAATTTAGTAAGTTTGTTTGGGACCAATTTTGTATATGGTTTTACTAACAAAATATGATTCATTTGTTAATTGTTTTTTATCCTGCTGTTACTACTTTTAGAAAACTTACCAAGAGAGTAGTTTTTTAATTATTTTATCATATGATTAATTATTTTTAATTATATGTTTAAAAATTTTATTATATATATTTTCTACTACTCTTAGCCACTCGAAGCACTTTTGTAGGGATATTAACGTACAAATCTTATAAGAGGAAAGAGCAGGTGAAATGGCAAGCATTACTATTTTCTTTAAAAACCCATTTGCAACCATTTTTCAGGAAAGCCTACTATGGTATAGCCCCGGGATGGTGAACTTATGGCACACGTGCCACAGGTGGCACACGGAGCCATTTGTCAGGGCATGCAAGGTGTTGCGCGCACTGGCAAGCTGATTTCAGCCCTTTTTAAAGCCATTTTCCCCCTCCCTAGTCTCTAGAGGCTTTATAGGAGCCTGGGGAGGGTGAAAACAGCCTCCCCCCCGGAGCTTCCCTGAAGCCTCTGGATCACAAAAAACGGCCCTACAGGCAAACCTGAAGTTCAGGAATGGACTTCTGGTTTGCTCCTAGGGCCGGTTTAAGCCCCCCAGAGCCTTCAGGGGCCTTCTGGAGGCTTCCCTGAAGGCCCCGGAGGACAAAAAATGACCCTACGACCAAACCAGAAGTACCTCTGACTGGCACTACCCCCATCTATTCTCTGCCTCCCAAGTCTCAGCTGATCGGGAGGGAATGAGGATTTTGCAGTAACATTCCCCTGCCACAGCCACCGAGTGATGCCCATCGAGCCACACCCACAGAACCACCCACCAAGCCATGCTCACAGAACCAGTAGTAAAAAAATTGAATCCCACCACTGTCTACGACCCAGGTCACAGTTCAAATGGTAAGGAAGACCTGAGGGAAACCAGGAGTCCAAAGACACTGAGGTTTTGTGATTGCATTTTGGGTGCCCACAAGTGTTCCACATTTACGGCTGTTTGCCATGTCCCATGGTCAGGTGACACTGGCCATTTATGACATTTTTTGCTGGAACCTGGAATTTATTTCAGTTCTCTGGCAAAAAATGCCCCTTCTGGACAATGGGTTTGATAAACAACATAATTAAAGCCCCTTCCACAAAAAGGTCATAAAATCAGGTGCTCTAATCTAATGACCCATTTAAGGATTGGCACAATTTACAACATTATTCTGGATTCAATTAAGGTCATAAATCAAGGACTATTTTTGATTAATTTCCTTGTTATCTTGCAGTATTTTTGAGTGGCAGATGTCCGTAAAAAGAAAATTCTCTGCTTTGGGATATGACTGCACCAGGAAGAGAAGCAAAAGCAAGCAAAGAAGGATGATCCCAGTCTTTAGAGATTCAGAATAAGTCAAAACCAGGAATTTGTAGCCAATCTCAATGATCTGAGGAGAGCCAAAGTACACAGCATGTTTAGAAAAAAACACTCAGGGCTCAGATCTCAAAGCTGCACAAACTGATATTCTATAGAAAAGAAACCATACAGGAATACATAGCAAGTGGATGGCTGTAAATAACCAGTTAATTTCTACTGTGGAGAATGTATGCTTTGGGCAATTTAAAACTACTGGAGTCTCATTACTGCCTTCTCTCCTGCAAATTTCTTGCTAAGAGTGTTATCCCAGATACCTATGAAAAGAAATGTACCAGCAAGTGAAAATTCTGATAAAAAACCATTACAATTCATTTCTGACATGTACACTTGAAGGTCACATGTCCCAATGACACCTTAAGGAAGAAAATCAGCCAAGGTTTCCAGAAAACTGTTCAATGAAAAGCAGCAAACACAGTGCATGCGCACACATACACACACACAGACACACAATATATATATACATATATCCACAAAAACCTTAAGCAAACACAATCGCTGCATGTAGGAATGGTGAGTATATTTAATTTTGATTCATGAATTCAGTTTAAACCTTGTAAGAACATAAGGTATTTAAATTAGTAGAAGGTAAATCACAGCAACAAAACTGCAGGGTTTAATATTAAGATAAGTGACATGCATGAAGTCATTGTATTAAAATATCGTTTTCTTACTGTTTGGCACAGATGGTGCTGGTAATTAATACTGTGTTTTTTGAAAACACAGGAAATTCCCTGGTTAGAAAAGATGTATACGCTATGTAATAACTAATTTTATTACATAGTAGGTATTCATGATTGAATTTAGGTTGAATTTAGGGCACAAAACAACTGGAAAATTAGAACGGTAACACTGCTGAAGTAAAATACCCTTCTTTAAAGGGATAATACTTTTAACAAGATAAAAAGTTTCTAGCAGATATTCTAAGTCAGGGGTATCAAACTCATGATGACGCGTCATCACAGGATTTATTGCAACTCCCCCCTTCACTAAACCGGGGGTGGGCATGGCCAGTGCATGATGCACCTGGCCTGAAGGCCATGAGTTTGACACCCCTTTTCTAAGGCATTAAAGTTTCCTATTTTTTCATTTTGTTTTTTTCTTTTGGTTTGTTTGCTTTTTATTATTTAGCATCTAAAAATAAACTGTACAGTTTATATATTGATGCCTGGCCCATGGCCTTACAATAAAGAAACATAGCAAAATGAAAAATAGATGAGGATTATGCAGGGGAAAATATAAAATTCAGATCTAGTTTTAAAATTTATTTGTTTCTCATTAATCTCAGGATTAATCTCAGTGAATAAGAGGCAGTGGTGGGTTGCAGGCGGTATGCTCTGGCACGGGTGTACCGGAGCCTGCCCGGAGCACCAGATATCGTTCCAGTACGATGCTCCAGAGGGCCCACCCACCCACGCGAGCTCCTTACTGGTCTTTTAAGTCTTTGGCACTTCCGCACACTCGCATGACATGTACAGTGCCTGCGTGACACTCCACTGAGCAGCTGGAGCATCGCAGAGGCTTGCAGAGGCGCTAAGATGCATGCGTGCACTGCGTGCATCCATGTGGACACCACCGGACCCACCCAGCACTGATAAGAGGCTACTATTATAAGACATGATTTTGGGGTGTGGGAAACAGAGTGGTTCAGGAAGAGCGAGACAAAGATGCATAATGTTGTCGTGTTTGTTTTAACTTATATAAGGTAGGCAAGTATGGAAGACACAATACGCAGTACTAAAAATTGAAATCAGAGTTCTAGCAATTTGAGATATGCAGAAGAACCTTTTTGATATCTATAATTAAAGAAAATGTAGAAGAATCCTAGTTTCATTACAAAAATAAGATGGAAGTGAAACTATTTGTTCAATAATAAATACCAAAAAAGATAATGTACATCTGTCTACATTTGTAGATAACATAGAGTTAATGGTGAAGAAGTGAAGGTTGTATCTCTTTTTGTTTCCCCATGCTCAGGGATAGCTAAAATGAGCAGTCCTCTGGGCAAATAAACAGATTAAGCCTAGAAAAGATCACTATGACAAATTTAGACAAGATCATGAAATATATGGATTACTCTATGTCAACAAATATAATAATGATTAAATAATTATTTTTCTAATGGTATCATACACATATATTTTTTGCACACTTGTGTTGGAGGCACCAAGACACTTCTGAGTTGAAAGGATTAATCAGTGACATTATTATTGCCCACGAGATGCCAAGTTGGTGATTCCTTTCATGTCCCCGAGAGGAACTGGAGTGAAGGATGGGAACTCAACCTGCTCCACAGCAGCACTCAGGTGATAACTTGAGGTGATAACTAGGTAAAAATATTATGCTTGACAAGATTTAAAGGAGCCCTGGTGGCACAGTAGTTAGAATGCAGTATTGCAGGCAAACTCTGTCCACAGTCTGGAGTTCGATTTTCCATCCTTCCATCCTTCTGAGCTGGCATCCTTTATTAGCTGCAGAAAAATTCCTTTTCTTTTTCCAGCGCTGCAATTTTGTGGAATCTTTTTTTATACAGAAACTCTTTCTTACCATACTTCCTCAATCATGGGTTTCAGCTACTGCTTCCAAGCTAAAGATGGATTGGTGGGTTTACAGCACATAAATAGCACTAGTTTTGTGTACTGTATGTCCAACAATTACAGACAATGTGAATTGCAGGCCAGGGTCCAAGAAATATTACCATGTGTTGAGATGGTCAGGAAGGGTTTTGTTGTTGTTGTTATTATTATTGTGTGGTTAATCTTTGGTGAGATTCACAGCCTTTGAGGCTGGCTGGCAGCTCAACAGCTCGAGTCCTAACCAAGGACCTAGGAACTGTTAAGGTATCGTCGGAGGATATAAGCTGTTCCAAGTAGGGTGGTTTTTTGTAGAATCAGAATGTTCAAGACTGATAAATTTAAAATGTCCAAATAGCGAGGTAGCCCTTTAAGTATTGCTCTAAGGGCTCCAATTACAATCGGGACAACACACGATTTCTTTTTCCACAGTCGCTCAACTTCAATTTGCAAGTCCCGGTACTTTGTGATTTTTTTCTGTTGTTGTTGTTGTTGTTGTTTGTTATTAACAAAATCAAAACAGAATTTTCACTAAAGTAGATAAAATGCACACATCATAAATGTTATTGGACCAATTACATCACAATAGGATTCTGTGGCATCAGACCAGGAAGAGCTGCAGGGCAGAGTTAAACATCTTGAATTCTATTGGCCCTTATCTAGCACCAATTTAGTGCTGATCATTAGTTGACAGAGATTCTTACGTATAGGCTTGAGCAATAAATCTTTCTGAACTACAACTCAACCTATGGTCAAGATCTTTTGCACCTCACAGAATCTTTTATTTAAAAATTTCCTTCAGCAGGTAAGGAGGAAACAGGTTAGTCTCCAATATCTCATCTTTGTGCCAGATTTTACACTGTGGTTCAGTGGTAAAGATGGATTCCCAGCCCTCGTATTAGTTATTTGATCTTTTATGCAGTACTAAGTAGTATTGACAGCATATTCTCAGACCTGACTTGGCCAAATTCACACCTTTGTTGCTGACATAAAGAATCTTATAAATATAAGACTACCCCAACATAGAAAAAATTCAAAACTTTTTATATGCTAGAGGAAACGTTTTCTTCCTTCCATATTTCTGAGCCAATTGGCACTTAATAGCCCGAGGAAGCAGTTAGGGAATGCTTAATAATGTTTTTCTCTAGCCTGGGAACTGCTGGTTCCAGCTTCAACATTATCAGCCTTTACAGTGTGATAGTGATACATTAAATATAAAGGCTCCTGAAGTCAAGCTTGACTTTTTAAAATAATTCTATTAAATTAAGCCTTTATTTGAAAAAAGTAAAAACGAGCACAAACAAAATTAAAAGGAAAAGTGCAGAAAAAAAGAAAAAAAGTAGGAAGGGAAGGGAATGGAAGGGAATGAAAGGAAAGGAAAGGAAAGGAAAGGTATGGAATGGGATAAGAAAGACAATAATAAAAAAGTGGCTTCCAACCTTCATCACACAGAACACAAACAATTATGCTAACTTTTCACCCTCTGTAAAGCTATAAATACAACCCTTCCCTTCTCTCCATAGCTTATCTTTTCCCTGTATGCACTACAGAAATCACTTTTTAAAATTCTGATTCAGTCACACACACAAAAACCCTATCAGGAGTTACCAAAAATGTCAAACAAATAGTTTACCCTTGATCAAATAGTCCAATCTTATATTCCATCTTTTTGCTCTTCACAGTCTTGACTTATAAATCTTTCCTATGGAAATTCAGATTTCGATTTTTCATCACATTTTGATATTAAGGAAAACTCTGGAAAGCTCTCACTAGCCTCGTTTGTAAATGCATAAAGAGACATTGTCCAGGATTTCTTGTCAGAGTTGTTCTGTGTCCAGATCCTTTTTTTCCCCATTTGTCTTTGGTATTCCCACTTTGTTAATTTCAATTTTGTTGTCTTCCATGCCTCCAAGCACTAAGTTTATGCCAAGTAAACTTTTTTAACAATGTTTACATCATCTTCTAAAAGTTTACCTCTTAAGATCTGTATTATTTCTAAGATCTTAATATTTCAGGACAGGTTAAAAAAAGTCTTTAAAACAAGAAAAATATACAGCCAGCTTTGCCATTTTAACTCTTTTCTGTCAGGTTCTTTAGTGTCCCATTTGCAACCTTCATCAAGCGTCAGTCCCTAATATGGATTTAATTCCATTCTAGTCATTTCCCACACGTATCTTATTTAATTATATCATTTTCCCCCCAGATCTTACAGCAAAAATAACCAATATTCTAAATCTCTGTAGTATCTTCTGATATATATTTTTTAAAAAATTAAATCAAAATCCTTCTCCCACTCCCCCACCTCCATTTTTGGGTAATTGTATATATCATTTTAAATTTTTGAGATTCAAATAAGATTTCTAAATTCCAAGGAAGGTAAAACTCACTAAGCGTCAAATTAAACTTGCTGTTTTGAAAGTCTCTCATATCCATAAAGTGATTAAATTGAACATTTCCAAAAGTAATTAGAAAGTCAGATTGATTGTAGCCACGAAAGGCTCCACTGCAGCTAAGAGCATAAATGCCGTCTCCTCAGGTCCTGCCTCTCAAACCCATGGAAGACCAGTGTCTTATGATTTCCACAAGAGAAGCTACAATTCAGGACACTTATAGGCAATATTCCAATCTCTCCTTTTCCAGAGAAATTCAAAGAACTGACTTACTTGCTGGTCTTTTGTTCTATACAACAGGTGTCATCTCTGCTCATTCATGGAGACATCTTCAGTGAGCTATGTTTCCTATTAGAAAGCCAAGTCAAGCTTGATGCCTGGGTCCATGTTTTTCTTTCTAGATTGTTTTTTGCTTTACAGGTAAAAAACTGGAATTATTTAAACAGGAACAGGCTTGATTCTTAATGACCAGGACAATCTCATGACTAACTTCATGCCCTGAAGATTCAGGAAACATAGCATGTCTATATTGGGTGGGATTAGTTAATCTCATGGCACGACAAAACCACGCTCGTCAAAATAGCGGTGATAAAACTGCATCGCTAAAGCCGTGACGTCATCACCACGACGTCATCACCGCCGCGACAACAGGACGGCGACAGAAGGGCACTTTAAAACAGCGTGGCAGCAGAAAGCCGATTTAAATTAAGGTAAGGGTTAGGATTAGGTTTAGGGGTTTGCTTTAGGGTTAGGTTTAGGTTAGGTTAGGGTTAGGTTTAGGGTTAGGTTTAGGGTTAGGATTAGGTTTAGGGTTAGGTTTAGGGTTAGGTTTAGGGTTAGGGTTAGGGTTAGGTTTAGGGTTAGGTTTAGGGTTAGGTTTAGGGTTAGGTTTAGGGTTAGGTTTAGGGTGCTGAGTGCTTTGGAAGGCGCGGATTTGCCCTCTGCGGTTATGTCATCGCGGTAGGGTCGCCTTTTTCCTTAGCGCTTTGGACGGCGTGGATTTGCCCTCCGCACTTATGTCAGTGCGGATAAGGGCTTCGCGGTTTTGTGGTGGAACCAGTTAAGCTTGAGTCTAGTATCTCTGGAGCCCTCAGCTTGGAAAAGACTACCTTGAGGTTGTCTGGAAGCATTGGGTATTCTGTAGTACAATTTCAGAGACTATGTTTAAAACACTTGCATGACAAATCATATGAAATAATTTTAACGTAATAACAGTTTTGAAAATTGAGTTAAAATTAAGGTCATATAGCGTGGCTCTAAGAGCCTCAGTCATACAATCAATGGTACTGAATGATGCAGAGCTTGCTATTGGAGGACTAGAATGTTCCATATGCAAACACCATCTTTAAAATCTGAAAAAATACAATTTATTGTGAAATACAATGGCCCCTTAACGTTGGTGTACTTTATCACCAATGTGATTTTACCCGACAGTGGAGCTTATGGGAAAATCTAATATCCTATACAAGTGGCTGGAATGAGCCAAAATAATGGCATCAGCCAAAAAGAATATAAGGTTTTCTCAAGAGTTCAAACTGGATACTTGATTTGCTTTCTGTAACAATCTCCTCTGCGAGATAGCAATCAGACCCTTTAATATTTCAGCATATATTCAGCTGTGAATGTAATCGTTCTGCATTCTAAATATTTCATCTGGTATTCTGCTAGTAGTCGGGTTTAGACTGATCTACTCAAAAGACAGCACAAGTAACATTGAACTATATAGTCTATTTGTACATTAAACTCCTGTCACACCAGAAAGACAAGCACTCATTTAAGCTGGTCAAATTTGACATTCTTGGGCAGAATGCTTAAAAATAAAAAGCAACTGATAGGTAAGAAAATAATATGCATACAGACTTTAGACTGGTGTTGTACATGCAACTTCCATATGCGTTTCTGAGTACTAGGACAGATAATATATATAGCATGTTACAGAAATATCAGAATAAATTAATTAGGGATTATTTCGTATTTTTAAATTCCCCTTTCCTTTGAAAGGCATTTCGTTCTAATACATTTCTAGGGTGGGCACAAGGTGACACATCATAAATACTTATGAGCTGGCTTGTGCAGAAATGGACCTGATTTCTTTCTAGCTATAGATGGTTTTATTTTACAGAAATTGCCCTTCCAAGTACCTGCAGGAAATATTCCCATAATTTAAACAGCATAATAGAGAATATGCTCAGCTCTGAGCATATTCAAAGGGTTACTTTTATTTTGAGTGGTGCCAAACTATGCTCAGTGCTCAGAGATGCTTTTTCAAATTTATTTTTTGTCAGTATTATATATATATATATATATATATATATATATATATATATATATATATATATATGTGTGTGTGTGTGTGTGTGTGTGTGTGTGTGTGTGTGTGTGTGTGTGTGTTTGTGTGTTTGTGTGTGTGGTGTGTGTGTGTGTGTTGTGTGTGTGTGTGTGTGTGTCAGTATCAATTCTTTCCTACTTTTAAAATTTAAAAGATTCAGGAAATTGGACACTTTTCATTAATTCTCTTGGCTAAATGGAAATCTGTAATTTGTCACATTTTGGCAATACAGATATTTTTTGTGGATGTTTTCTCTCTGTTCTCTTCATTATACCTCTCTGGGGAGAAAAATCTACACCAGAATTTGTCCCATTGGGGAATGAAAAAGGAAACATCATCACAGTAATAGTTTCAACATTCCAAGCAGACTAGATTTTATCCCGTGGATGAAGACATCACTAGTTTCTTTGGACCACATGACCACAGAGATGTCTTCGGACAGTGCTGGCTCTTTGGCTTTGAAACAGAGATGAGCACTGCCCCCTAGTGTCAGGAACGACTAGCATATAGGTGTGAGGGAAACCTTTACCTTTTACTTAGTTTCTTTGGGAACCTTCCTCTTCTAATAAAGGAGTATATTTGTAGCCCAGGGTTGAAATGAGGAGTCCTTGGTGCTCTCTGATGATACTCTAATGATGTTACCTAGTTTATGTAATGAAGCTTCTGCTAGAAAACAAGAAGCTCAGAGCGCACCAAGGACCCTCTTCTTCCAGAAAAAACTTAAAAATCCCAACATTGATTTGTAATTGTTGCAATATGTAGAAGTCTTCTTCTAAATTGTCCAGTTGCCATCACCATTCTCAAATTTATACTAGCTAACTTGATAAACCATTCGATCAATATTTAAACATTAAAATAAAACAGCGTGTTATAATTAATGGTGAGATCGTGGATGGACAACCAAAGTCTGCCAGTTTTTTACAGACAGTATAGCAGAATTTAGCTACATTCAAAGAAACTGTATCGTACTGATCTGATAGTAAAAGCTGTACATGAAAGAGATCAGAATTTCCTGGATATTTTGTCAGGTAAGGAGTTCTAAAATGAAGCTGTGCATTCTTATGGAGGGCATGCTATAACAGGACATGACCTGTGTTTCAATGGCCCTTATTCACAGGGGCGCAATCTCAGCTCAAACTTTTTCCAAAAGTGATTAGAAGTGGGACTTTTTTTCATTGACTTTCAGAAACAGAAAGAAATGGAGAGAGCGTTCTAATGTGATATATAAATCATATCTATGGTTTAGCAGTGAATTTGAGGCAAAAGCTTGTCCTGTGGATATGGAAAGAAGCATTTTGATGCTCTCTATCTAGAGCAGGGGTGGGTTTCTGCTGCCATTACTGCCAGTTCCGTGCATGCGCAAAGCAAGTGTGCATGCCTGACAAGTGCAAAGCGTGCATGCACAATTACCTGTAAATAGGTCTGTGCATGCACAGAACTTAAAAATGTCAAAAATACATGCCGCGACAACCAGGTGAACCGGTTCAGGGGCGTGGCAAGCCTGCTGTCCCTACCGGTTCAGCAACCCAGACACATTTTCCGCTACCGGTTCCCCCAAAGCGGTGTGAACTGGTAACAACCCACCTCTGATCTAGAAGGATTAGGGGAGAAGAACCCTTTTTCATATCCCATGCAGAGATCTCTTCAGCTAATGTGGGATATCAATATAGTTGTATCAGTTGCAGTTATAACCATCATGTTAAATTACAGTGACAAGACCCAATATAGGAATATATCACCTATCTCCCAGGAAAAGGCATCAGCAAATTGGTGTTCCAAGGCTCAAATAATCCTTATATAATACTTTTGGAAGTCTGTTTGTTTATTTACTTATTTATTTAATGAACATGTAACATCTGTTATAAGAATAACTCTAGGTAGAGTGGACAATAATACATAGTTTTAAAAGAAGAAAAACATCTACAATAGCAATAAAAATAAACCTATAGCAACCTATTTTGAGGAGGAAAATGCTTTATAACTTTCCGTGGGGTTACAAATCACTCAGCCACACTGGGCCAGATCTTGATAAGCATGATAACATTAATCTGTAGCTTAACATTTAGTTATATTTATTGTCCTATAAGTCTGTACTAGCTAAAACATATGCATACAGGGATTAGTAGATATACTCCTGTTTAAAGTTTTGAATATATATGATATACACAGATGGAACATGCATATGTACTAGCCTTATTAACCCACTTGTGATTCTATATTCTATTTGAATAGTTTAATGGTTCTATATCCAATGAAATGCTTATTAATGTAATCAGTGAATTAAATACCCATATTTTTTGGAGTATAAGATGCTCCGTAGTATAAGACTCAACTAGCTTTTGGGGAGGAAAACAAGATAATTATATCTGCCTCTGCCTCCCAGCAATTTGCCTCCTTGCAACAAACAGCATAGACAATATACACTGTTTATAGTGTTATATTTCAGACTATACTTGTACAGATGTTGTTAAAATTGATGTGCTTTCTGGAAGTATAGTTATTCTCTGCTATTTAAAAGAACAGCACTTTTTAAAACAATAGCACTGGGCCTCTTCAGATCGAACATTTATTTTAAAAAGTTTCTTCATTTTCTTAATTGTCTAGAATAATAAAGCAGTCTTTAAAAAATAAGTCTAATAATTTGAAATTCCATAGGCATTTATAATTATTGACTTACCTCCTTGCAGCAAACAGCCTGATTAGCATTAGAAAAAAAATCTGCCTCTGCCTCCCAGCAATTTGCCTCCTGGGAGCAAACAGCAAGTTTCACTTTCAATTTCTCCTGATCATCAGCTGTTTCAGGCTGCAGTGATTCCTATAGCCTATTGAAGTTTCGGGAAGCCCCATTTGGGTGGGTAGGGCTACATTCAGTGTATAAGATGCATCAAATTTTCACTCTCTTTTAGGAGGGAAAAAGGTGTGTCTTATACTCCGAAAAATACGGTATAATTTGTATTGGTTTATAAAGTCAGATTGCAACTCTGCCCCTTTTTAGACTTTTTTATCTGTCTCTGATACCAAAACTTGTCATAATATGTGTTTTGATGCAATTGCCTCTTGGTTTCCAGTTTAAATAAATCACTGGGAGAATTCTCCTAGTCACTGACAATTTTGCACTGCACTGACAAAACAAATATTGTGTGGCAGTTCTTTCTTTTCTATAATAAAAGTTCTAATGTATCTGAGCTCTGTCTGTGAGATTTTTGCCAAATCAAGCTTAGTGTTATACTCAGGAGAAAGTGTCAGGTTATTTCTGACACTATCATTATAAAAGCCACGGTGGTGCAGTGGTTAGAATGCAGTATTGCAGGAGTTCAATTCTTGAATACCTGCTTGCAAATTTGGGGGCAGATAGCAGATCTCTTCTGGCTCCAAGCCACTCTTTCAGAGTTTCTAACATATACATAGAAAGGAGGGAGGAATTAATAGTCTCTCATCCAATAGCAATAAGCATAAGATTAGCAATCAAGCTGATATGAATGCAACAATAAGTCATCTGTCTCCTGACATATTACCCTTATCATAGTTATCGGCTTGAATTGGCAGCCACACATAGCCTGCCACAAGAAGAATCTTTATTGCAGACAATAATGAAATCTCTTATACACAACAGTTGATGACCCACAGCAAAGATGCTTGGGAATATTATATATATTCCCAAGAGTTTAAATTTGAGGCTTTCTCCCAGCTTCTGAATTAATAGATACTTGGTATTGTGCTTTTGTGGCCTCAAAGTGGGATAGTTCTGTATAAATGTGTAATTATATACTCAATATATATAAAACAATCTAGAAACCTAACACCTACTTTGCTAATCTTACTCTTTGCAGATCAATCTTAATAAGATATCAAAAAGTGTCTGATTTAGTATACTGGCCAAGATTTTGAGATACAATCAGAAAGTTTATAAATGTCATGACTGTGATTAACTCACTGTTCAGCTTTGATGTTGTTAGTTGCGAGGTCGTGTCCAACCCATCGCGATCCTATGGACAATGTTCCTCCAGGCCTTCCTGTCCTCTATCATCCTCTGGAGTCCATTTAAGCTCACACCTACTACTTCAGTGATTCTATCCAGCCACCTCATTCTCTGTCATCCCTTTCTTCTTTTGCCCTCAATCTTTCCCAGCATTAGGCTCTTCTTCAGTGAGTCCTTCCTTCTCATTAGGTGTCCAAAGTATTTGAGTTTCATCTTCAGGATCTGGCCTTCTAAAGAGCAGTCAAGGTTGATCTCCTCTAGGATTGACTGGTTTGATCACCTTGCAATCCATGGGACTCACAGGAGCGCAGCTTTAGGCAAATAATTATTTCCATACAATGAGGATAATAATACCGGCCTATTTCAACATTTTAAAACAAAATTTGAAACAAGTAATGTGTTTAAGCCTATGTGGCTTAATGTCTATGTATTTGCAAGACTGCCTTCTCCAATCAGTTCTATATGTATCATCAAGAAAGGTTGCTTGTAAATTTCCACTTTTGGGAGGTTGAAGGAGAATGATGCCCAAAGATAGCATTTGTCACCCAGGAACGTGCAGTCAGGGGAGGCAGGGGTGGCAGAGCCTAGCCACTGTCATTATGAAAAGAAAAAAATGTGAAAGGAAAAAGGCTGAGCTAGTTGCTGCCAGAGTCACAGTGGATGACTAAAGCGCTTTCTTTCGCCTGCCTGTGTCCTTCCTATTTTGTGAAATAGGAAGTTATCTACTTTTCTTACGGTTTTCTAGAAGGTGGTTAAGAAAAAAGTGTACCAACCAGTGACATGCGGTGAGCTTCATGGCCGGTGAGGCAAGCGCCAAAGCCCCGCCAAAGCCCCAGGCGGCAGGGCTTTAAAGTGGTGGCAGGGTCCCGGTGACAGGGCTTTAAAGCAGGACCAGGTCCTGATCTATGGCGGACGGCGCTGGGACTTTAAAGCCCTGTCGCCGGGACCCTGTCGGCAGCAGGGCTTTAAAGTGGCAGCAGGGCCCCGGTGGCAGGGCTTTAAAGTCCCAGTGCCGTCCGCCATAGAGCGGGACCAGGACTTTAAAGCCCTGCCGCCAGGGCCCTGCCTCCACTTTAAAACCCTGCCCCCGGGCCCTGAGTGGCCATGATTCCTCCCTCCCCAGCCATCCAGCCCACCCAGCCCATTCCTCTCCCCGCCACCATTGTGTCCAACAGGCCAGGCATCTCGCATTTATGGCGGACATAAACGTGAGACACCTGGCCTGTTTGAGACAGCGGCGAGAACATCCCTGACACTGCCACGGTCCGCCACCTCGCCCCCCCAAAAGAAACACACGCATACACACACACACAAATTCCTCACAATAAAAAATTACAAATTAAATTACAATCATTTTGAATCCCTCCTTCCCTCCGTCCAATCCACATACCTTTTCCAGCTGTGGATTTCAATTCTCCTCTTGTCCGCCCGCCATGATGAAAATGTAATAAATTAAATAAAAAAGCAATGTACTTAGGCAAGGCATGATTTGCTTCTCCCAGATCAGGAGGCGGGAGAATCACGTGCCTCCTTTGCAGAAGGAATTTTTCACCTTTTAACCCTTGCTTAACTCTGAGCAAGGGTTAAAAGGTGAAAAATTCCTTATACAAAAGAGGCCCATAGTTTTCTCGCCTCCCCCTACAGTTAGCACTAAGCAGATTCAGAGTCACTGTGACTCTGGAGTCTGGCAGCAACTACCTTAGCCTTTTTAATTATTTTAAAAATTATTTTCTTTTCCTCATGACACTGGTGAGGCCCCGCCTCCCCTGACTGCACGTCCCTGGTACCAACATAGCTTAGTACGACACTGTACTTGCTTTGTTAGTAGTTTTGTTAGTAAAATAGTATGATTGTAATATTCCGTATTGTTGAATTATGTATATCGTTTGGATGTTTTACTAATATTCTTAACTGCCAGAAGTTATTGAAGATTGTTGGGTTATAAAATTAATTCATTCATTTATGAATATTGGAAAGAATTTAATTGATTATTGTTGTTTGTTTTCCCACTAACAGAAACTAAAAGAATTTAGTCTGGTTATTATTTTTTTCCAGAGGACTTTACTAATTGAGTAGATAACCTATTGCCAGTGTGTTTGTCTGTGTGTGTCCGACTATGTGTGTATTCATCCTTTAAATAGAAAAATGAGAAATCATAGAAACATTTGTCTGTTCCCATAAGACTGCAGATATATTCATTTTTCCTTAATTAATGTATATAATATGCCTTTTCTTGTTGCAACCTTTGTTATTCAGTGATGACACATCATCATGAAGATTTGTGTGTACATCATTTAAAATAAAATAAATGGAGATGTTTTTACATTACACTGCTAGAAGTTATATTTGTCATTAATTTATTTGTATACTATATTTTGGATTTCAAACATGCAAGGGATGCAACTGTATTCTAAATGTCCTCTTGAGAATAATGATGTTCTCAGTCCTAAAAGGAACCTTGAAATAATCCTCCAGTTAGAGTTACAAACATGGATATTTGTAATTCCGTCTCACATTTAAGGTTGTGATTAGCTCCCTTTCTCTTATATCTTTGCTCTGTTCCTGATTTTATCTGATGTGTTATACATTATTTTGACATTATTTTGCGTGTGTTTTCATTGATCTAATAAAGGTATTGCCCTCATATGGAATTCAGGACATATTCTCAGTGAATTTTCAAGTGTTACTTAATGTAAGAAGTAGCATGGAGATCAGTATATTTGCCCCAGAAAATCTTGTTCTTCTTAACAATCATGCCCAAGATTTATCCCTTTAATTTATTGAGATAAAAGTAGGCAGAGTTGGGACTTAAATAAAACCATTCAATATTTCTTTTTTACTCACAATGATTGCAACTGACAAATACTTTCAAAAACCCAGTTAAATGCTCACTACCAAAATACTGTAGCAGTTGACAATTTGAATTTCCAGTCCTTTCTTTTTAACAGCTTTTAATTTAACACGTGTCAGTTACAGATGTGTTTTAAATGTTGCTTTCATGGTTTTATAATTTAAGTACAATTACCAAAGCTTATGTTGAATTATGATTGTTTTAATTCATTTTTAAAACTGCTTTCGTATGTTCATCTGTATTTTGGAGAATTTAAGTACAGCCTTTTCCATCAACAGATGTAGCTAATGTGAATATGATTTGGGGGAACTGCAGTGGACCCTACATACATTTGGAAATAGTATCACTAATCTCCACATCTTTAGCAATAATTTACAGTTTGAAAATAATTGTGTATCCTTGGCTTTCTTCTGCGATTTTGAAATGTCTATATGAATGGAAATATTCCTCTTTGAGTCAACCTATTGCCTGCAATGACAAACTAGAATAGCTTATTTTGCTTATGTTCACTTCACAGCAAATGTCAGCAAATAGAAAATGTTTTTGAAATATCATTTTCTCTTATTGTTTGGAAATGAACAGAACTATATTTACTTTACATTCACCAAAAGCTATTATAGCTTTTCATTCTGTTTCAATGTATGGTTGAAAGAGAATAAGACAGTTTTATAATTGTAATGACAATTTAAAATAGCTAAGTTTCTTCTGCAGTCAGTGTCAAAAATAGCACCTTTACTTCTCTCTTAATTCTGAATGTCAGCATTCAGTAGTGTGTATATTGTGCTTTCCTAACTGGAAAGCATTGAATATTAGAGATGCATTGAAACATAGCTCTGATTTTATGGATCATCAAGAAGGAGACACGGAAACAGGAACTTTCAGTCAGTGAAAGCTGCTGCTACCCCATTTCAGTTCAAGAAATGTGTTTGAACTAAAACAGAATAAAACCAGAACAATTGGCAATAGTCTGAATCTGGATTCAGAATATCTGAAACAATTAGTGGGACATCATCAATTTATCCATTAGCTTTAACTACCCTTGAAAAACATCAAGGCAGCCTGAATATTTCATGCTGTAAGTTACTTTGTTAAAAACCTGAATATCAAAAACAATATTATTTTTAGGTTTTTTAAAAAAATCTACTTTGGATAAGGCAAATATTTTTCCATTAGCATATTCCAAAAAGGCATGGTTTTAACACTACCTCTTTATATTTCTTATTTTATATCTCATTCAAAATAATAACAATTAAAATAAAAGCCGAAACCCTCCACCAATGCCTAAAAATATGCAATTAACTTTGACCCTTATGAATTAACGAAACAGGAATCCCTAACACTTCTTGCTTCATTGTTTCATGCCTCCTTCAGGATGTTTAAGAAGAAGATAATATCACCCAAATCTGTGATAAGAAGATATTAGTGGTACATATAGCTCCCTGGTAGGCATTCCTATCATGTCATATCGAAGTCTAGCAAAATGTTGAAAGTTAGAAATGTTATCAAGCATTAGCAGGCATTTAAAGAACGTCTCTTGAATATTTCTAGCACAGAAAGTATTTCATGTGATGTAAATTAATGGTAATTTTTCTGACTTTAAAAGAGAGCTCTGCCAGAACATTTCAGTGGTCTGGACCCAATTCTGCTAACATGGAGATGCTTTCAATTTTCTCTGCCTGCTTTCCCGCCTTAGATGGCTGTGATTGTAACAAAATTAATCCATTTAAAAATCTATGGCTTAAACTTAAGGATTTTCATCCACCCTCCCTTCTTTTTTTTTTTCTTAGAATATCAATAAGTTCCAATTGAAGAGCGGATTCTTTTGCAATTCAGGCATGTGCCGGCGATAACGGGCGAGTTGGCATGAAGAGAGGCAGAGATGGATTAATTATGCAGAGAACATGGAAATTCTGCTTATCATCGGCTAGCAAAGGAGCCCAGCTCACATAATCAGCAAACGAAGGGAGAGAAAAAAAATAACAATGCAATGGCACCTTCCAGCCCATCATCAGGATTTTTCTACCCCCTTGTAATTAAAAAATAACATACACTTATAGCCCTATCTCCTGTGCAGGCAAAGAGTGGATGTCCACAAAATAATTGCACTGGGATATTAGAGCTGGAAACAAGAGCTGCCCATTCCTATACTGTACCAACTCTCCCCTCCTATTCTCTCCTCTGGCCTCTGCAAGGCACTTCCTTTCTGTCTGGAATCTGAATCAGATGGAGGTCTTCAGCCAGGTGACATCCCATCTTAGTATCCATGACTCCAAAGCTCATCGTTATCATGATAATTCTTGAGAGGTCAAAGGCTCAGGGGTTGTTATTCATCTCACCTGCAAGCTATCAAAAAAAAAATCACACTAAAAAACCCAACCCAACTGGCATTTTGTTCGGCAACAAAATAGATTGATCATCATAGCTGCTCTTATATATTTTGTCTTTTTCGCTGCTGCCCGCAAAGATCACAGCTGCTAAGAAACCTTCTGTGCTGCTGGTGCACAGTTCTAGAAATTAAAAGGAAAATAAACCCGCTTGCTTTTAAGCTAAAGGCAAAATAAGAATGCCAGAATATGGGCTTAGAAAACTGAGGCAGGCAGGCAGGCAGGAAGAAGGAAATGAGAGAAGTTTGTGCATTGCCCCAAATAAAACAACGTCATATTTGAGCCCTTTGGACTGTTAGATGACCTAATCTATTTATATTCTTATATGCAAATGCTTCATAATCACAATACACTGGTAATTCCTTTGGTTAATGTGTTGCTGCTCCTTGCACTTAAAAAAAACCCTATACAATTGTTCCTTGCAGGTTGGTCGGGAGATTCTTGACTTATTTTCTAATACATTTATTCAGCAGCAAAAGAAAGTGAAGGAAAAGAAAGAAGTCACACGCAAGTCAGAACCATGCACTGTATTTTGTTTACAGGAACCACTGTGGGGCGCTCTAGGAAAAAAGCAGCCTGCAGATATTAATATGAGAGAAATGTGAAATAAAAATCTGAGCTGGGTGGATGGGTATTTATTTTGGATGTCAATGAAAAAGGTCTTACTCTCTAGGGGGTGACATGATAGCAATGTTCCAATATCTTAAGGGTTGCCACAAAGAAGAAGGGAGTCAACTTATTCTCCAAAGCACCTGCAGGCAGGACAAAGAAGCAATGGATGGAAAGTAATCAAGGAGAGAAGCAACTTAGAATTAAGGAGAAATTTGCTGGCAGTGGAACAACTTGCCTCCAGAAGTTGTAAATTCTCCAACACTGGAAGTTTTAAAGAAGAGATTGGACAACCATTTGTCTGAAATGGTATAGTATTTCCTGCCTGAGCAGGGGGTTGGACTAGAAAATCTCTAAAGTCCTTGCCATCTCTGTTATTCTATTCTGTTCTGTTCTGTTCCATCCTATTCTATTTCTATTTCTCCAGGTTTTGATCATACTCTCAAAGTTAATTAGGAGGCAGTTGTTGCTTTGCATCTGGTACATATTCATATATCTTGCTTAATGTCTATGGAGATTTTCAGTCATCCAGTTCATGGTTGCCTCAAAGGTGCTTGCTCAAAATGCAACTGGACTATATTTTTTTCCTTGAGGTAGAAGATGTTTCACTTCTCATTCAAGAAGTTGCAACAGTTCTGGTTGGATAATAGGGGGATGGAAGGTCAGGACCTTCCACCTCCCTAACATCCAGCCAGAACTGACGAAGCTTTTTGATAAGAATGATCCAAGATGACAATTGGTCCATGATTTTCCTTTCTTTAAATATAATCCAGATAGCCAACACCTCAAGGAAAAACCCAGAGAATTTAAAATCCTATAAATAGGAACATCTGAAATTGTGCTGGACTTGGATTGTTTTAGAAGTTGAAATGATGTAAATATCAAAAGAATTGTTACACTTCCTAAAATAAAGTCATCCCAGAATGTTCCTGTGAAAGCTGCAGTTTGAACAATTGATACAATTGCAGGAGAGATGGCACCAGGAAATGGCAGTAGAAATTCCAGTGGTCACTGGGAGAATGAAAATCTTTATTTTGGGGCTCTGCATAAAATAAATTCCATTTTATTAATTTTTGTAGCCTAGTAACACCTAGTAACAGAAATCTTCTCTTTATTATATTACCTGCAATATTTTGATTGTCCTACTCTTCTCATACAGGCTCAAAGTCATAATTTTGAAAACAATGTTACATTAATGAAATCATAGATGAAAATTTTACCTGTTTTATTTATTTGTATAGCATATGGTATATCATACATGAACTTGCAAAATATGTTAACATTACCCATAGATTAAAAAATAACAATAAAATATGAATGTTAAAAAGATCTACTGTATAATCAGATGACAAAGTCCAGGCCTTCTAGCCATTGAAGTGTAGCTTTGTTTATATGAAAAAAGTCAGATACTCGACCGATATATGCTCTCAGCTTTCAGTTGCTCACAATGTAATCTATGGTTTGCCTTGAGATTCCACTGTCACAATGAGGGGAGGATACGATGCCCCATTTATATAATGCGTCCCAGCAGATGTCATGTGAGGTACAAATCCTTTTCAGGATTCTCCAACAACAATCTGAGGCCTTTCTCATCCTTGAATTAGTGGGAAACTATACAAATGAAATGTATGTGTTCATTGCTGATCCATCCCATGTCTCTATTACTAATCATTGGTGGTTACATGATTTTCTTCCATGATGACAAAACTTAACAGATTCAACTCCCCGTATTTTTTGCTATATAAGATGCACTTCCCGCCCTCCCAACCCCAAAAAGTGGGTGGAAATGTCTGTGTTTCTTATACAGTGAATGTAGCCAAAGCCCTTGAATTGCCTCTGGAATGTCAGAGAAAGAGGGAAATGGTATTTTAACATGACTACAACTAAGGATAACTTAAACCTGTCTCACTCATGGGCTTGGGACAAAATGTGAGCAATAGAGGGGCTACGCAGAGCATCTTTATATTATACTCAGTGCAAGTGGGGACATGGCCTAGGTTGAATACACTTAGATTTGTATATCTTAAGGGTTGCATACTTAAAAGTAATTACCTTCTATAGTTTAAATATTTGACATACTTTCTTTTGCATGCATTCTTCCTTCCATGTCTTCTTCTATCTGGAGCCTTCCAGATATATTGGGACTGCAATTCTTAGCATTCCCCAAGAAGTACTAAATTTGACATGCTATTAATCAGCATAATTTACCCTTGTTGGAAGATGAATCATAAAACATAAACCAATTCAGTCCTAGGTCATATATGGATAGTTCATAACAACTAACAGAGGCCAAAAAGAAGCTTGTAGCAAATAGTGATCACACAGTCCAGATACGCCTAGCATAGCTCTACTCATAAAGGTAAAAGGATGCTTTGAGCATGTTCTCAAATCCCTCAAATTCCTTTAGTCTCCAACAATGCTTACTTACAATGCTAGGTAATCACAATTACAAGAATTCTATTCTGCAAAGTCTCTGAGAGTTGTCAGAATTTTCCCTAACCTACAGCTACACTGTTGTATCTTCTAATCTTTTATTTGCAGCCTTTAGCCTTGGGGTTCGGGGAGCCTTATCTCAGATAAGATTCTGAGTGGCCAATCCCTGGAATTGGATTGGCAAAACTCAAGGCAACAGGTTCTTCTATTGGTCCTTTGTCTATGTTCAATGAAGATGTACTGCATCTAGATAGATTCTATCAATGCTATATGAAAACTATCCAATTGTTTCACTTGTTATTCATGAACACTTGAAAGCCAAACTTTGCATCATCATGAATGATACATGTCCCAGGAAAATGTTACAGGATTCACTCTGAGTCAGTCACTGGGATCAGAGGTTTTGTCTTCCAAGCTTTGGGACTATGCTGGAGCTGGGAGATGTGAACAAAAATCTGCATGTTCTCCAATGTGAAATAAATAGAAATTATAAGCCATAAATAGTACAAGAAGAAAAGTTTCAGTTTACCACATCCATTCTTTTTTAAAGTTAATGTGGAGATATTAGATGACCTAAGAGACGTCATTACTTCTTGGGTAATTATCCTGTAGTAATGTCCTATAGAGGGATGCGGTGGCTCAGTGGCTAAGACCTTAAGCTTGTCGATCAGAAAGGTTGGCTGTTGGGCAGTTCGAATACCTAGCACTGCATAATGGAGTGAGCTTCCATTACTTGTCTCAGCTTCTGCCAACCTAGCAGTTCGAAAGCATGTAAAAATGCTCGAGGCTCATGAATAAATTAGGGCATCTTTTGGAAACCTGACAGCAAGTAGAAAAAATAGGAACAACCTTTGGTGGGAAGGTAACAATGTTCTGTGTGCCTTCGTGGTTTAGTCATTCCGGTCACATGACACAAAGACATCTTCGGACAGCGCTGGCTCTTCGGCTTTGAAACAGAGATGAGTCCCGCGCCCTAGAGTCAGGAACGACTAACACATATGTGTAAGGGGAACCTTTACCTCTAATGTCCTATATGATAGGTCAACTTGAATATATTATTTGAAATGCTGTGCAAATTGAAATTCCTGAAATTCAACTTTAAAAAAAAATCAGAGATCAAAAATTATGTTGCAAAAACACTGTATTTCTTTTAATAGAATTACAATCTTTCTTAAGTCATTGTCCCATTGTTGCAAAAATTTGAATCTTTAATGATCTGTAAAAATGTTTAGAAGTTTCGAATGGGTAACAACTTTTTTTTGCCTGGGATATCACTACGAACCCCCCCCCCCCGCCCTGATTATGTTGGAGATTTTGTTTTCTTGTTTTCTTGACCCGATCAATTGTCACTGTAGATTTGTCCTAATATATATGCTGTGTATTCCTACACTGCGGTATACACATATATAATCTTGATGTCTATAGTCAATCAGCTTTCATGCACAGATAAATATAATTTTACTGAAATCCATAAGGCAACCTACTGCTAGAAGCTTCTTGGCTTCTCATTCCATACCTGCAGATTTCATATTCTTCTTTTTCCTGTCATTGAGCTTGATGGGAAATTAGCACAAGGTGTATACATCTATAATCTTTTACATTTCCTGGAAACAAGTTTTAACAACTTTCACAATTGGAGTCAGATAATAGAATCCTCAGTAATCGTAACAGCAAATGGATTTGTAATCTACCCGTGATTAAAATTATTTTCATCATGAAGTAGAAATTCTCATTATTGTTGCCATTTTAATATTATCAACTATAAAGTGTCTTAGTGATTGATACTGTAGACAATGAAACCCTATATTATGGTAATTAAATTTAAAATGAATCAGCTCTCCTTATATGTCTCAGTAGTTCAGTACCTGATTATTTAAAAACAATTATCTTTTGATGTCACTTAATGGCGTTTGCTACTTTTAACTGCCTACAGTTTTTTTTTCCAGAGACAAAAAGTTGAACCTTGGATGAAAAATGTCATGCAATGAAGCTGTGAAATATCAAGGGACCAAGGATGATGGGTAAAATTCTTTTTACCTGACTAAAAGCACTGGGTTTTCTTTCTTTCTTTCTTTCTTTCTTTCTTTCTTTCTTTCTTTCTTTCTTTCTTCCTTCCTTCCCTCCTTCCTTCCTTCCTTCCTCCTTCCCTTTCTTCCTTCCTTTCCCATTCTTAATTCTACGCTTCTTAAAAAAACATGCTAGAAATATACTATTCTGAGACAAATATTCATTTTTTTATTATTTGGGTACAAAACATTTATGTACATGGGAACAGAAGGGAAAAAACTTTTTTTAAAAAAAAAAGAAATCCCAAGGGACTATCAAATTAAAATGACTGGAGGCAGATTAAAACCACAGGAAATGTTAAACCAGGCATCCCCAAGCCCACTTTTTCCACCTATTACTTTTCATACAGACAAAGAGCTTCCTCCACAGGAAAAAATTTTTTTGTATATTTCCTATCCTTAATCCTCCGCCAGTCCTCCTCTTCCGTTCTTTGACAGTCTCACTGCCGCCCCTCCCTTTTTTTTCTTTTTTTTTTCTTTTTAGTACTGCCTGTTATTACAAGATACTCTTTTTTTATCCATTTTGGTGAAATTTTAGTACAAAAACATTCTTTCGTATCTCTGTTCATTTGCAGATTTGAGCAGGCTTGCTAAAGCACACCTGTTGTGCTGCCTGCATTGGCCCCCCTCCTCTCTTTTTTTTCTGATCATAGGCTTCTGACAAAGAGGGTGGGGGGAAGAGAAAGATTTTTATCAACCCCTCTTCACTGGACAATGAATTTTCTTCACCATTTGAATGTATCTCCGGAATGCCTGAGTGATTCATTACAGCAGATTCTGAAGTATGACAATGGGCCTCAGAAATGACTGATGTTATCTATTCCCTGATTTCATTTCCCTGATCCTCTTCATCCCTTGGCCCTGTGTACCTCGATTAATTAGAAACCAGGGATTTTCACTCATCAGCTGATGGGTTTCATACTCTGTTCTGTCACAAATCTGCTGCTTTCACTATCTCTCTTACAGCTGGTGGCTGCTTTTAAAACTTTCTTTTTTTCTACCCCTCCCTCTCCATCAACCCCTTCTCTCTCTTTTTTTTTCTTTTTCTTTTTTGAAGCAGCGCTTTGTGACTACAGGTTTAGGCCTTTTTAAGATTCAGGCGTTAAAAAAGGGGAGAGATTAAAAATTAAAGTAAAGAAGATTCAAAATATCTGATTAAGTTAATCCATATCCAAATGATACTTGTCCAAAAATGAACTTTTTGAAGAGATAATAATATAAATGTTTCATAGCTCTCTGCATTCCAGCTTCTCACTTTTCTCCCCAAGATATAATAATTGAAGCCTTATGCAAAAGTACCAAAGTATATAAATACATTTTTTCCTGGCGTACATGTGTTCAGCCTGTATGCATTTGATAGTTGTCCGTGGTATATTGTTAAGCCAATTGCATTCAAGTTTCACTTGCAACCAACTACCTTATAATAGGATCCTGCAATAAATCATTGAGTCATTATTGTTTCTGGAGGAAATATTCCATAATTGAAAATATGCTGCCCTTTGGGGCCTATACCAAATTAAATCACATGGTGATAACATCCCTAAGGAAACAAACCATAATTAAATAGTGTTTTAAATGCAGAATATTTTGCAATAAAAATTCCTCTCTCCCTCTCAGAAACCTAAAATAATGTGTGAATCATGGGCGAACATATCAATTATGTCTAGTACAAAAAATATAATCACTTCTAGTTTACCTTTCTTATCTCTTTCATTTATACATTCTTGTACACTCTTTGTTTTGATCTCATTTGTGCATTTCACATGTTCTTGGATTTATAAATGAAAGGTCTTCCTTTTTTTGATTCTGGTACAGAGAAATCTAGCATAATATTTTCAATATCCGGATGTGTGATGGTGCTAAAGAAAAGAAAGGAATATTCAGCAACAGGTTTTGTAACTTGGTCAAAAAATATTCTTGTCTTTCAATAATGGTAGTTGAAATTGATAAACCATTGGGCAACTGCTCCAGTAAAATACTTGGTGAAAAAGGTAACGTATTGATATGGGTATATCTGTTCATCAAAACTCTAGAGTCTTCCACACTTATCACCCTCCAGGCATGTGGTTTTCCAATTGTGCTAAAAATGGAACTGGAAAGGGAAGGCTGATCTAATTTTTTTGCACTCAAGCCAGAAGCACCAAGGTGCTTCCGGGTTGAACAGATTAGCTGATGACATCACCATTGTCCTCGGGATGCCCAATTGGGGGGTCCTTTCATGTCCCCCACAGTACCTGGAGTAAAGGGCAAGAGCTCAACCCCGCCCCATGACAGCTTTCAGGTCTTGAAGGTGAGCTTGCTAACTTTCTGTCCAGCATTCCAACTACGTGAAACACTGTGCTGTTTAGGATGATCTAATATACAATATGTTAAATGTGTCATCACTGCCAGGAAATTAGATAAAAGCTAAATAATGAAATATACTATATGAAAAGACAGACATAGTTAAAGCAATAAAGAAAAGGTCCTTTTTGACCAAGGTAAGGATTAGCATGTGGCTAGAAACAAGGGAAAGGGCAGAAAATCAGAAGATACAAGTGATAAAGGTATCCTGACTACTGGATAGAATCAGGGGTGGGCTGCTACAGGTTCACCCGTAGCGGATTCGGGAGAATCCATAGCTAAAGTTATGGCCAGTTCAGAGAACCTTCAAATCCCACTCCTGGCTGGCCATGCCCACCCCACCTTGTCTCTCCCAGGAATCTCCACACTGTCTGTTTTGGATGTGAGGTAAGTGCAGGGCCCATGTGGCGGCTCGGGGAGGGGGGAAAATGGGCCTCCTGGAGCTTATGGGAGGCTGGAAATGGGCCTGGTTCTGGCCTCTGAAGCCCTGGGGGAAGCAGTTTTCATTCTCCCAGAGGCTTCAGGAAAGCCTCCGGAGCCTTAGGAAGGCGAAAACAGCCTCCCCCCAGCCGTGGTACAGGAGGCCGACTAGGCCATGCCCACCATGGCCATGCCTACCCAGCAGGCAGAGAACCCATTGCTGAAATTTTTGAAGCCCACCAACTGGATAGAATGGATGTAGATAGGAGATGGTGCGCTTTTCAACAAATCTAGGGACAACCAAAATTATATCTTTGGGATTAGTGTTCATTCGGTTCTTCCTGCTGCCTTTTAACTTCAGCTACAACAGTGTTTTATATGTTCTATACCATTTGGTAGGGAATCATGAATCTGACCCTGAACCTGACTCCTTTTTGATCACATGAGATCTCTGGATCCAGAAATTCCATAGCAATATTGCTTAAAATTGCCAGCAAATAATGAATGGTGGAATAGCAATAGCAATAGCAGTAGACTTATATACCGCTTCATAGGGCTTTCAGCCCTCTCTAAGCGGTTTACAGAGAGTCAGCATATTGCCCCCAACAATCTGGGTCCTCATTTTACCCACCTCTGAAGGATGGAAGGCTGAGTCAACCCTGAGCCGGTGAGATTTGAACCGCTGAACTGCTGATCTAGCAGTAGCCTGCAGTGCTGCATTTAACCACTGCGCCACCTCGGCTCTATCTTGAATGTGTCATCATTGCCTATGTTAAAGAGGCTGGAAAATGAATTATTGGGGTTGTTTTAATTTGAATATTTTCACTGAAAACAGAAGGAATCATGCCGAGTGGATTCCTTCCCAAATCTACCATTCAATATGTATGTGTCTAATAATACATTTTGTTAATTTTAAAGGTCCCATAAATGTTAAATATTCCACACACAAATATGGTTCTATGGTCAGCCATTCCTAATCATGCTGTGTGTATGCTTAGAAACAAACAAAAGAGGATGCAACTGTTTATTACTTATTTGGGGATACTATTTATTTTTAGAATTGTCCTTGACAATAGAAATAGCATTTAGACGTATTATCTGCTCCATAGTGCTTTACAGCATTCTCTGAGCAGTTTACAAATGTCAGCATATTGCCCCCAACAATCTGGGTGTCAAGGTTCTAAGTAATACCCCCAACAAAAAGACTCCAAGGGTTGAGTTCAAAGTTCCATTTTATGAGAGATGCCATATTGTCACATCTGGGAAAACCCAAATCTGAAAGCTTCCAAGTTTTCCCACCCAGTCAAAAGTTCAAGTCCCTGCCCCAACACCCGCAAGTCTATCACATGATCCAATCAGTCATTGCCACAAAAGAAGATTCCTCCCATCCACATCCGTCTAGGTGCGTGGACAATCTTTACTTTCTGAGAAGGAATGTTATTATGGCTACATATCATCCATACTCTGTATAATCCCTCCCATTTTCCCACAGTAGAAAATGTGGCAGACCTGAAATCCAAAAGGCTTCCAGGTCTGATATTGGGTCCTTGTTTTACTGACCTTGGGAGGATGGAAGGCAGAGTCAGCCTTGAGCCTATCAGGATTGAACTCCTGGATGTAGGCAGCCTGCAATACTGCATTCTAACCGCTGCATTACCACAGCTCCTAAAAATTCATAAATTACTTAACTAGGCTAGCTGCAAGAAATGTACTAAATAAAGGTGTGGTCTCTTTGGTTTTAACTGAAAGCAAAGTGTGAATTGAGCCAATTATTCAATAAATTATGTTCAATGAATCTGTGTCTTAATATAACATGGAAACCTAAACAGGGACTTGATCTCCATTATCTTGTTACACAAGCCTGGCCAGCTTGGCAGATCAGATGTAAAAGAACAGGGACTACGTATCACTAATACTTAGGAAGAAAACAGAATTTCAGAAGGTTCAGTTTGACATGCAAGCATAAGAAAAGAAAATGATATATCTTCTTTTGTATAATGACTAAATGCAAAATGAATCGAGACCTTCTTTGTTTTGAGTCTACATTGGCCAGTTGCATTTGGGACCATCAGCTAGGTTTTTATTAGCAAACACTATAATTTCACTATAAAGTTTTGATTAAAAATACATTCCAAATGCCCAGGCTTCAATCAGTTTTGTTCATTACAGAAAAAGATACCTTTTTCTCAACAAACAATCCATGAAACTGAACATTTATTTTGCGGAATTGAACCCTGATAAACCAAAATCCCATTATCATTTCATTTGTTCCCTGAGATTCATTTCTCTGCAGATTTCCAAAGAACGGCATTAGATCAGTATATCTCTCAGCCCAAGCTCACCAGTCATCTTCAACACTATCTTTGTATTTGAAAATTAAAAAGTTAATTAAAAAAGCAGGGGTGAATGAGAATTTGCATTGCTGATCAACAAAGTTTTTAAAGTTTTCTCAGTTGTGGTGTCTATTAAAGAAATAGACATATACTCCATTTTTAATTCCTATGATGTAGGAACCACAAGAAATATTTGCAGGGAAGGAAATACCTCTTGTCTTTTATGGTATGTATTTTATTGAGTTTATTTTTTTCTTAATCTGACAATGAAGATGTAATTCTGGGCATTCTTTAACTAGGATTAAAAGATTGAAATTAACTTTCCAGATACATTTCTTCCTTATGGCAATTCTCTTAACTACTAATGAAACTATGATTATTAGTAATATTGGCACCAGTTATGAGTTAAAATGATTTAGTTTTCCTCTGGCCAGGATTTTAAAATCATTACTTTAAATTCTACATTAAGTTATCTAGCAGATGGTGATATTTCTAAATTAACCTATGAATGTTTCAATTTCAGGAGCACGTAACCCAACTAATATCAGTCATTTTCTTTCCGTACAAGAGGAAGAATAGAATGATGTGCATAGCATAGAAAAGTTGTAGATGACAGTCAACCAAGGTCTTGAGATATTTCTACAACAAATTATTGTCCAACTATATGATTTATCAAACATATGGGTTACATGATTTTCTTCAGACTATTGGCATGTGTATATGGAGTCAGGGTTGAAAATGGTATATAGCTGAGCTATGTAGAATTCCTAATATTCTCCACCAAAATTACGCTATTTTTATTTCAGCAATCCAATACATGCCATTAGGACATCTTTCTCATTCCATATTTTTATATTCATCATTGAATTGTCTGTGATAGCCTCTATCATTACCAGATTTCATTCTAAAACAAATGATCACCCTGGCTTTTGAAGATTTCCCAAACTTTTAGCAACTTGGCAGACTTGACCTTTGAATGGTATGCTAGATGCCAAAACACTTCAAAAATAAATTGCAGTGGAATAAAAACTATACCTAAAATTGAATTTAATTTAAAAATAAATTTTCATGAAGTTAATGCAATGCTGTTTTTAATTAAATACAGCCATCATAAAACAATAATTGAATTCCACATTATAAATACAATTGGGCAGCAAACTTTGGAGTCATTCTGAGGGCCACAAACAGCCCTCTGGTTGCACGTTGGACATTCTTGGTTTAAGATAGGACAAAAGCTCTTATTATTAAGCCAATTCCTTATTAAGAATGGAGATTATCCTGAGCTTAACAGAGACCTGAATCAAACTTCAGAATATGAGATATTGGGTCCATAAAGTTCTTCAGTTGTTATGAACAATATAACTTTACTTTCTTATAGCTAATTGAAACTAAATCCAACCTAGAGTCTAAGACTCTGTGGACTTCCCATCAATATCTGGTCTTGATTTCCTATTTGAAAGCTGTGCTGGGTATAAATTTGTGGATTCCTGAACTCGGTTTTTAAAAGGATCTAAGCTTTTCTCCCAAAATCTTGAAATTATTCATGCTAGAGAGATGGTTCATGATAGCCAAATACATTTACCAATATCTATGGAAATTCTCAGTTGTTCAGGGCATGGTTGTCCCAAAGGTATTTTTTTCAAAAGGTAACTGGACTTAAGAAAACATCCTGCAGGGCAGAAAACATCCTGCAGAAAGCACAGCTTCAACTTCTCAAAAGTCCAGTCGCCTTTTGAAAAAGGACTTTTGGGACATACTTTTATCAACATTTTATGCTCAGAGTACGAAAGAGCCATTACATTCACCTGATTGTTCTGGAAGGAAAATGCAATGGCACACCAGTGCAAGATCATTTATCCTTGTTTCCCTTAGAGACAAATGAATCAGTAACACATATCCATGCTTCCTTTGATGAAATTGACATGGAAACATCATTGCATCATTTTAAATAGTCACAACAAAGAAAATGCTGATTTTATTATTCTCCTTCTAGCAATACCAATAGCACTTAGACCTATATACTGCTTCACAGTGCTTTATATCCCTCTCTAAGTGGTTTACAGAGTCAGCACATTGCCCCCAACAATCTGAGTCCTCAGTTTACCAACCTCGGAAGGATGGAAGGATGAAGACTTCTAGCAGAGTCTTCAGAAATAATCTCCAGCAAAGTGCCAAATTCTACCTGAACATTGTTTGCCATACTTTTCCTTTTAAAAAAAATCTTAAGGTCTTCTGGATAGTATTGTTAAACTATCATTCTTTGATTTTAGAATGTTAGTGATAGTTAACAAATGTTTAATCACTCATTTATATCTTTCTTGCTAGAGTTATGTTGTAGGTAGCTAAGCATTTTAATCATGACTGAATTAAAAGTTAAGGATTTTATTCCGTTCGTTTTAATCACTGATCATTTGTTTAACAGTTTAATAATCTCATAAATATTTAATTTTGGTTCCTGGGTGAAAAAATAAAGCTACTCTCTAACTCAGTCCTTTTTTTTCTTTTTCACGTGAATTCTCCCCTTTTTAAATTGCCGGTGTATGCTTCAGCAGCAAAGATAAACATAAAATAGATTTACTACTAAATTGAAATTACACTTAAAATTAAATGTAAATATTTTAAAGTGGAAACTTTTGTAACAGCATTTATGTGTACTTACCACATATACATCTGTACAACATTTAGCAAGAGTAGGTGTAGGTTTGATTACCAGTCTTAGTTGCACCTGCACCATGCTTAGAATTCCCTGTTAATGGTAAGGAATCCTGTTGGTACTTTTTGGCCATTATACTTCAAGGACAACCAAAGCTCATTTTCTTCAAATTAAGCTTACGCTTTTCTGTGCAAGCCATGATTTCTAGCCCAGAAACAACATTACAAGCCCAATTACTGTAGATTGTAGATTGTAGATTGTAGAAGTTTATTTGTATGCCGCCCTTTTCCCTGGGGGGACTCAGGGCGGCTCATAACCCAAAAAGGAGGGGGAGACAAACTTTTAACATATAAGACAATACATAATTAAAAACACAACATTCATACTATTCGGGCGGGTTACAGTCTTAGCCCCAGGCCTGACGGGATAGCCAGATTCTGAGGGCTGTGCGGAAGGTCTGGAGGGTGGTGAGGGTATGAATCTCCACGGGGAGATCATTCCATAGGGTCGGAGCTACCACCGAGAAGGCTCTCTTCCGCGTAGTTGCCAGTCGGCATTGACCGGCAGATGGAACTCGGAGGAGGCCTAATCGATGAGATCTAATAGGTCGCGTGGAGGTAATTGGCAGTAGGCGGTCCCTCAAGTACCCAGAATTACTGCTGCCTTCATACCAGCTATGGAATAGAATAGAGGCACAGAATCAAAATCATGTGAAGTATTAACACTGCTTTATAAAGCCTTAGTAAGGCCACACCTGGAATACTGCATCCAATTTTGATCACCACAATACAAAAAAGATGTTGAAACTTTGGAAAAATTGCGAAGAAGAGCAACTAAGATGATTAAACTAAAACATTTGAAGAATGGTTGCAGGATTTGGGTTTGGCTAGTCTAGAGAAAAGAAGCATTAGGGGGGGTGACACGATAGCAGTATTCCAATGTTTGAGAGGTTGCCACAAAGAGGAGAGGGTCAACTTATTTTTCAAAGCACCAGAAGGCAGGACAAGAAACATTGGATGGAAACTAATCAAGGAAAGAAGCAACCTGGAATTAAGGAGAAACTTCCTAACAGTGAGAACAATTAATCAGTGGAACAGCTTGCCATCAGAGGTTGTGGGTGTTTCACAATGGTGGGTTCGGGATACTGGTGCAACCGGTACGGTGCAACGGGGCCCGGTGTCCACCACATGAACTCACGCAGCACACACATGCATCCTTACCTCTGGCGATGCCTCTGCGAGCCTCCCAACTCTCCAGCTTGTCGGCGGAGCATCACACAGGCACCCTGCGCTCCGTGTGTGTGTGCACGGAAGTGCTGAAGAGCTCAAATACAGGCAAGGAGTTCAGGCGGGTGAGTGTATCCTCTGGAGCACCGTGCTCCGGGCAGGCACCCATACGCCTGTACCGGGGCGTACCATCTGCAACCCACTACTAGTGTTTCATAACTGGAGGTTTTTAAGAAAAGTCTAGACAGTGACTTGTCTGAAATGATATAAGGTCTCCTGCTTGAGCAGGTTGGACTAAAAGGCCTCCAAGGTCCCTTCTAGCTCTATTCTGATTGATTGATTGATTGATTGATTGATTCAGTTACAATATACATTCAGTGTTTTGACACCAAATGACTAAGGACCAAATTGCAAGGTAAATATATGAAGAGTGAAAGTTATGAGAAGTCAGATGACCAATAAATGATGGAACTGATGAGAATCCCAGAAAGAGAAGAGTGAAAAGTTTCAAAGACAAAATGCAAAGTGTGAATCAAAGTGGTGGAAGTGAACTTTATTTACAGGGACAGAAAGACACGAAGAGGTACTATAGTTGGTATTTTTCTACCATAATATTTACGTCAGGAGAATACTGCTTATCCCCAAAGTGAATATTGTGAAGTTATGTGACTATCTGACTATACATGTGAAAGTAAGGTAAAGCTTCCCAACTCTATGTATATACAGTAGCAGTTGACCACATATAAAAATATTTCACAAATTTCAAAGTAATAGGTTGGGTAATTATATTGCCCTGTTAAGCCAAAGAAAAAGGAATTTCAGTAACATTGAAGTGAAATATTATTACAGTCTCACTTATTCTTGGAATTGGCTTACTGATTACCTCAATATTGACATCAGTGAAAAACATTTAACATCTGGCCTAGAAAATCAGACAGAGATTTTGATTAAACAAAAACTTCATGTAATTTTCTCCAATCAGTTAAGTTGGCCTATTCTTTTATAAGAGAGTGACAGTTCCTTTCATCACCTGCAAATTTGTAGTGAGACCAAAAGACAAAGAAGAAAAGAAAAAAGGGCAGAAGAGAAACAAAGAAAAGCATGGCCGAGAGAACCTGTAGTTTTAAATTGCCGCTTGCATAATCATTGTACTGTGTTACCAGCAACTTATTCCCAAAAACTTTTATTTTGATATAGCAAGGAAGCTCTACCTATAGTAGCAAGCAGAAACCTGTGTCACAGATACTAATTAAGAATAGTGCAATCTCATTTTAACTTCAAATTGTAACTAAGTCACTAATTTACAAGTGTCATTCACAAGGCCAGAATAAAACATGATTTTCTCCTTGTTCCATATTAATCCACTTCTTTCCCATTTGTGTATTAATGGATAAAACTACTCTGGTGCTGAAGAATGTAGGCTCAAACCTAACTCATACCTGTGTTCATTAAATTCACTTTTTGATGTCTTCTACCAGTTACGTACTTCAGAGATCTCTTCTGCTGTTCTTCTCCCAGAAGTCTTCATAAACCAATCAGTCAACCAGAAGGGGAAACACGAGAAGCAGCTTAGCATTGATCATGTTAAGTATCTGGTCTTGTCCTATTAATAGAGCCGAGGTGGCGCAGTGGTTAGAGTGCAGTACTGCAGCCACTTCAGCTGACTGTTAGCTGCAGTTCGGCGGTTCAAATCTCACCGGCTCAAGGTTGACTCAGCCTTCCATCCTTCTGAGGTGGGTAAAATGAGGACCCAGACTGTGGGGGCAATATGCTGACTCTGTAAACTGCTTAGAGAGGGCTGAAAGCCCTATGAAGCGGTATATAAGTCTAACTGCTATTGCTATTGCTAACCAGGGATTCAACAGAATTGCCAGTAAGATAATTGGGACCAACCAAAAATTGCCTAGCTCCCTAAAATGTATAGGGCAGATAATCTTAATTAGTCTATTCACCCAACAGAGGTGTCAGGACTCTGTCAATTTTATCTGAACTAGGAAGTGATCTGCCCTTAGCAAAGGGCAAATGAAAAGATACTTCCATTTCAGTACAGTATGCATTTGCTTCAAGAGAAAAAAACAGATCTGTAGAGATTCTCAGTTATCTGGGTGATTATTGTCCCAAAAGTGCTTTTTCAGGAGGCAACTTCTTTGGACTTCTTTGTTTTTTCTTTTGAAGACATTTCACTTCTTATCCAAGAAGATTCTTCAGCTCTGACTTCAAGGTGGGGAATGGAAGGATTTATATTCCTTGCAGACAGCCATCTGCAAGCAATATAAATCCTTCCATACCCCACCATCCAGTCAGAGCTGAAGAAACTTCTTGGATGAGAAGTGAAACATCTTCAAAAGAAAAACCAGAAAGTCCAATTGCCTCTTGAAAAAGCCCCTTTGGGAGATAAACCAGGTCTAAATCTGTATGTATTAGATAGGATGTGTATAAGATAGGATAGCTGTTTTTTGTCTGTTTAAAAAAATTCAAAAATGGTGTAGAAGTTTGATGATTACATATACCTGAAAGTACTATCACACGGGTAGAAAAAAAATGTAAGGACCTTGGGTTTCAAGCAAATATCTCACATGGGAAATGGTACATCATAGGGAAACAGTTTATGAATGATCATACTTCAAATGGGATAACTTGCAGAATGCATCCAAAATCCTGGACCTGTGACTCCACAAATCCTGGACCTGTGACTCCACAACAGCCACAACTTTGCAAAATTTCAATCCTGCTTTGCCATGATATAGCTACAGTCAGCTGCAATCACATGATTTTCATTTCAAACATTCCCAGCCACCTTCCTACAAGAAAAGCTAATGAAGAAGCCAATTTTATTTAATATACAATATAATGGTATATAACGCTTGCCTTTTTTAAAAGAAAAAACAATGCTATTGCTACACACATGTTTATTGGTTGTGTTACATTAATCCTGCATTGCTCTGAATATAAGGTTAATTATAAAGCATAAAAGGAGGTTAAGTGAGAACCGAGATGGCGCAGTGGTGAAATGCAGCTCTGCAGGCTACTTCAGCTGACTGCAGTTCTGCAGTTCGGCTGTTCAAATCTCACCGGCTCAGGGTTGACTCAGCCTTCCATCCTTCCGAGGTGGGTAAAATGAGGACCCGGATTGTTGTTGCGGACAATATGCTGACTCTGTAAACCGCTTAGAGAGGGCTGAAAGCCCTATGAAGCGGTATATAAGTCTAACTGCTATTGCTATTGCTAAGACACTAATGCTCTCACTTTTATCTATGAATATTATAATTTGTGAGATTTGATCTCTGCACTCTTCTGTAAAACAACTGTGAGCCTAAAAATGGTTTAGGACAAAGATTTATTCTTGTAAAACCTTCAGGAATTCCATTCTTCACTTAATTAGAGAACATATTTTTCCTTCCTTCCCATCTCTCATATCTTCATAACTTATATGTTTGTGGAAGTTCTGTAATCTGTAATCCTGATGAAAACCTTGCATGGCTTTCAATCAAGAAAATATCAAACAGTTCTTGCATGAAATATCTTTTTGTGTTCCCCAAGTAAGGTTTGGAAATTTTCCTATATGGACTCAAGAGATCCAGTGTCAATCAGTAGCAGTTAGTTAGCCAAAGTTTATCCTGATAAAAGACACTTCATATGTTCCTGTTTGGCCTTCTAGATCTTCTGCTGGTTGAAGATGGAGAATATATTCAGGAACATTGTGCTACTTGAAAAGAGTCCCATTCAGATCACTAAGAATGTTGTGAGAGAAGTTTCAAGTTACAGCTTATTTGCATTGATGTCAATTGTACTATATGTTTTAGGAGTTTAATTTGAATTTAGAAAGGTATCAGTTTTATATTTTCTGGTTAGCTACTTTTCTGTTTGAATAAGAAATCATTTTTGTGCCTGAATGGCTCAACTATATCGTACTTTATACTGAAATATTTTCCAAACATTGTACTAAAATAACTAACAAGAAAATGTTAATAGAGAAACCCAGTACCGAGCCAATACTATTTCAGAGCAGCATGTCATGTTCAGAATTACCAAATGGATTTCAAATGGTATTTGAGTTCAGATTAAAACAATGTGATTGTTGTAACTGTTGCAGAATGTGATTAACACCATTGAGCTGACTTAACAGTATTGTGGGTCACATTTTTCATAAACTATTTAAACTAACCAATTTTAAATGGTTCATTGTTCTAAAGCCCTAACACTATAATCTTAATCACCTGTATTTAAAAAAAATGTATTAAAATATTCAGATGAAGAGGTCTACATGAAGACTTACATTACAAAAAATAAAGGTTTCCCCTGTCCAGTCATTTCTAATTCTAGGCGGTAGTGCTCATTTCTATTTCTTAGCTTTGTCGGAAGACATTTCTATTTTCATGTGGCTAGCATGACTGTAGGCCAAAGGGCATGGAACACTCATACCTTCCCACCACAGTGGTACCTATTTATCTACTCACATTTGCATACTTTTGAACTGCTAGGTGGGCTGGGCAAGTAACAGGGGCTCAGCCCATTAGCTTTCCAGCTAACAGTAAGCTCAGTATCTTTAACCGCTGAGCCACTGAACCCTTTACAAAATAAGTAAGGAGTATATAGGAGTGAGTATAAACAGATGACATAAAGAAAACAATATCCTAAGTAGAAGTGCCAGACTCTGGATTTGAAGCTAAGCGGGGTCAGGTCTCAAGAGTACTTAAATGGCAGACCAGAGCTGTAAATCAGACTGAAGGACTGAAAAACCCAGGAATAAGGCAAACTACACAGAGAAATATATAAAGTCAGTAAAAATTGAGTGCCACATGAAGAATATTTTACTAAAGGAATTTAAAACTCATATTAGTATGCTATAGATAGGATAGGATAGGATAGGATAGGATAGATTTTAGCAATTAGTATTGCTTATAATGATGCATTTTCCCAAACTCCCTGCAGATTGAAGATGTAGGTACACCCACATTACACCTATCCTCCGCGAGCTGCACTGGCTCCCTATTGGTCTCCGAGCGCGATTCAAGGTGCTGGTCATTACCTTTAAAGCCCTGCATGGCCTAGGACCTGGATATCTGCAAGACCGTCTTCTGCCACATACCTCCCAACGACCGATAAGATCGCACAGGGTGGGCCTTCTCCGGGTGCCATCAGCCAGACAATGTCGGCTGGCAACTACCCGGGGGAGGGCCTTCTCTGTAGCCGCTCCGACCCTATGGAATGAACTACCCCCAGAGATCTGGGCCCTACCCATTCTCATGGCCTTCCGAAAGGCTATTAAAACCTGGCTATTCCGGCAGGCCTCGGGCTGTTGACCTCATGACTGAGGTCCAGCCCCGATCAGACTGGGTGTATGATGTGGCTTTTAATCTGTGTTTCCTCGTTTTTTAACTTTTTACTTTTTAAATTGTATTTGTTGTAAGCCGCCCAGAGTCCTTCGGGATTGGGTGGCCTATAAATTCATTAAATCTAATCTAAATCTAATCTAATCTAATGTTAAAAATAC
The DNA here is from genome assembly GCF_009769535.1 of Thamnophis elegans. Lineage (NCBI taxonomy): Eukaryota > Metazoa > Chordata > Lepidosauria > Squamata > Natricidae > Thamnophis > Thamnophis elegans. The sequence continues at coordinate 57,749,812 of NC_045548.1, read as the reverse complement.
AGTAGATCTTTTGCTGAGCCATATCCACCTACAGCAGTGATGGCTAATCTTTTTCACCTTAGGTGCCAAGAGCACATGTGCACACACTATTGCGGGTAGTTGCATGCCCATCCCTATAATTTAATGGCCTCCTGCACCGTGCCCCCTGTGCATGCATGTGTGACACCACTATCCCTGCTGCCATGCGCATGTGCATACGGCTTTCTTTGAGCCTGGGGAGGATGAAAATGTCCTCCCCCGCTCCCCCCGGAAACCCTCCGGAGGCTGGAAACATCCCATTTTCTGACCCAGAGGGCCTGGCAGGTCCCTTTTTTGCCATCCCCAGGCTCCAGAGGCTTTCTTGGAGTCTGGGGAAGATGAAAACAGACAAAAATCAAGGCCGAAAATCAGCTGGTCAGCACGTGCATGCACGCTGGAGCTGACAGGGCAACAACTCACGTGCCCTCAGAAATGGCTCTGCCTGGCACTTGTGGCATGCATGCCATAGATTCGCCATCACGGACCTACAGTATGCATCTTAATAAATCTGGCAGCCATGTAGCTTAAATACCGTTGCCATTGTTACATTCTTATTATACAATTAGTCAAGTTAACAGTTTTAAGTGAAATAAGAACATAACCCTCTTCTACATGTTCCCCAAAATCATATCTGGGAAAAAAACTTTAAATGAGAAGCAGCAACAGCAGCAACAGCAGAAGCAGCAATAGTGTCTGGGACTATGGATGGTAGAAAAGAATAAATCAGTTTTTGTTCAGCATCCTTTTCCAAAGTTCATGTCTATGGAGTACAATCGATGTGCATGCAAAGGTTGCCTGTCTTAGACAATGTGAAGAGTTTTATTGAAAGTACCAGATTTGAAAGGAAAGGAAATCCATTCACATGATGTCATTCATCATGTTTCATCTAGTATTAAGAGGGCAAGTATGCTACACTATGATTCACACTACTGATCTGTTTTTCTGCAAGATCAGTAGCATACAAGACTAAATTCAATAACTCGAAGTGGCATTCATGTCTTATGCAATGTGTTCAAAGGATGACTTTATTCCTGGCACATAGACTCTCACATCAATTTCAATTTGGAGTTTAACAGAATAACAGAGTTGTAAAAGACTTTGGAGGTCTTCTAGTCCAACCCCTTGCTTATGCAGGCTACCCCACATCATTTAAAACAAATAGTTGTCCAATCCCGTCTTAAAAATACATCCAGTGTTGAAGCATTAACAACTTCTGAAGAAAACTTGTTCCACTGATTTAAATGTTCAGTGTAACATTAGTGGTGGAAGTTTTGTTCCATGACCTACTGCTGTTTCCCTGGCTTTGAATTAAGGATACTTCTGCTTCTGAACAGAATGAATCAGACAAAGGGATCTTTTCTGAAAAAAAGGAGCATCTTCTTTGCTGTTTTATTAAAAGCAATGAAATAAATATATCAATTGTTTACCTCTTGTGTTTGTTTAACCATAACTAAATAAATTAGGCTTCAGGAAGATCCAAAGCTAATGACAATCATCCAATAAACAGGCAGCAGAAGGCCTACAGAATAGCATTCCCAGACCTGTAAAATAGCATGTCAGAAAACTTAAAGTTAGGAGATCATATTAATGATGTCATCTAGTCAGGAAATGAAGCAACTGGAAGCAAACAACTGACCCCAGAGACCCCTAGGGATCCCACTATTAGACAACAGGCAGATTTCTTATGTAGAAAAAGAAAAGGATTGTTTCTTACCCAGAACAATCTCAAAGAAAATAAGTGTTAAATATTATATTGATTTAGTAACATTCAATATTGGGCTAACTATCTAAGGTAAATTTTGAAATTGTCTCACCTCACCCCAAAAGTATACATCTCTAGTATTTTTCTAATCTGAAGCTTTCTAAATTCAGTGGGATACAGGTCAAAGAGTTCCAAGCCAATGTGGACATTCCCAAATTATCTCAAGGATCCCATAGACTACATGGTGTTTTCAACAGGTAAGAGCACCAGGCTGACTTTCATAGGCTCAGAAGTTAAGCATCAATAGTACAGTGTTTGGAGGCAAACCATAAGGAAATTTTAGAGGTGAAGGCTAGACTAGAAAGAAGGGAAGAGCAGATCACTTCTATACTTTTGCCAAGAAAACCTCACGGTGTCCATGTAGTCAACAAGAGCAGAGCATGATTCAAAAGGCATCATTACCTTATATTAATGAATATAAACAGCGATAATTATATGTAGGTTAGTGGTGGGATTCAAAGAATTTTACTACCGGTTCTGTGGACGTGGCTTTGTGGGTATGGTGTGGTTTGGTGGGCATGGCAGGGGAAGGATATAGTAAAATCTCCATTCCAGAGGTGGGTTCCTACCGCTTTGGTCCAGTTCGGCCGAACCAATAGTGGTTTTCTGGCCTGGGTCACCATCAGCCTAGGCCTGACACACCTCCGAAGCATTTCTCTGGTGGGGCATTTCCCCTCCCCTTTTTAAGCTTCTGTGCATGCACAGATATTTTTTGGGCAACTGTGCACGTGCGCTTGCTTCGCTCATGCACGCACGCAAAATTGTGCATGCACTGAACCAGCAGTAATGCCGGAAGCAACCCACCCCTGCTCCAGATTGTTGGGGGCAATATGCTGACTCTCTGTAAACCGCTTAGAGAGGCCTGAAAGGCCTATGAAGCGGTATATAAGTCTACTGCTATTGCTAACATTCCCTCCCCACTCCAGGGGAAGGTTACTGCGAAAACCCCATTTCCTCCTGATCAGCTGGGACTCGGGAGGCAGAAAATAGATGGGCAGGGGGGCAGTCAGATTTACAATTTGCACAATTTATCAGCAATCTTTAGCCTTCATATTACTCCATGTTGATTTGACAAGAAAACTGACATTTAATTTTTCATGTCCATCGCAACATATGTAAAAAAGAAGAATTGCAAATGGTGAACTATTACAGAGAGTATCTTCTGAGAACCAGGTTGGGTTCACACTAGTCATGCCGGTTCATAGGATCTTCTTAATAATGGTCATGCTATGAAGAGACTTTAAATTGAAGTTGCCATTCAAAAGCTAGAAATATGTCAGCACATGTTCAGCTGTTCTTTCTCTCTTTTACCCCCCCCTTCCCTGAGAATTCAGAACAAAACACGCTCCTGACAGACCTTCATCCTATCCCCCTTTTCACTCCGGAATGTGTTCCTCATTTAGATTTTCCCCAAAAAAAAAATTAAAGATGCTTTTCTAATAAAGGAGTCTGGAGTGATCCTCCTGAAACAGTAACGTGTAACAGAATGAGCAATGTTTTGTGATAGTAAAATTCATTCTTGCCAGATGTGATGGCTTCGTGTCTTCCTCTATCAAAGAGGAACAGTTACGGCACACTATACAGCAAAGAAGGCCCATTCCCCACCCATCACAGCCTATTTTTTTTTAAAAAAATCAACATTCTCTGTTCAGAAAATACATATTGACACCCCTACTGATAAGAGTTCTGCAAAGCCAGAATCCTCATTTTCCATAGAGGCCCCCACCCTATTTGATTAGTTTAAACTCCACCCCTTAGGAGACATGAAAAGAAAAGTAATCTGTGGGAACAGCAGCTCCGAACTTTAAAACTTCGTGAGGAGGGGGATAAGGGGGGGAAGAAAAAAAGGGGAAAGGGGGGGAAAAAAGCCCATTCTTTCTTCGTTATGGTTTGCTGAATATTCCTTTGTCTTGTTGTATAATAGAAATGATGTTCATGGCACTGGAGTATACACACAATAAATGGTTTCTGTGGTTATCAAACACCTCAGCTTCACTTCAGCGTTTAATCACCCAGGAAAAGCCATTTCTTTGCCTTGTATACGATTCTGCCACAAACACACTCCCTTCACTGACACCTCACCCCGAAGCACCAGGACTTCAATTTGTACCAAACACTGAATTAGAAAAATGAAAAATGATTATTTTAAAATATTTATTGAATTACAAAAAAAATGAAACTTTCTTCCTTTTTAAAAAAAACAACACAAAAATGATGTTGGAAAGAAGCCAAAAGTCCGTCCACAGGAGTATTAACACAGAGCAAAAGGTTTGCAACTTCTCCTCACAGACAAAGAGAGAGAGAGAGCAAGAGAGAGAGAGAGAGAGAATATGCCCAGAATTTTTGGAAGTCTTCCACATGCAGAATGGAATTTGCTTAAAACATCCTACAAGGGAATTTATAAAGGGCACTGGGAATTGATAGCAAATTCACAAATCATACTATTGGAAGGGACGATTTAAAGAGAGGGAGTTTTGAGGGAGTCAGAAAAGTCAGTGGGATCAAATGCCTCCCTCTCTCTTGCCAATGAAACACAAGCGGAAAAAGGGTTGGGATTTGCTTGCCTAGTTAAAGATGTCATCTGGAATTGTTTTATTCTTTCTTGTCAATTTCAGACACTGAACCCAACTCCTAATTCAGCACTGGAATCAGGGGTGGGTTTCGACCGGTTCGCACCGGTCCCTGCGATCCGGTTGGTCGCCGAACCCGGAAGTAAGTAACTTCCGGGAACGGCGAAGCCCCCCCCCCCGTGCGTGCCCGCACACACGGGCCCGCTCCTTACCCGGTTTTTATGAATTCTGCGCTTCCACGCATGCGCAGAACGCATACAGCACCTGCGCGATCCTCCAGGAGCAGCTGGAGCATCGCGCAGACGCTAGTGCGCACGCACGCGTGCGAACCGGTTGGAACGGGGCGAGAAACCCACCCCTGACTGGAATCTACTCTAGATCCTAAAGACACCCAACAAGAGATTTACCACCTGCCTAAGAAATTGGTGGGATTCAGGGGTGGGCTTCAAAAATTTTAGCAAGGGGTTCTCTGCCTGGTTGCCATGGCCATGGTGGGTGTGGCCTAGTCTGCCTCCTGTACCACAATTTGGGGGGGGGGTGTTTTGCCCTCCCTGAGCTCCAGAGGCTTACTTCAAGCCTCCGGGAGGGCGAAAACAGCCTCCCCAGGTTCTGGAGGCCTTCTGGAAACTGGAAACAGGCTCATTTCTGGCCTTACCAAACTTCCAGTAGGCCCATTTTTTGCCCTCCCTGAGCCCCTGCACTTACCTGCATCCAAAACGGACCTCGTGGGGACTCCTGGGAGGGAAGGGGTGGATGGGGGTTCTCCGAACTGCATAGAATCTTAGCTAGAGTTTCTCCCAAATCCCTGGGAGCCTCCAGCAGCCCACCCCTGGTTGGACTGCTAAATTGCACTTACTATTAGCACATTTTTCTTACTATTCATTCAGAATCTAGTTTTCCATAATGTTAGACCGGTAGTCGCATATGCTATATTCAAGGCCATAGACTACATACCTACATGTTATTTTTGACTTACAACCGTATTTGAGACCAGAATGTTGATTGCTAAGCAAGGCAGGGTATTAAGTGAGCCACACCCAATTTTACTACCATTTTTACCATGGTTATTAAGCAAACAAATAAAAGTAATAAAGTGACAGTGGCAGTCAGTGAATTTGAGAGCAAGGGGAAGCAGTTCTAGCTTCTCACTTTGAAGATTTATTATCTGTGTTGTCTGCATGATTGTCGAAGCTCTTAGAATAATGCTATTATTGTTATACGTAGAATCCAAACAAGAACACAGCTTGTGCTTTGCCATAGTCCCTGGCTAGGTGACTCAGTGGCTAAGAAACTAATGAGAAAGGTCAGCAGTTCGGCAGTTCAAATCCCTAGTACAGGTCTCCTGCGTGAGCAGGGGGTTGGACTAGATGACCTCCAAGATCCCTCCCAACTCTGCTACTGTTTATTTTTAATGACAATTATTGCTGGAAATATTTTTCCCCAGTCTATACTTAAGATTAATAAATATCCAAAATCATTCAAAAGTACTATGGCCAAGTAAGAACAGGAAGCAGAAAAATTCATGATAATTTTTAGAATCTTTTAATGTGGAATTTAAAGATAAATTATGATTTTCAATCGCACAATAACAACAAAGATAAATTAATAGTTTAGGTGCCATATTTCTCTAAGAAAAAATAATTACAAAGCAATTCTAATTCACCAAATGGACTTCTAACATATTCCAAATAAAAATGAAAGTCAGCTTTAAGCCAGATTAATCAACGTTTTCTGCATTTTAAAAAAATAATAATAATCAAGATTTATATTAGTAGGAATACAATAGAACCCTCGACAATTACAATAACATCTGTAATAATTCCATAATAGCATTTCAAATGCATAAATACAATGCCTGTTAAATGCTGAAATTGAAGTTCATATTTTAAATAGCATACAGTATTTATTTGGTATAATTTGTTTATTTCAAACTTTCTTCTGTGGAGTGTCAGAGCTCAGGGAAGTGGTGGGTTCCTACTGGTATGGCCAGGTACTGCCGTACCGGTAGTAGCCGGGAGCAGCTGACAATGTACCAGTATGGTAGCCGGATTGGCCCATCTGCCCACCTGCATTCTATACCTGTTTTTAAAGCAGCCGGCCAATTGCACACACACGCACAGCGTATGGCACCTGCACAACCTCCGACAAGCAGCTGGGTGTCACAGGGGCAGTGGAGTGTGCAGCACACATGCACGAATAGGACGCCCGGTCCCATGAGCAGCGTACCGGTAGTGACAGGGAGAGGAACATTGGTTCAGAGGAACATTTTAATATGAATTTACCTTGATTTATAGAACCCATCAATATGCGGTCAACACATAGATACAATAGTGAGTTATTACAATCAATCAGGGTTTCATTGTTACATATTCTCCTCTGAGAATCAGAATTGGTGTCCATGGAAGGGATCAAAATCAAGATATGGCATCACAAGGAAGCCCCATGCTCTTTGTAAGTGCTTGTACTATCCCTACATGTATAAAAAGGGAAGTCTTGGATCACCAGGTGCCTTGCTACTTTGCAGGTTTGACATGCATACCCCACAATTGCTCCTGGAAACAGATACACAATACCACATAACCAATTCTCTTCAAAAAATATTTTTATTGCTGTTGGCAATAAACAGCAACAAATTATTCCTCTGCAATAAATCCCAAAGGATCCCTTGATTCTTCCGTACTAGTTGCTTTGGCTTTCTTCTTATGACTTTTCTCCCTTCACTTGGAACCTCTGATCCTATGTCCCCTATAGTGTTGTTTCTCTGGATATTTCCATGGCTTTTTAAACCTCTGCTATTGGTCCACATGTCTTTGTGAAATCTTTGTGCCATCAATCAATCTTGGTGGATTCCCATTACTCCCATTTGAATATTTGAGTTAGAAATCTAATTTTGTTTTAATATTGACTGATGATATAAATTAGGACTGGCTAAATATTATGGCACTACATCTGTGCAAGGCTGACCTTTTATGTGAATTGATTCTTGTTGACTTGCCTGATAAAAAAGGGTAAAGAATTAAGCATTTTCCAGCAACTGAACACCTGCAAACCTTGTGTTGGATGGATAGAGCACATGTTGCTAAGATTTTATCAAATTTTGCTTACGGTTTTGAAGAATTGGTGTGCCTTGTCAGACTTTTTATTGATATTTCATTACTGAAGATGTGCTATGGTATCTCTGAAGGCTTTAGAAGACATGGTTTTGATTTTCCTGTCCCCCTACCCCAATTTGCAAAGACTGTAGACAATGACCTGTTTTCTACGCCTTCAAGCAAACTAATTAAGCTGAATCAGATACACTTCTTGCCTAAATTGATAGCTGGTGGCAGATCCAAATGAATTTTCATAGACCTTTGATGAGTTATGTTATAAGTCTGTTGCTTGAACTGTGTGATGCTCAAGACCAATGCAGAGTCTTTGACCATCTCTAAGAACTAGAAAAATTACAATGCACAGAAGAAACCATTAATAGAATTTCCTTCTGACATAATCATCTTCACCCTGCTCACTACAAAACATGTTGCAGTTGTAATTTCTAGACGTTCTCATCAGCATAGCTTTGGCAGAGAAGCTGCATCCTTAATATTTATGGAGACGTCAAAGTAGGGAAGATACCTTATATTTCAATCTTACTATTTCTTGATTATTAGATTTTTTTTTTTGCATAACCCTATAATTTAGAAGAAGGCACTTTTGTAAAATATTTTCAAATTAGTCAACTATTTAGAAAACAGCATTCTCATTTCACTGTGTTTGCTTGGTACTATGCTGCTACATGAGTAACATACTATTTATTGACAACTAGCCAGATTGACAAATTATAGCTTGTCCTTGCCCTGTAAACTAATATGGTAAACTAGGCATTGATCCAGGTTTGCAGGGAAGTTACAGTCAGAGCTTGATGACATGTGTGTTAAAACAATGAAATGGCAATTTTCCACAAATCAAGAAATAAAAGCCAGGAGGTAAGCGGATAAAGAAGAGAACGTGGGAAAAAAATCAATCCATGCTTATGTTACATATATGCTGAAGTGGATTTTGATGCAATGTGATTAGGTTAAAATAACTATTTTACTGTTAGTTGTTTTTGTGGCACTGAATATCAGCATGACAGGATATACAATTTTCTCTGGCAGTTGATGTCTATATATTCCTAGGAAGTAAATGTCAGAGGTAGTTGCTTATTTTCTATTATGCAGAGAATACCTAGAAAAGTCATTCAGACCACTTCTTATTCTTCGTATAGGACTTGGTAAAGCTGGCCACAAAACTAATGAGAGGATCTACCTCTGAGGACAACTTGGGCTATACCCAGGAAACAAGAAATATGAAAAAAACCAAACCAGAACCCAATTCATTTCAGCTGGAATCCTTAATACACTTGTGCCTACTGTCGTCTGGCCAGCTATTTTGGTCATGCCTGACCATTTTGCACAATAAAGCACTTCAAGAATTGCATGGAAAATCAGCTATTCACCCATGTCAGATATTGGCAATCTACGCCAGTGGTGGGTTTCCATTTTTTTTTACTACCGGTTCGCTTGGGCACGCACTCGTGCACGTGCACAATGCTTCTGCACGTGAGCAGAAGAGTCCGGGAGGGTGGGCGGAGCCTCCTGCTGCTGCTTCTACCAGTTCGCTTGATCTGGGCTGAACTGGGAGCAACCCACCTCTGATCTATGCCACATGGGCCAAATGCAATTTTTAAATAGCCCTGATATATTTTTCTAGCCCTCTTAAGAAACTGTCCAATCTACATCGTATGATATTGATCCCTCATTTCTGGGTAGCATATTTCCAAACATTTTCAAAAATTATAGTCCAGTATTGGAGCAGATCTGAGATCTTTGTGAAAGCAGATATATTTAGTGAATGCTTCATTTAGCTCCTGGTTTGGGAGGAGGTATAAATTCACACAACTGACGCTCCCAATGCAAACATGCCAGGTTTCACTCAACATATTACAAAACATGCAAGTTTGCTTGGGAATAATATGTTTATCCTTCCTTACACGGGTTGTTTGTAGTTGCTGTTCCACAGTTTCTGAGCATACCCACTTCAAATCTGCTTCTTTCTAAAATGAAATGTGGTACCACCTGCCAACTTTGCAAAGCAAATTGGGTTGGTGGGGGTGGTCTTATTTAATTCATTAATGCTGGTAAAGCTCTTTGCAATTCTCTGATGAAAGATGTTATTAGGCATCCAAAGTTTTAATTATTTAAAAGCATTATGTCAGTTCCCCATCTGCATCATTTGTTCCTGGTGCAAGACAAAAATAATTTCAGGAAAATGAATGCTAGAGCTTATATTGCCATTCTAAATACTAATGCTGAAAATTTTTGATTCTAATGGCTTTTTAATAGAAATTGTTACTATTTGTAATGCTGTTTTTATTATGTATTAAGTGCCTTTCCCCTAAAAATACTTAATCTGATTGCAATTAAATATTTTTCAATAGATGCCTTGCTTTGTGCTTCCGGGTATGGATTTATTATTTTATTATATTTGATATTATACAGTTTTTAATATACAACTAATGTATTGTTAAAATGCTAATAATGTAATAACCCTATAGGATCAAATTAAGTCATAACTTGTCCAGAAACCTGCTTCTCGACCAATTGGTTTTCCAAATTCTTATGAGAAGACCCCTAGCAGACATTACAACTTGGATCTGGAAAATAGTATACAAGCATGACCATAGTTACTAACCTTTGTTATATTTCTTTTGAATGAGAAGGGTACTATTCAGTGTTTAATAGAAGACAAAGACATTAAAACACATTTTAAGTGAATGAATCATACTGGGTATGCATTTATTTTATGGAAATGATCAGTGGCTCAATGGAAGCGTATAGGACTAGTGCACAGAAATTCCCAGCATCAGCCTGTCACTTCCAGTTTAAAAGACCAGGTGATGTGTGTGAACAACAGTTCTATGGGCAATTAAAGTAAACAGATCCAGCCAAGAGGGACAAATTAGTTGACCTACTATACACTTGAGAAGTGCCAACAGAATCTCTTTATAACCTGAAATGTGTATTATGTCAAATGATCTGATTGATTGCATCTAGCAGTTGTGGAAACTTATATGCACAAACAGACCAATTTCCAGAATTTTAGAGACAAGGAATTGAACTTTGCCCATCACATGAACTTCTGTGCAGAATTATATCATAGATGACTAAAGCAAGCTAAGAGAGAGACGTAGAATCATTCCTTCATTATAGGAAAGATTTAGTTGTCGTGTCTAAATCCAGTCTACATTTTTGTATGACTGTGTGTCAGTAAAGTCTGCTTCTTTGTTTGAATTCTTCCATGATAATGACTATGAAGACAAATTCAAAGGCAGATTATTAAAACTTATTTTCATTTATTTACAACATATAAGTTAAATATATACTTTACCATGTTTCTTATACAAAACATTCACTAAAACCAAATATTCTTCAGACAAACAGTAGCAAAATGATGCTTTGAGGCATAAAAAGCACAATAAAGATCAAATATATGCTTTTAACCAACAATAAATTCTCAAAAGAGTAATTTGGTTGACATGTTAAAATAGAAATAAAGAACTAAATTTGACCCAATACTTTTTATTACCACAAATTCTGAATATATACTCATCTGCATATCTAATAACATTCACAGGTTTGGATTGTTCTTTGTTTTCTGCAATGCCATAAAAACCTGGCTGTTCAGTAAAATTTTGGGGGAATGTTAGTCTGGGCCAACCCCAGTGGATGTTGCAGTTATCATGGTTGCTTGTTTGTGTGTATGCATGTGTAATGCTTTGTAGTTTTTATGGTTCCATTTTCCTGGGTGCAACTCCCAGCCAAGTTGGAACGGAATAGGATAGAAATCTTAGTAATAAATAATAAAATATCCAACTGGGTTATTTTTTTAAAAAGCCACTAATTTTTGTTAAATGCTGTTTGCTTCTTTCATCTTATTGGGAAATATTTTTAATAATTGATCAAAATTAATAAGCCTGAACAAATTCGTAGATCAACAGCTGCTCCAGTGTGGTAGACCTAGCTAGAGAACTCAATTGCAGAGAAAGATCTTTCAGACAACAAATAATAGATTGCATGATATTCTTCAGTCTTATAACTATGAAGATCAGATTTTCCACTATTGAAGAGGTATGGTGGCCTAGAAGTGGTGCTCTCGCCTCACAATCACAAGGCTGGGAGTTTGAACCTAGGTAGAAGCAGATACTTCTTTCTCTGGGCACAATGAGAATATATCTGCTGAACAAAACTCCACATTGGCAACAGGAAGGGCATCTGGCCAGTAAACATGCTGCTAGCCCATTCAATTGCCCAGACTTCACCCCGTGCAGGTTTATGGGGTCATTAAAAGAAGATGATCAGATTTTCCACTATTGCCTATAAGCGTGTTTTGCATCTAAGAGTAAAAATGTGTACAGTCATACAAGAATCATACTTGGAGTCTCATTGGTTTTCCTAAAGAAGCTTTGACTAATTTTGAAGAACTGATATTGTTACATTGTCATCCTGCATCTAACCAGAACTGGATGGGTGGAACTGCCAGCATGGCAGTGGAAGATTGGACTATGTGATGGACTTGTGGGCGTGGGGCAAGATCTTGAACTTTCAATTAGGTGGGGGAAACAGGAAGCTTTCAGATTTAGGTTTTCTCAGATGTGCCAACATGGCTCTCTTAATAAATTGGAACTTTGAGCAATACTTTGCCTTGGACTCTGATTTAATTTTGGGTGCTATTTGGAACCCTGACAACAAGATCTTCCCAAAGGTCCTTTTTCAAAAGGCAACTTTTAAAAGACTTTCTTTGTTTTGCTTGAAGACGTTTCACTTCTCATCCAAGAAGTTTCTTCAATTCTTGGATGAGAAGTGAAACATCTTCAAGCCAAAGAAAGAAAGAAAGTCCAGTTACTTTTTGAAAAAGGATCTTTGGGACAACTCTTACTTGGATGACTAAGAATCTCCATAGACATAATCACAAGATAGCTCTTATAAAGAAATGGCATATTTTTTTCAAACAAGTGAGTGGGGAGGCGATAACAAATTGCCAAATGTCCATTATAGTCGGGTGCTAATAATGATGTGTTACTTTATCATTCCAAAAGTAGTCCAGATTCTATTTCTTCAAATATCTGAAGAACAAATGAGAAGTCCACCAAGAGAAGTGAGAACATTTAAATAATTCCATTATTATTCATCTACAATGGAGAGAAAATTCAGCACCTCCTCTTCTGCAGAATTTAAACATATAGCATCTGTTTTCTGATAATCTGAACTACCCTGCCAATAGAATTTGGTCTCTTCAATTTTAATAATGAAATCCATTTCCTTATGGAATAAAAATAGAGCAGGGAACTATTGCTGTCATCCATAAACTCTGAAATGCATTTATCCACAGAAATATTTCTTTTCCCTGAAAGTGTTGGCTAGCAAACTCAACTCAAAACTTTCCTGCCGATCCATTGAGACACAGTGCCTCTTCTATTTATATTGTCAGTCATTTTGCCTACTTGGTATTAACAACCACTGCACTGCCCAGTGTTTACAATGCTGAAAATATTTACTGAATTAACATCAGTTATCATACTGATAACAGAAGTATACACCAGCATGAATACTGACTCATAATATTTCCAGACATGTTTTTAAGACTTTAGTCTGTCCTTAGTGAAAATAAAATAGAAATTGGTTTAAGCCATTGTCACAGGTTCAGGTGTCTTACACCACTGGTTTAAATTTTATATAACTTAGAACCAGTGTATAAAAGGAGAGAAAACACAATGCTAATTAAATCCAGGAGCCCTTTTGTAAGTAATTGAGGAAGAGAAAACTTTTAGGCAGTTGGAGAAAACCTATTCGATGAAGAAGGTACTGTACTTGTAAGATAAACGTTGTAGTGTGCAAGAAAATGACCACTTCTATCAGGGGTGGGTTGCTGCCAGTTTTACTACCGGTTCGCAACCCATTCGTGTGAGCATGTGCTGTTCAATGTAAATTGTTCTTTGTGCATGCGCAGAACAATTTACAATGAACTGCGCATGTGCAGTCACTAAAAACCAAAATGGTGGCAGTGAACAAACCTGCGGGGGAACTGGTTTGGGGGCATGGCAGGTCTCGGCCGCTGCCAGATCTGGGACCTAGGCCTGAATTCCACTACCGATTCGACCGGACCACGCTGAACCTGAAGCAACCCACCTCTGATTTCTATGCTAGATATACTAATCACATTCAACATAGCTAACCACCTGGTTCTTAACTGGAAAAATGAGGCTTGCTGAACCAAAACTTGTATCCTCACTTTATTCATTAATTGTCTATTGATTGATTATGTGCCATCAACTGGAACTGGGTATGTCTAGTTTAATGAAAAGAAGAACTCGGGGAGACCTGATAGCAGTGTTCCGATATCTCAGGGGTTGCCACAAAGAAGAGGGAGTCAAGTTATTCTCCAAAGCACCTGAGATGGTAGGAAAAGAAGCAACAGGTAGAAACTAATCAAGGAGAGAAGCAATCTAGAACTAAGGAGAACTTTCCTGACAGTTAGAACAATTAATCAGTGGAACAACTTGCCTCCAGAAGTTGTGAATTCTCCAACACTGGAAGTTTTTAAGAAGAGATTGGACAACCATTTGTCTGAAATGATGTAGGGTTCCTAGCCTAAGTAGGGGGTTGGACTAGAAGACCTCCAAGGTCCCTTCCAACTCTGTTATTCTATTGTTTTAAAAAAAATACCTCTCAAGGTTTCAGTTCAGTATTAAATTGAAGATGGTGTTTTTATCTTTGTAGTTAGATTGGCATTGAAAGGAGTAACATATGACTATTTTTCACACTTACAACAGTTGCAGCATCCCCATGGCCACATGTTCAAAATTCAGATGCTTGGCCACTGCTTCATATCAGGTGATCAGGTGATTACCATTTGTAGTCCTCTGACAAGCAAAATCAGTGGGGAAACCAGGTTCACTTAATAACCATGTTACTTAAACTTAACAACTGCAGTGATTCACTTAACAACTGTGGCAAGAAAGATAATGAAATGGGGCAAACCACACTTAAGAACTGTCTCTATTTTATTCTATTCTTTCTATTCTATTCTATATTGATGTTGATTCTTAGCAACCACATAGATTTTCTCCATCGTTAACCTATCCTTTTAAACATCCTAATGGTGCGCTTATCATCACTGTAACTGAGTCCATCCACCTCATTGCTGGTCATCTTCTTCTCTTTTATCCCCTTTCCAGCTTTATAGCCTTCTCTAGGGAGTGAAGTTTTCAAATGGGGGTAAATATTGACCATTTAGGATACTACAACTTAGATTTTGAAACTACAGTGTTATTCACTCATCTAAATATATAGCAAAGCAGTATAAAATATCTCTAACACACAATAAGATTCTATGCTCTTTCTGTGCCAAATGGACACTTGTGCATGGAAAGTAAATGGGAAATGAAAAATTACTGCAATGTCATGGAGTTGGAAGGGGCCATTTAGGTCAATAAGTCCAACCCCTATTAAGGGCAGGAATCCAAATTAAAGTATCTTCAACAGATGCTTTTCTACAGAAATCAGTAGTTCTGTTAATGATGCGACTGAGTTGCTTTATTCATGAAATTGAGCAGGGATGGGGAAAGTTCTCTAGACAATGATTCCTTCTGTTTATAATCCTCCATTTTGCTTTCTGCCTTCTCTTTACTGCAAAGGACTTGACTAAGAGAGGAAATAGGCACATTATGTATCTTGATTATAACTCCAGAATTTACAATACACAAAGAGTCCTTATTGACTTAATTATTTGGGGAGGGGTTTCCACGTGGAATATTTGTTTCCAAGTAAAAGAAGCAGCCCAAAAGGTGGCCAGCTGAAAAAGAGAAGTAGACTAGAGATGGTTTGTAGAATCAGTGTCCTGGTTGGCTAGATTCATTCCCTTTTTAAGCAGGTAAAATGAATTTAATAAATTTAACTTAAAATTAAAAATGAGTTTGAGACAAAGAGAAGGACTTGCAAGAATCAAGAAATAACTTTTGTTTCAGGTGCACAAATTCTAACATGTCTTTTCCATCGAACTAGACACTGAGCACGTATTCATAGAAGCCTCTATTTTCCCCATGATGTTCTGAACAGTATTTATCCTAAGATGTTGTATTGTTAAAACATATCCCCAAATCATTGATAGATCTTATATATAACATATTCAAAGATAATGCCTTAAATTCTGGCACCGGCAGCTCAGCGTCTAAAAGGGAACATATTTTTCTCTGGGTATATAAAAGGTAAAAATCTTTTAGGAAAACTGGCAATATCTCCCAGGAATCTGCAAGGTGTCAGGAAGAGTGTGCCATTTTCTCACCGATAATCTGTACTTTTATCTTTCATGAAACAATTTTTCACACACAAAAAAAAGTCTGCACTTCCTTATACTTGAGAATGAAAGAGAATTAGAAATAGGTCCAATTTTCTTCTGAAAAGCAGGCTTCTTCTGCTTTCGATTGGCCTTTCTCGTGGCCCTCTATACAAGACGACAGATAATAAATATAATGATTTGTACTGAAAAGAGAGCTGGAAGGATAATGGTCCCAAACAGTGTAGTCTTTTATAATGTTACCATAGTAAATAATAGCAGCATCATTTGTATGACTAGAGTTAAGGTTGTATCAGTGTTTCTCTTTTATACACACACACACACTCACACATGCACTCACAGATGCACAAACCCACACCACTTTTTCTGACATTGCATATGTCTCCCGGTTTTCAAAGTCCCCAATTTCATTTCATTAATTTCCTCTTTGCGGAAAGAGATGGAGTATGTCCACTCATAATGACTTATGCATAACTTATTACAAGCAACATTGGGTTGATAAATCAGACACCTGAATTAAACTAGCCCTGGCTTCTGCATCATTCACAAATCATTTAACTGTGCTTGCACTTACAGGAATAAAGTCCTATGCTTTAGCCATGCACATAGCAAGCAAATTCAGATCACATTACAGCTGGCAACCTTTTAAAGCCTGAGCTGCTGCCCTTTGAAAATTACTTCCATGGGATACCAGAGGTTGCTGCTCTGGCATAGAAGATATCTTAAGTGACAATAATAACTATAGTGCAAAGAGAATTGCTTCTATCTTCTGCAAGGACATAATGATCTCCAAACTGATGCATACCCCATTGGTTTTTTGTGATCACTAAGGTGGAAATTCTTTTCAGTCACTTTCTAATTTTGCATATTCTAACCAATAGATCAATTAAATGTATTTATCATTCATTACTCACAAATGTATTCATTTTTAATGCAGTTTGCCAACCATGTTATATTTCTCTTTTACAGAAACACATAAATGTGTACATTGGTAAAACTAATGTACAAAAATGCAACTTACTTGGAAAAATGTTTGCAAAAACCGACGTGGATTAAATAAAACTGCAAGCAAAATGCCTGTTTTGGGGGAATAAGTACCAAATAAATACAAATGTCGTGCATTCTTTGATTATTTAAAGTCAATAAGTTTAGTATGGTATATTTAACTATGGGTAATGTACAGAAACCTGACTTTCACATTGGAAACATAAGGAACAGAAAGTACTAAAACGGAAATGGGCGGATTCCTCCATCTCTAGTGATCATTTCTGAAGGTGACAAACAGAGAAAGGCCAATGGGGATAGTGGTAGGAGGAGCCAATGGGATAGTGATAGTAGAGCCGATGGGGATAGTTCCTATATGGTTGTTGTGTGCTTTTAAATTGTGTATTGTTCTGTTTGTCTTTTTTATCCCTTATCTGTACCCCCTTCCCTGACTTGGATTGTGAGCTGCCCTGAGTCCCCTTCGGGGAAAAGGGCGGCATATAAATGCAATAAATTCAATTCAATTCAATTCAATATTGCAAAAATACAATTTCTGTCATGAACTCTCATGTACATTTCACCAACTGATTTTCTAACGTGCTCTTTTCTGGAAGGCCACAGAATTTCAAGTCATGCTTTGGATTTCCAATGGAAACAAAATGCTAACTCAGAGAAATCTAAATATTTACATTTTAAAATGTAATACCTGAGCCCAAAGCTAGAATTTTTAAATGAAATCCTCAGCATTTCAAAAGAAATTAATCCCAAATATCAAAGGACACTGAAAAACAGAAGGGTTGATTTTGCACATTTCAATTCCGTCATAAATAAATCTGTTCTACTAGGGACACAATTTCCTGATCTTAATAGAATCTCCCACAATAATAATATAATTAACTCAAATATATACAGCATCTTATTTAGAAAAGAGGGGGGGTTCTCCCCCCCTTTTCTAAAGATACTGTTTGTGTCAAATTGCTAACAACATGAACATTTGGCTTCTCTGTTTCTATTCTTATTTAGTAGGAACATAATTTTAACAATAGGAAAAAAATTGCTTGTATGGTACAAATACCAATAGTTTAAAATAAAGATGGAAAAGATCCAGGTTCTGTTGACATATTTTATGAACATGATGAGATGCCAGATTGTTGCTGTACATCTGTGTGGGTTGGCTACTCATTCCATTGCCTTCTGTGTGCTTAAATGAATTAGCTATTATAAAAAAAAAAGTGCATAAACAAGTTTTAATGTTCTACACTTCACTTTCCATCATGGGGAAAACTTGTCATGTTTACTAAAATCATAATGATGAACAAGAAAGATGTTTGATTTCTCTTTGTTATAAAAAATAAGCAGAATTTATCAGCTTAAATTTTCAAAGCATACTATGAATTTTGTATCTGTGCGTGCGAATAGCAGACTGCCCTTTTTTTGTATTATCTGTAAAATGTGGAAGCGTTGTCCTGTAATTAAAATAAGTGAATTTTTAAGACACAAGGTTATATAAGGTCATTTAGTTAAGTATTTTCCCAGTTTAGATTTCCCCCGTTGCTGTTAAAATCATGGTCATAAAAATTACCCGTATCATCCAAATGTTTTCGTATATACAATAGTATCATTCTTTTATGTGCTGAGAGGTTCCATAGTAGATACTACAGTGCTACTACAAAGATGCAACACTGTAGTGTCCGTAGGAAGAAAAGGCATAAATTTATTCTCAATGAAGGAAAATATGCCTTTGTGGAAATGTATCATGCACTCTAAGCTAGCTACTATTGATTTCAGTTTAATTAACAGAACAGACTATGATAACAGTTGATCTAGTCTTCTTTATTTCTGGAAACATCATTATTACAACAATAGTATGTTCTTGAAGCTTTCTGGACAATTCAAGATCTAGGTCAAAGTAAGTTGATTAGCCTCAGATTTCCAATTAATACTTTGAATGGTTAGACTTCCTCAGTGAAAAAAAAACGAAACAAAAAATTATCGCTAAATGCAATGGGAATTCATCTTTCCTTTAATAATGATATATCTATGTAATACGGAATACCCTAAAACACTCATTTAGACCATTCTGTTTTATTTTTAACGTGCAAATAAATAACAGGACTCAGCTTTAAGAAGTCAGGTTGAGGGAAATCATCCGTTGTAAGAAAAGATTTATCAGAACAGCCCATGGGATTTGATATTTATTATTTTCCCCTTGGTTTAACAACAATAGAATAATTTAAACTTCATTTTCAGCCTAACAGTTTGTGAGCTAATTTGGAATCTGAATTCCTTCCAAGACCGATAGCCTGAATTTGCCCCAGATGGACTTGCAGTTCTGTGCAGAGTGATCAACAGCTATTTGTAACTAAATCTGTAGCAATGGGCCAATATCTCCATCCTAGCTGCATCCTCATATGTTCTCTCTCTCTCTCCCTTGTTCCTTCCTTCCTTCCTTCCTTCCTTCCTTCCTTCCTTCCTTCCTTCCTTCCTTCCTTCCTTCCTTCCTTCCTTCCTTCCTTCATTTTTTGGAGGTAAAGGCTGAAGAGGCTGCATATATATATATATATATATATATATATATATGTATGTATGTATGTATGTATGTATGTATGTAGGTAGGTAGGTAGGTAGGTAGGTAGGTAGGTAGGTAGGTAGGTAGGTGTGTGTGTGTGTGTGTGTATGTATGTATGTATGTGCATGTATGTATGTATGTATGTATGTATATATTAAACAGGCAGACACATCCCTTCCTAGTGTCTTAGAGACTCTATTGTCCTGCAGATAAGTATACAAATAAGTGGCAGGGCATCACTGAAGTTTGATATAAAACATTCTCTTTTTTTAATTTTGGAAGGCAACCAAGACAGCTTCACACTGTACTTTATTTCCCTCTAATCTGACTGACTCACAGTCTTGCGATAGTGAGATAAGCTAGGTAGGCAAATTTTTACAGAGTTGCAATTACTGAAATTGTCATTACGCTGCTCCCTGTAAAATAAATATAGATAGAAGTGAAATTATGCACAGGCTAGGAGTAGAAAGTGTTTTGCTTCTGTTTGCTAAATTAATCTCTTCCTAAATGGCTGCAGGCCAGGTAGGTTAGCATTTGTGGTTTCAAAGGTTTTCAGCGCTTCCAATGAGCCATGAAATTACTGCATGCGGCTGAAAATGGCAGCTGATGAAAGGAAAAGAGTGAATCCCAAAGGCAGAAAGACAGGAGGAAGCAAAATTACAGGCAAAAAGTCTGATTTTTGATGTTGCTCATTGTGAAATGTACACCCAAACTTTTAATAAAACATAAAACATTAATAAACCGGTTAACAATTCCTTACAATTTCTTTTGAAGTCTTGGTATAATTTTCGGAATACTTATTAAAAACGGGCAGTGATTCAAGAGGAGCCGAGCGCTTTCCGACTGCTGCTGGTGGCATATTGGTGCACTCTGCTCGAGACTTTTGAAATTAGATTTTTATTGATGTTTTTTAATTGAATTATAGCCCCGGATTGATGCTGCCAGTTAATCAACTGACCCTAAACTCTTGAATTGTTGCGCAACTTTAGTTAATTTTAATTTGGATAGCAAAGAGTAAAACATACCATGTAATCAAGCATCAGTTTCTCATTCCAGATTGACAAAGTTTGCTTGGATAAAAGCAAGTTGGCTTCTGATCAACATGATGCTAATAGCTACTTGGCAACGGTACATGTATATTCCACTGGTATGCTGACATTTTTCCTAGACAGAGATGGAAGAAACAGTTTTTCAACCAAACAGGAGTCCAGTTTATAGTTGAAAGCAATGGTTCCTAGGCCAGCAAGGATAACTTTTGTTTGATCTGACTTTTGAGATGTTACTTAACAAAGATCATGTCCTTAATCTGAGCCCCTGTAGAGTAAAGCAAGCAGAGCTGGGAGAATAGCGGAGTAAAATACATCATCACTTTAGAGCAGAGCTGTCAAACTCTCAGTCCGCGGTCTGGATGTGTCACATGCTGGCCACGCCCATCCCTAGTTTAGCGAAGGGGAAGAAAGTCTCAATATATCACATGATGCCATCTTGACTATGTGAGTTTGACACCCTTGCTTTAGAGTCTTTGTGTTGCTACAAAATATCCAAGTCTAGCTCCCCCCCTAAATTCTGTTGCCCCTTATCTAACACCAATTTAGTGCCGATTGTTAGATGACCTGATTCTTGCGCATAGACTTCAAATGGTCCTGATTCTTTGTGCCTGACATTAATTTAGTCAACTCATGGTCAGCACTAAATTGGCACTAGATCAGAGTCGATGGAATTCAAGGGGGGCTAGACTTGAATCGCTTGTGGCAATGCAAGTATTCTAAACTTATGATGCATTTTACTCCACCACCATCACCCAGGTCTGCCTGCTTTCTATCACAACCTCTACCGTTCAATCAACCTAAAAACCACTCCACTGATTTCAAAGGAATGTGTTATAATAGAAAACATTATAATTACTTCATTACTGTAATATTTTGTATGGAAAGGGGATCATATATAATGGTAGCATGGTACCTAGAAAATATTTTAAGAAGTGGGGAATGAGTAGAATAGGAGACTTTATCCATAAAAATAAGCAATGTTTTAGATTTCTTTGCTACATAACTGTTTATGTGTAATTTTCATTATAATTTATATTATCCAAGGCCGACAAAGTACAATATCTAGGACTTGGTGGTCCCATGAAATTGTTCACTATCAAGAAGACCATAGTGTAAATTCATATTCATTCAAATACAGCATGAACCTCATGTCCCATCATTAGAAATAAATAAAATGTTTGGTCATTTCTAAAATAAATACACCCCAAACCTTACAAAAATAATAATTTCCTCAGAAATTAAATCACAGTTATCTGAAGTGTGGAGATACTGAGTGTAGGAGAAAGTCAATCTGATCAGTTCATTTACCAGAGAAAGTGCTTGAGTACTTAGCTCTTTAAAAAATGGCTAATACAATTGTCACCCACTTTTTCCTGAAAGGCTGTGTAACAGCTACATGGAAGAGAAGTTTGTAGTTCTCCGAATGCTAGGAAGAAACTGGATATTGAATTGTGAAATAGGTTTCTCTATCTAGCTATCAAGTGATCTAGGTATTTAGCTAGCTAGCTCTTAGTTGTCTAACTATTTAGCTATCTAGAGATAGTGATCTATCTCTGTATGCCTATCAACCATACATCTGTCTTTCTAAGTTGTGTTATTCCCAATAGAATCTTTTTAAAAATTGCAAATTTCTTCATAAAATGAACAAGAGCACTTGAGACTTTAAAAAAAATCTTGGCTGCTGGAGACAGCAAAACTGACAAAATTGTCCATTCCTTCAGAAAATAGCTATTTATCTATTATACAGCACTTCAAAAACTTAGTGGTAAGGCGGTTCCTCTCTTCTATAGCATTCACTGAACATGGAAAGGGGCAGAAACAGAGAAAACTGCTTTTCTCATATGCTCTGCACGTGCGTATGTAATAATGAATGGTTGCTACAGTGGCATCTGTTTGAAAAAAAGAGCAGACAACTTTGCATTACAAGAATAAAACCCCTTGTACATTGCACTGTGGCCAATACAATTAACCCTCCGACCTTATGGATAACTACTTTGCACAGGACTGAACTGTTGCTCAAATGTAAATGTTTGAGATTTAACAAGAACCTTGGAAGTTACTTTATTCAGAATGAGACCACTGGTTCATCCAGCTCAGCCCTGGCCAGCACCCTTTTTCATTATTTGCATATAAAAAGCTGTACTACCACACCAAACTGCATGACTTCCTACCCTGTTCTTTTAATATCCAATGCTTTTCAAAATTTTAAAAGAACTACATCTACCCCTTTGTAAATTCAAGGTTCGTATATTATGATGCTCCGTTTCCCCATCCTTTGAAAGCAAAGCAAGAAGAAAAATTTTCTGGCTTAAAGTCACTGATTTTCAGTGGACTTAAATTCACACATTTGTGTATATCATTTGAGTACCAAACACAAACAGCTAGCACTTGGGTAAATCATCCTCCCCCACATTTGAAGAAAAGTCTGCACATCTATATTTTAATAACAATTTTCAATAAACTTAAAAAAAATAAAGATAGAAAGTAATACAAATTATTAGTCATTTGGTCTTAATGACCAAAAGTCCATATATATATTAACCTTAATTAAATAAATGTTATATATTCCTTTAATTTGAACACAGTAACTTTATCATTTTCTCCCAAAATACAACATAAAATCACTTCTTTCCCTCATAACTCTTATCTATAAACAAATCTTTAAAGCCTTATCATTCAAATGTAGTCAAAAAAAGTCGATTAAAAGCTACCAGAAACAACAAATCAACAATCTTTAGGGATTTAATTCCCTCAAATAACATCCCACAAGTTAATCTACTATTGTTTGTCTCCTCTCACGAAACTCCTTCACAAGTTTAGCATATACATAAAATAAACAACATCTATATTTTATCGTTACCAATAAGCCAACTTAGTAATGTTTTCCTTCCTTTTTAGCACTTTAGTAGCTTATCACTTTGTCTTAAAATACAGAAAAAGAACCCACTACATCTTTGTCTCATAAATAAATATTTAAAGCCCTGGTTGAAGAAAAGCCCATTAAAAGTTAATAGAAAGAGCATAATATATATTTTAACCTTGATCAAATAAGCCAACTTTATATTTCTTCTTTTTGCTTTTAAAGATTTTGAGGTTTATTCCAGGGATGGGTTGTTGCTGGCATTACTGCCAGCTCAGTGCCCACACATTTGCCCATAAATAGGTCTGTGCATGTGCAGAACATTAAAAAATGGAATAAAAACATGCCGCAGTGGTTAAATGCAGCACTGCAGGCTACTGCTAGATCAGCAGTTCAGCGGTTCAAATCTCACCGGCTCAGGGTTGACTCAGCCTTCCATCCTTCCGAGGTGGGTAAAATGAGGACCCGGATTCTTGGGGGCAATATGCTGACTCTCTGTAAACCGCTTAGAGAGGGCTGAAAGCCCTATGAAGCGGTATATAAGTCTACTGCTATTGCACCAACTGGGGAGCTGGTTACGATGACCCAGGCCGGCAAACCACTACCAGTTTTGCTGAACCAGTCCAAACCAGTAGGAGCCCACCTCTGATTTATTCTCTTTAAGTATCCCCAAAACTGATTTTGTTGTTGTTGTTTTCTCTTTATCTTTCTCAGAAACTCCTTTAAGAGTATAACACATTTATTTTTTAAGTCCAAGATAGGGTTCTCTTATTTTAACACTTTTTTTGGTAGTAGACAATCTTAACAGCAAGAGAAGTTTCTAAGTGCATTATTTTCAAATGTCCTTGAATTCTTCCAAAGTTAAATATTTTTCTCCATTCTGTATTAGTGGATTTGTTTTCCTTTTATTATAATAATTAATTATTTCTGGTTGTCTCTAGTTGCAAGCCTTCCAAGTCTCCTTTGCCATGTTTTCATCTAATCCACAGAAAAATTTCAGACCCTACTAGCAGGATTCTTATAAATAATTTCAAAAATCTTACCTACAATCCATCTGGCCTTCAATCAATTTATAACTTTCCAAAATCAATGTTCTAATTACCCCTTTGTATTTATTTCAATATTTTCCCCAAGTTCTTGAACCTACATGAAGTTTCTTTTGCTAACATTTCATCTGTTGTGATGAAACTTGCCATTTTGCCATTCTTGATATCCAAAAAGCCATTAACATTGCAGCAAGCAATTTCTAGAAAGGAAGTGGACAAACCCAGCTGTCTGTTTGAAGGGTCTGAACTACAGCTTGGGCAAAACAGACTTCAGTTGATTTACAGAGCTCTAAAACCCACTATTTTATAGTCTCCTCATGAGAATTCTCTGTATGGAACACTTGTGGGTGATGTCAGATCTTCCCCTTTATCTGGAGAGGAATTTTGAGGTGCCAATCTGCCTCATTATTCCTCAGTCTGGAATGAGCTATTTTTATTCTTCCATTGCTTCTAGAGAAGTCCAAAATTTCTTCAGATCTGAAGGTATTTCAATACCAGTCTGAATTTGATTCATAAATAGTTTGAATTAAAAATAGTTCTGCTGCTTCTGGTTTATCACATTAGAACAGTAGTACATTATTAAAAGCACCTACATTCATCTTGGGCACATCCATCCTTTATATACCCATCTATGAATGCTGCCTAGAAATAATTAAGATTCTACTAATCTTCTCCGTATTAGCAATTGACGAGACTGGTTGTTTTTCTGGAAGAAACTGATTCCGCTGGACAGGATCTCCAGCAGAAAATCAGGATGTTTTTATCATATACACATTTTGACCATTACAATACAATTCTTCTGTAATATCACTGTTTTCCAGAGGCATCTGCAGGATTAAAGAATTTCATCAATATGATTAAAGCAGGATTGTGCTGTTGCAATATAAGATCTATCATTTTTGCATATGCATGCAATATCATGACATATGTACCAGGGGGAGGGTTGATATATGGTGACAAAATGTGTCTACGTAGAGGAAGGCAATGTGATGGATTACAGTGAAGCAGCAGTTTCCCAGGAAGAAGGGAGCACTTTCTAAGGAATTGTTGAGGCAAAAGACAACACACCCCAGAGCTGGAGCAGAGAGAGAGGAAACAAGTTAAGGCAGCGACTCCCTAGACTCTCCCAGGGTATATCCATTAGCGTTAGAATAGTATATATTTACTCTGGCAAGATTCTGTCTATATGGCATGAGCAAACAAAGAACTGAATTTTGGGTAGCTTGTTCTCTGTTGTTGTTGACCTGGGCCTGACAGCGTTGTTGAATGCTGCTTTATCCTCCTTGCTTTGGACAACTCCAGAGTAGACCAAAAGGGGAGCATTTTAATTATGGTTATTTGCTGCTGGGGATAGGATAATAATTTACACCTCCCCATCTCCTTCCTTCCTCTATGGACTCTACAATAATTATTTTATTTTTATGTTTGCTTTAAATTACAAGCAATGGAAGGAAATAATTTTAGGAGCAGTTTGTCTAAATTTCCTATAATAAAAGTTCTTTGAATTTGAAGCTCAACTGATTCTAAGCCCTGACTAATGTATAGGTCCCATTTGAGAGGACAAAACTACAAAGCTTTCCCAAAGGACAAAGATTTGCAACCTTTGAATAAAAGCATTTACCACTGAGCATTATAAATATATGACACATCTCCAATTGATTGTCAGTGCCATATATTATACAACATTTTCTGCGTAGTTTATTTTGCACATTTTCCCACTGCAAAGCAGATTTTAAAAAGATAATAAAATTATGCCTCTCCCTGTTCCTCTGCCTCTAAATAGATACAAATATTGTGGAAATAAATATTTTCAATTTATTCCAAGCAAATAAATTGTGGAAAAGAAACAAATGCCCTGGAGAAGTCAAAAATAAATTATGTAGTTTATGAAAGAAAACTATTGCATAAACATAATTCATGCTCCCGTTGAGGAATCACATATTATATACCTACTGTAATTGCATTATTTGGGATAATACAATATACACTATGTGGCCCATGCTGCGTAAATCTATACAGTGTAAAGAATAAGAAGGATGGACTATTTCATTACATTCTTAGGGAAATGTTATTGCAATGAGCATACATAAAACATGGATGCATCTAGTTTGACGGGAAAAATTTACTTCTGCTTTGTGGTCAAAGATAACAAGCCATGTGTGGCCTATCTTTTAAAACAAAATAATAACACATATTCTTTTCACCATCTGTATTTCAGGTGATTTGACTGGAAGCATATTATACCCTGTGAACTCAGATGAACAATGCAGGAATATACTAATCCTCATCCATTTAAAAATTACCATCAGGTTTATTACATTCCAAAATCACAAGAAATAGATAGTCATGTTTAAGTGCCCGGAAGACAGGTGATGTTTGAAGCCATTTGCCAATGCTTTCTGCATTGGCTAATTTCTATGGTAAAGGTTTTCTAACTGTTTCAGGAAAATATAAAAAAAAATATTTTTGATATATTGATAAACAAAAATATTCTTAACTGGAACAGAAAAAAAGTCTTGATCTCTTTTTAGTCTGTCAAAGATGCTTTATAGGGTTTTATCAGCATGCTTTGTCTGAATTAGAAGAAAAGCCATCTTCTTCTATATTCTTTGTTATAAAGTGGAGAAGAAAATAAATATCTTTCAGTGTGTTACTTTTCCCCCCAGAAAATTGTAGAACACAAGCATGTGCTACTTAGAATTGTTTTAAAAACTGC
Organism: Thamnophis elegans; assembly: GCF_009769535.1. NCBI lineage: Eukaryota > Metazoa > Chordata > Lepidosauria > Squamata > Natricidae > Thamnophis > Thamnophis elegans. The sequence goes on along the minus strand of NC_045548.1, from coordinate 57,722,865 downwards.
ACTTTCAGTATGCAGTAAAAGTGCTATCATGTAATGATTTCTGTCCTTTTTATTATTGAATATTTGATATTCAGGTTGTATAATTCTAGGTATGTTTTCATACTGTTTTAATGGAGAAGATCCCAGCTTACTCTCTAGCAACTTTAGATGGTGTTAGAAATTAGGGCTATATGGCAGCAAGGGGTGGAACCTTCTTCCTCAAGCAACTGGAAAATTGGTAAACTCCTGGAATTGTTTAATAATAATAATAATAATAATAATAATAATAATAATAATAATAATAATAATAATATAATAACAACAATGGATTGATTACAAAAAGGCATTTGACTCACTGCCACATAGTTGGATCATAAAATGCTTAGAAACAACTGGCATTAGCAAAAATATTACATCCTTTACTGAAAAGGCGATGAAACAATGGAGAACTGAGTTGGCAGTAGGGAATGAGATCTATGGAATGGTTAATATCAAGTGAGGAATTTTCCAGGGTGATTCACTTTCACCTCTTCTCTTCATCATCGCAATGATCCCACTATCGGTAATCTTAAAAAAAATGAAATTAGGCTACCAAACAGCCAAAGAAGCTGAAAAAATTTCGCATTTACTATATATGGATGATTCGAAACTCTATGGAAAGTCAGAAATAGAAATCCAGTCATTGACAAACACAGTCCGAGTATTCAGCACCGATATTTCAATGCAGTTTGGCATGGAAAAATGCGCCACTGTATCCATTAAAAAGGGGCAAAATCACTGCATGTGAGGGAATTGAAATGCCCAATGGCCAATTAATTAAATGCAAAGAAAATGAAGCCTACAAATACTTAGGCATTCTGCAGTTGGATAACATCAAGCATGGAGAAGTAAAAACTATTGTCAGGCGAGAGTACACCAATAGAGTTAGAAAAATTTTGAAATCTAAATTGAATGGTGGAAATACAATCAAGGCCATAAATACCTGGGCAATACCAGTTATAAGATACACAGCTGGTATAGTTAACTGGACACAAGCTGATTTGGACCTTTTGGACCGAAAAACCAGGAAACTAATGACAATGCACTACAGTTTACATCCACGTGGTGATACTGATAGACTGTACCTGCCCCGAAAATCAGGTGGCAGAGGATTATTACAAGTGAAGCAAACAGTTGAAGAAGAAAAACATGCACTGGCTGATTATTTAAAAGAAAGTCAAGAACATCTATTAATCGAAGTAAAGAACAAAAATCTACTGAAGGCCCAACAGACGAAACAAGAATACAGAAAAGATGTGATAAAATCAAGAATGGAGAGTTGGCAGAACCAAGCACTGCATGGCCAATTTCTGGAAAAATAAAAGATAAAGTGGACAGTGAACAAACTTGGTTATGGTTAACAACAGGTACATTAAAGAAAGAAACAGAGTCACTAATCCTGGCAGCACAAGAACAAGCTATCCGCACAAATGCCATTAAGGCCAAAATCGAAAAATCCTCTGATGATGCCAAATGCAGACTTTGCAAAGAAGCTGATGAAACTGTTGATCACATACTCAGCTGCTGTAAAAAAATCACGCAGACTGATTATAAATTGCGGCACAATTCAGTAGCACAAATAATCCATTGGAATTTATGCAAAAATTATAATATTAAAACAGCAACAAACTGGTGGGAACATCAGCCTAAAAAAGTCACCGAAAATCAGATGGTCAAGATCTTGTGGGATTTCCGTATACAAACGGACAAAATACTGGCGCATAATACACCAGACATCACACTGGTTGAGAAAAATAAGGTCACAATCATAGACATCACAATACCAGGTGATAGCAGGGTCGCCGAGAAGGAACATGAAAAAATCGCAAGATACCAGGACTTAAAAATCGAAATTCAGCGACTATGGCACAAACCAGCAGTGATAATTCCAGTGGTAATTGGCACACTGGGTGCTATACCAAAAGCACTGGAATTACATTTAAAACAGTTAAAAATTGACAAAATCACCATCAATCAAATGCAAAAAGCTGCACGGCTTGGATCTGCACGCATATTACGAAAATACGTTACGACGTCCTAGGCCCCTGGGTGGGGCCCGACTAGTAACCAATGCCAAATCCGGCGAAACAACTGGCCGCTGTGATACAATTGTATAATAATAAACAGCATAGCTATGGGTTTAAAAAAAACAGCTACAGGTAGTCCTCAACCTGTGATCTGTTGCTTAGCAATTTTTTCAAAATTATAACGGACACCCCCAAAAAAGTACTTACAACCAGATTCCAAACTTCCAATAGTTGTCCTTCCTAAGATCCAATGAGCTCATTTCAGGCAATCAACAACTGGCTCACACTTATGACAATTTGCCGCATCCTGCAGTCACATGACTGTAAGTCACAACATTTTGGCCTATTCTGACCTAGGCTTACCCAAAAACTACCAGGCATATTTTTGTTCCTGACAAAACCCCTTTTATTAAACGAATGTGGATTCCTCTCATTCACATTCAGCAAAAGCCTGGTAAACAGTCTTTCAAAGGAGAAATTATGACCACAAACCTTATCTAGCTTGGAAAGCTGCCACGTAAATATTTTCCAAACGCAGTGCTGTGCAAGGAAAGACTTGGCACAGAGTCTCTGAGATTCACAGAAAGATCTTCACACTCCTGAAATGAATGAACAAACAAACAAACAAACGAATGAACGAATTGTTTCCTGCAAAAGCCCATTCCCCTTTTGTTCCTCATTTATTTCCTATGGGAGGGCCATTCACCATCTATCTGTGGCTTTACTCCCAAGTCAACCCTGATTTCTTAGATGCTCTTTTCTTCAGGCAGCTCTGTGCATGCGCACACTGGGAACAGGCTCCAGCTGTTCCTCTGCCTCACTGCTGTCTAGTCTGAAGGCAGCCAAGAACTGCCAGACAACGTTGGCCCCATCTCTGCCTCCAACGCAGAGCCCTCATCCAAGCCTTTCCCGTTCTTCAGGAATAGCCCATGTTCTTCCCCAACCTCCTCACTGTCGGACTCTGCTGTGAGCTGCTCTGGCCACTGGCGGGCCACAACAACTCATTAGTGGACATCCCACCATCCAGATACACTTTTGCTACATGCAGGTGATTGGGTTCCTCTTATTTTTTTCTTGGAGTTAGGATCCAAGAACTCCCACTTCCTATTACAATGATAGGAATCCAGATTCTATTTAAGACAAGCAATTATCATCACTTAAGTCAGTAAAATGTGTTCAAGCTAACATCAAAGCAGAATACTTTAAGAAAAGTATTTCCATCTTTTGATGTGCTGTTTTTGGACATGGAAAGCTTAAAACTGAAGCCATCTCCCTTGACAAAGTGAAATCTAAAAATAGGTGTCTTATACAGGCCAAAGCGCTTTTCTGGCGCTTAAAAAGAAGAAGTTTTTAGACTTTAAAATTTAGAGCTTTTGCCCTGCCCCCAAACTTTCCAAGAGGCTTCATATCACTTAATTTACAGAAAAAAATTAAAATATTCTGACTTTTTACAAAGAGAGTAGAAATCATTAATGAAGATACGTTCTCCCACAAGAAAGGGGAAGGAGGATTCTCGGAAGTAGTCAAGAAGTTCAACTTATAATTTCAGATCAGCTTATTTTATGATACATTATTTAATACAAGCTAGTATAAATTTTTAAAGCATTCATTTTGCATAGCATCATTGGACCAGATGGCCCCAAAAAAAGAATCCGAAATTAAAGTAAGATATGCAATTCGTTTTGCTACAAAGGAAAAATCAAAGTGGAATTTTCAGCACTACACAGAATAAAGGGGCCTGATAACTGCCAAAAATATAGAATTCCTTGACAGCTAATATTTAAATCCAACACCTTCTAATGTAGCCTTCAGGAACTTGGCCTCAGTTTAGCTTACGCTTTGGTGTAAAATATTTAATCTTAGGCTTGGTAGGGGGGAAAAGGTGTGAATGTATAACCCTTTCAGTGAAAATAGCACTGCATCAAAAAGTTTACCTTGTAATGAAATAAGAATTACACTTTCTATTCTCAAGATTCCTCCCAGGAAATAATGTATGACTAAATTGTATGACTAAATGGTTGTAGGACTGCAACTACAACCAACAATCTCTTAGGGAAAGAAAAATTGAAGTAAAAGAACTGGTTTTGGCAATGACCTCTTAGCTCATAGCAGTAGGTGGAAGTGTGGTGATTATCGTTTTTCTTGGGTTAGTTTTGGATTTTTTTCAATTTGAATATCCTTTTTTTGAAAGATAAAATCATAGAGATGGAAGAGACCATCTAGTTACTGATTTTACTGGGAGATAACTAATCTATGCCAGCTGAGACTTAAGATATTCTAGAAGGATATATGGCAGAACACCTTATAGTTTATGGTAGAGCAGTGATCAAAAATTTTTGCTACCGGTTCTGTGGGCGTGGCTTGGTGGGCATGGCAGGGGAAGGATACTGCAAAATCTCTATATCCACCCCACTCCAGGGGAAGGATTCTGCAAAATCTCCATTCCCACCCCACTCTGGGGCAAGCCAGGTGGTATTTGCCGGTTCTCCAAACTACTCAAAATTTCCGCTACCTGTTACCTAGAACTTGTCAGAACCTGCTGCATTTCATCCATGCTTTAGAGTCCTTCTATGGCAGAGTGTATATGCTTGTACGCATATTGACACATTCTGTGTTATCAAGAATTCCAATATTAAAAAGAAAACAATGTTGCCCGAGTCTCTGTATTTCAATGCTTCATGATCAGAGGTGATATTCAGCCGGTTTGGACCCGTTTACCCAAACCAATAGCGGCAAACTGCCCATCTGTCCCAGCTCCAAAAAGTCCTATGTAGCCTTGTTTAAGATGCATGCACAAGCAAAACGCATGCACGGAAGGCGTGTGTGTGATGTGAGTGTGCGGGCACATACAGTTGTGAACTGGTAGTATTTTACATCTACAAATATATATTACATTCTTCTTGTATTAGATATTGTATTTCACTACACATGTATGCTATTTGCCAGACAGATTGCAGATTATAAACACATTAAACATTACTAAAACCGTTTTCTAATTCAGCAAATATCAAATAAAACAAAAAAAATAGATATTTCTACATTCATCCTTCCACCAAAATGAAATATTCTATGATGAAATCAGCACCTCCAATGAATTTTTTAACTTTTCTCCTCCCTGGAAATATTTTCTTGTGTATTTATCTTGTTATTTTATTGTTCAGGCTGATAAAAAAATGAAACCTTGGAGGAAGACCAGAATGCAGAGTGGTTTGCATTTTTCATTGTGGTCCACATCTTCTCTAGTTTGGAGAAGACCTACCTTCCAGATTGTTACTTGGACTGGAAAACAACTGAGGCATGGTGATCCACTCTGCCAGACAACTCAGCTGAGAAGATAAAGGTAGGTAAAGCGCAGGAGCAGGCAGGCGGGCGAGCCCACTTTCTAGTGGAAGCAAACTGTTTTGCTCCCAGCTGATTTTCAGAGCTATCGGTTCACCTGAACTGGTCAAAACCGGTAAAATCCCACCTCTGTAGGGGAGCTTTGCAGATAACCTACAAGTGCAGTTTTTCTTACGGTCCACTGCTCCTTTTATTTCCTTTCCCTCCAGCAAAAGTGGCAGGCAGTTTACACAGGTTGGAGGAGAAGAAGAGAAAAGAGGAGGAGCAGAAGGAGAATTCACCACGGCTTTCTAAGGGTCACCAGGAGAGGCAAAATGGTGCAGATCTGTACTCTGTATGGAAAGAAGAATGAACCAATACTGTAGGTCATGGGTTGTCTAGTATATCATAAACAGGAAAATAATTGTAGTCACAAAAATACTTCAGTAATAAATCATTATTTACTAACCTAAACAGATAAAGAGAATGACTAGAGCAGGCAAAAAAACAGTAGGAGTAGAAGTGATTTCTAATTTCCTGTTGGCTTCCCCATTGACTTTGCTTGTAGGTAGCTGGCAGGAGCATTAGAGATAATGTCCATAGGCAACAACTTTGAGAATAACACTGGTCAGAACATGTTATTAGATTGCACAAGAGTAATGGATTCTAGGGTTTAGTGGCTAAGATGCTGAGCTTGTCGATCAGAAAGGTCAGCAGTTTGGTGGTTCGAATCCCTAGCACCATGTAAATTAGTGAGCTCCCATTATTTGTCCCAGCATCTTCCAACCTAGCAGTTCGAAAGCATGTAAAAATGCAAGTAGAAAAAATAGGAACCACCTTTGGTGGGAAGGTAACACCATTCCATGCGCCTTTGGCTTTCAGTCATCTGGCCATATGACCACAGAGACATCTTCGGACAGTGCTGGCTCTTCGGCTTTGAAATGGAGATGAGCAATGGTCTCTAGAGTGGGGAACGACTAGCACATATGTGTGAGAGGAATCTTTACCATTACCTTTTAATGGATTCTGGATTTTTTTTAGACATTTTTTAAGTTAGTGGATTTTAGGTACCTTGATTCAAAAAATGTTGGAATATCAATAGTTTGGGCTACCTTGAGGATACAAACAGACAAACATTTAAACACAATGAGAGTTTTGGTAGTGTATAGATATATAAAAAATACTGAGCGGCATGGGGCCACTAATGAAGATGCTGGCTTCTCACTCAGAAGGTTGAGAGTTTGGTCCTAGGTAGTGCAAGATGTTTCTCCTTTAGGGTGCAAAGAAAAAAATATATGCTGTGAACTCTGCATGGCATCAGGAAGGGCATTCAGCCAGTAAATGCTCAACTTCATCAAGTTGCCTCAACACTGCCCCAAATAAAGGGATTACAGGGTCGTAAAAAGGGAATTTTATAAATACAGCATATAAAGAAATCAGCACTCAAATAGTTTGTTAAATTAAATAGAAACAAGTTCGCAATTTCAGAAAATTCTAAAAGGGGTCAGTACTTTCTTCTAGAACTGTATTTGTCTTTAGGAAATATTTTAATGTATTTTCATTTTAAGAGTGGTTGTTTAATCATTTTCAGGTATAAGCACTGGGATTTAATAATTTCCTGTGAACTTATAGAAGTGTAAAGAAGGGTTATAAGTGAGATATCAAGTAACATAAGAATCAATTTAATGGTAATTTAAATAGCTAACATAATTTTTGCATAATTAAGTGGCCTGTGGGCCTGAAGTCTTAATCAAATCTAATTAATTTAAAGGATGTTACATTTTATTATCGGTGAAATGTTCACAGGTGATAAAATATATAGAGTTGCAGTTACAAAGTTTTTTTAAAAAAAGAACTATCCGATTATAATATAAATTCTTTTTTGAAACAACAACATTGAAAAAATTGGCATTATATGTTTTGGGACAAAATGTAGAAAACTGTAGACATTCTTAACCAGGAAGATATAGAAATGGCTATCTGAAATATACATTGGTATTTATATTTCAAAATATAATATTAAAAATGTAGTTAGGACATGACAGATCTCTAATCATTTTAATTGGGATGGCTTACTATCTTCTCTGCAAAGCTAATATTTTTTATTTGAAAGGTGTTTCATTGAAATAAATGGGATTTACATTTCAAGAAGGCTTGGCAGGTGGCAAGCTTAATAGAGTCAAGTCTAGTTAATACTTAGATGGGAGATTAGCCAGGAATTTCAGGGCTGCACAAGTCAAAAAATATCTCAGAAGACTGCAATGGAAAAACCAAAAATTGAGCTCAACTGGAGGGAGACTTTACCTTTTACATTTCAGTAAGTGGAATTAGGGCAGTAGATACATGTTTAATCAGGTGAAAAGTTTGCAAGTTTGAATGCTCATAAAAGCAAGGGAAAAAAGGTTATAAATCAAATAGTGTTTTTTAAAGTAGATAACCATAAAGGTCATATGATGTAGCATCAGAGATCAATGATACTCAAGAAATCCAGGCATTATCAAAGGAATTCCATGAGCAATCTTGTCTTATTTCAAGAACTGTCATTGTTTCAAACTTAACTGTTGCTGTGGCATGAGGAATAATTTATTAAGCATACGTAAAACACTTGGCATCCAAAACAAAATGGGGAAATGTGTGAAGTCCAAAACTAGGTAACATGTCATCAGCTTGAACAAAAATTTACAAAGTTATTGCAATGGAAATGCATCATTTTCCCCATTCTCTAGGAAATCAAAAAAATGCATACCATAAATGTAATTTGGAGGCTAAGTTGTATTTTCTACAAAATGAAGTGTTTTTATAATGTTTAGGATGAATTAAGGCTGTTGTGGGGGGTAGAGTCTTAAATTTGAAATTACTTCTTTTCCTGCTTAGCAGTTCCTCCAGAAAGTTTATTCTTCACACCTGTAAGTGAGTGCAAAGACTTCAAAAACATCTAATTTAAGTTGAATTATACATGACACAATTTTTCCTATCTTTTGCATCTGTAACATCTGTGGGACATTTTTTACATCTGGAGTACCTTAGGTGCATCCAACAAGATTTTTTGTATGCTTAAAATTGAAAACTAAAGAAAATAGAATGTACTATAGTATATATAGAATAGAATAGAATAGAATAGAATAGAATAGAATAGAATAGAATAGAGTTGGAAGGGACCTTGGAGGTCTTCTAGTCCAACCGCCTGCTCAGTCAGGAGGAAACCGTACACCACTACATCCAACTTCTTCTTAAAACTTCCAGTGTTAGAGCATTCACAACTTCTGGAGGAAAGTTGTTCCACTGATTAATTGTTCTACCTCTCAGGAAATTTCTCCTTAGTTCCACATTGCTTCTCTCCTTGATTAGTTTCCACCCATTGCTTCTTGTCCTCCCCTCAGGTGATTTGGAGACTTCCTCTTCTTTCTGGCAACCCCTGAGAACACTGCTATCATATCTCCCCTAGTCCTTCTTTTCATATCTCTTTAGGATTGTCATAACCACAAGAAATTTATGCTGCACATTTGAAGAGCAATATGAGACTTGGACTAAATGTGTGAGAGAATGTAACATCTGGCAGGTACACTTTAAATCAAATCCATATTTTGCCAGGATTCCGTAACTAAGTTTTTGTGGAGTGCTGAAAAGGTCATGTGCATGTGTATGTGCTTATTGGGGACGTGCTCCGGAAAAGCCAAACTTCAGGGTTCTAGCATGCATGGCCATCTGACAATCAGCACACATGCACAGACCTGTTTTTTTCACTGCTGAAGGGAACATGCTCCAGAAATACTGAACTTCTGGATTCCGGCACTCATGTACACACAACAATCAGCTGGCTAGCGCACATGCACACACTGGTTTTTGGCACAGGCATGTGTACGAAGGACAGCTAATTGTTGTTGCCAGAAACCTGGAAGACAAACAGCCAAGGCTGCATGTGCCAGGCGACATGGTTTCGCATGCCACTTTGGGCACGCGTGCCATAGTTCCGCCATCACAGTTTAGCAGATTCCACAATCTAGAATGTCAGGTCTTTTATTACGCAATAATTTTTCCAATTGCCAACAGCCAATTAAATCCCAAGCGTAGCCCTTTCCCATAGAGTTATTCAGATCAAGAAATGCAGGGAGAAAAGGGAAGTTTCAGAATGATGAAAAAATGTTTACCTGATGTCATCTTCATGATCTTCAACCCTGAAGTAAGCACCATTAAGAATACAATTCTCAAATACTTCCGAATGTTTTTGAGGAACATATTGGAAAAGTGTTAAGGCAGATTTTGGAATAGCATTATTCTGATGAGGATTAAGAATTCTGTTCCAGCAGCCATTCAGTCTTTTCATAGTCTTCTTGGAGGTTGCTGGAGGTCAAGTGGACATTTGATTATTTAGCATGCTTGAAATGTAAATATAAATGGGTATTCACATGAGAGTAAAGGCTTCACCAACAACACTACGCCAAAAAGTGCCTGCTCTGTTAACTGCATATTTTTAGTTATATTTTCTCACCCTGTTTCTATGGGGACTTCAAGGAAGTTTCAAATAAACTCCTTTAAGCAAGAAATCCCAAATTGCTGATAATATAAATTACACAGCTGCACAGAACTTTAGTTACCCAGTTTACCCAGTTAAAATTACTGGGTAATGTGACTGCCATGGCATAGTTCTACATGGTGCAGTGCTAGGCTGCATCAACAGAGGGATAGAATCAAGACCCCGTGAAGTGTTAATGCCACTTTATAATGCCTTTGGAATACTGCATCCAATGATGTAAAAAAGATGTGGAGACTCTAGAAAGAGTGCAGAGAAGAGCAACAAAGATGATGAGAGGGCTGGAGGCTAAAACATACTAAGAATGGTTGCAGGAACTGGGTATGTCTAGTTTAATGAAAAGAAGGACTAGTGGAGACATGATAGCAGTTTTCAATATCTCAGGGGCTGCCACAGAGAGAGTCAAGCTATTCTCCAAAGCAGCTGAGGGCAGGACAAGACAGGGTGGAAACTAATCAAGGAGAGAAGCAATCTAGAACTAAGGAGAATTTTCCTGACAGAACAATTAATCAGTGAAACAGCGTTCCTCCAGAATTTGTGAATGCTCCAACACTGGAAGTTTTTTAGAAGATGTTGGATAACCATTTGTCTGAAGTAATGTAGGGTTTCCTGCCTAAGCAGGAGGTTGGACTAGAAGACCTCCAAGGTGGCTTCCAATGTTATTCTATTTTTTTTAAATACCTCTCAAGGTTTCAGTTCAGTATTAAATTGAAGATGGTGTTTTTATCTTTGTAGTTAGATCGGCATTGAAATTAGTAACTTATGACTATTCTTCACACTTACAACAATTGCAGCATCCCCATGGTCACATGCTCAAAATTCAGATGCTTGGCAACTGCTTCGTATTTATGGTGGTTGCAGTGTCCGGGGATAAGGTGATCACCATTTGTAGTATTCTGACAAACAAAATCAGTGGGGAAGCCAGATCCCCACTGATTTTGCCCTTAACAACCATGTTACTTAACTTAACAACTGCAGTGATTCACTTAACAACTGTGGCAAGAAAGATAATGAAATGGAGCAAACCTCACTTAACTGCCTCATTTTATAACAGAAATTTTGGGCTCAGTTGTGGTCACTGAGGATTACCTGTAATGTTTAGGAGAATTTCTAAACTTGGTTCTTAATTCTTTGTTCTCCAGAATTTAAGTCATGGCAACCGGAGTCCCTTTCTTTTTTGGTTTGAAACATTATGTTGCTTATGCAAGTAGCTTCTTCAGTCTGATCAGCTTTATAACTTTGATGAGCAGCAAAACATTTCAAACTAAAAAGAAAAAAAGAAAAGAAATCCAGTTGCCGTGACTCAATTTCCAGACAATCTACCTGGATGACTGAGAATCTTCTTCTTAATAAAATAGTTTTATTTGAAAGCTATTTGAGCATAAAATGCAAAAAAAAAAAAAAAATCCAAAACCCATGGTTGGTAGTATTAAAATTTTCTGAATTTCAGCACACAAAAAAACTGCTCTGTTGTGCATAAACCAGGTTTCTGTTTCAGATTCAGGATTATCAATTTGTGTTATTTTTTTTTTAAGAAGTTTTAAAGTTTGAGAAATATTTTTTTATCTCTCTTTTGTGTCTCTTCCATTTCTGTCTTGCCATTTTTGTTTTATATGTTTTACCTGACTACTTTAAAAAAATTGAGATTTTTTAAAGACTATTCAAAATATATATTTCTGAATATATGGGCCTGTCTAATAAAGCATCAAAATATAAAACAATATATGTAAAATTAAAATCTTATGGTTAAAATTTTAGAATTAAAAATGTAAGAAATTATAGTTATTCAGTTGTATAAATTTTAAAGAGACAACAATAATTACACCCTGTTATAATTAGTTGACAAGGGCACCAACCAACATCACAACTGCATCAGTGGTGGGATTCAAAAATTTTACTGCCAGTTCCCTGGGTGTGGCTTGGTGGGTTATAATTAGTT